>NW_025954984.1:0-461964 GCF_022376445.1 Fomitopsis serialis | reverse complement strand
AGGCACAGCCGCCGCCATCTGGGCCGCGATCATCCAGGAGTTCACTCGAAGTCGCTTCTCTTGCGCGCAAACCTTCGTACCCAATTCTTGACTATGCGTGCGACGGCTGGCGCGAATCTCCACACCGAGCTTGATCGTGTGCGCGTCAAGTACGAGGAGCTCCTGACAAACGACATCACGGTCAGTGAGGCCGAGTATGCTGCCTTGATCATCAATTTCCTGCCCGACGACATGTCGACTTTCGTTTCTCAAGTCTCTGCCACTGCGAAGCTCGCTCATGGTTTCCAGACCTCGTCATCTGCTACCTCGCCACTCGCTGACTCGGATACGCCTACCGAGGAAGCTCCTGCCATCAAGGCGACGACTCTGATGGAGATCGCACTCGAGGAGTGGGACCGTCGTACCAGTGGGAGCCAGAAGGCTAAGGCGAAGCAGAAGGACGCCGGTGTCGCCGCCAGCGTCATATCGACAGAGAAGCCGAGCCGAAGGGGCGCCGTGGTCCGCAGAAGCCGGTCGGCGTTGTTGGAACTGTGGTGGGAAAGGTCATCGCCAGGATCAGTGTCCTAGTCCGAAGCAGGATAGCGACGCGAAGGGAAAGACTCATCTGCCACGTCCAAGCCCGATGCGTCGAAATCCACCTCTGCGAAGCCGAAGAACGGCAACGCGAACGCCGCCACCACTGCCGCTGTCGCCTCGCTCGATGAAGTTGCGGCGCATGGTCCGCCTACATCTCGCTCCCGAAGGAGTTCGTGTACTCTGACTCGTCGGATGATGAGTCGGCTGGTCTGTTGATGACGATGCACGCTCCGACATCACTGGGCTTACCGAGCAGTCGGACACGCCGTCGGACGCAAACTCTATGCCGTCGTTGCAGACGGTGTCGAGCACGACGGACTCCGAGTCTTCGCACAATGGGGAGGATGCTCCTGTCCCCACGCCCGTCCCGATCACCGCTCGTCTCATGCTGTTGCCAACTGGCTGGACGACGTTGAGGTAGATGATCCGGGAGTCGTGACCGCCGAGACGTGGCGCCTGGCATGGACGAAGAGTTAGCTCAGCCTCGCGAACCTGCCCAGGATGATGATCCTGCCATGTACAGTACCTCTGCTGTGACCACTGCCGCCTTCGTTGCCGCCGAATCTACCCCCGTTGACTTGTACGATTCGGGCGCGAGTCACCACATGTCGCCGTATCGGGAGGATTTCCTTTCCTTCCGCGAGATCAAACCGCAGACGCTTAACGCCGCGAACCAGCAGCACTTCGAAGCTACTGGTGTTGGGGACATGATTGTCTCCGTGCCTAACAACACTGCGTCGAGCTCGCAGATCCGCTTGACGCAGGTCCTGTACACACCTGCGCTGGGGTTTAACCTCATCTCGATTGGGCGGATCGATGACGCCGGGTACTCTGCAACGTTCGCCGGCGGGCAGTGTATTCTCGCCGACAAGGATGGGCGCACCATCGGCGCCATCCCGAAGTCTCGTGGCCTGTATCTGGTCACTCGTCCACGCTCGACTGGGTCAGCTAATGCCGCGGCCAAGGTGAAAAGCTTACGTGATGGACCTCCACCGCCGGTTGGTCATATCGCGCCGCGTGCGATACGAGAGCTTGTGTCTGGAGGACGCATCACCGGAGTTGCCCTGGTGCCGTCGGACGAACCCGAGACTTGCGAAGTTTGCATCCGTGCCAAGTCGACACGGAAGTCGGTCCCTGCCGTGCGCGAAGGTGACCGTGCGGACGAGCTTGGTGACGAGACCATCTGACCTGTGGGGCCCTGGTCGGGTCGCTACGCTTGGTGGTCGGAAGCACTACATCAGCTTTACGGATGATGCGACACGCTGGACGTTAGCTTACCTGCTGCGTCTGAAGAGCGAAGCCTTTGAAGCCTTTAAGGCGTTCGAGGCGTGGCTGGAGAACCACCATGGCAAGCGGCTGAAGGTATTAAACACCGACCGCGGCGGCGAGTATCTCAGCGAAGAGTTTAAGACTCACCTCGAGGCGCGCGGCATCACGCAGAAGCTCTCCGTGCATGATACGCACGAGGAGGCAGGCGTGTCGGAACGCCTAACCGCACGCTGATGGAGAAGACCCGGGCGATGTTGATCGCATCCGGGATGCCAGCGAACCTCTGGGGGGAGGCTGTGATGCATGCTGTGTGGTTGAAGAACCGCACGTCCACCAAAGCGCTCGGCGGCAGGACACCGTTCGAGGCTGTTAATGGACGCCCGCCCACCCTAGTAGGCCTGCCCATCTGGGGTTGCCGTGTTTGGGTACACGACACGTCGACTGGGAAGATCGGCGTGCGCGCGAAGCTGCGCGATGGGTCGGGTACGACAGTCAGAGCAAAGGCCACCGAGTTTATTGGGAGGAGGCTCACCGCATTACCGTCGAGCGGAATGTTCGTTTCGGCGATAGCTCGCCGCCAGCTGTCGTCGAGGATGTCGAGCTTGAGGGGAGCAGGAGCCGGGCAATGGCAAGCCCGCATCCACCGCCGACTCCTCCGACTCTGATAACGAGTCTCTGACGAACCCGCTGTCGGCCATCTACACCGCCCGCTTCTCCTAAGCCCGAGATCCCTGAACCGCCGCCAGCGCCACGGCCAACGCGCGTCCGCAAGCCGTCGCAGAAAGTCAGTGACATCCTCACTGGCAAGGGCGCAGATAGCGACGTACCTCGCGGTGTGCAGGTCCCAGTTGAGGACAGTGCTGCCGAGCTGCTTGAAGAGGTCTCAGGCGCTGCCATGGCCGCGCAGATTGCTGAGGTCGAGGGCTTGGACCCCCAGTCGCTGGCGGAAGCAAAACGCAGGCCGGAATGGCTGCGCTGGCAGGAGGCGATGCAGGAAGAGCTGCGCGCGCTCGAAGCGCACGGGACGTGGCGTCTCGAGCGGCCCCCGCCGGGCGCGAATATCGTCAGTTGCCGATGGGTTTTCCATGCGAAGAAAGACGCAGCCGGAAGCGTTTACCGTTACCGTGCACGCCTCGTTGCCCGCGGCTTCTCACAGGTGCCCGGAGTTGACTTCTTCGACACCTACGCGCCCGTTGCGAAGATGGCGTCCATTCGGACCCTGCTTGCGTTTGCAGCGCGCCACGACCTCGATGTGCACCAGGTGGACATTAAGAGTGCATACCTGAATGGCGAGTTCGAGGAGAACGAGGTCATCTATATGGCACTGCCGCCAGGTCTGACACTCACCGAGGATAAGTCCCTCGTACTGCGCCTGCTGCGCCCGCTGTACGGCCTTCGCCAGAGCGCGCGGAACTGGCACCAGAAGCTGCGCGGCGTCTTGCAGAAGCGCCTCCGCATGTCCGCATGTGACGTGGACCAGGCCGTGTTCTACCGCTCGGAGCGCGGCAAGCTCATTGCAATGGGCGTACACGTTGACGACCTGACGATTGTCGCGTCAGTAGGGCTTATGGATGAGGTGAAAACGAACCTACGGAAGGACTTCGAGATCACGGACGAAGGAGAGATCCATTGGATCCTCGGCTTCGCTGTTGAGCGTGATCGCGAGGCCCGGACCCTCTCGCTTCGCAGGTAGCGTACATCGAGTCGATCCTGCGGCGGTACAACCTCGAAGACGCGCGCCCGTGTCCTCGCCGATGGACCCGCACGTTCAGCTGTCTGCCACACAGTCGCCGCAGACGACCGCCGAAGCCGCGGAGATGCGCAACATCCCGTACCGAGAGGCAGTTGGCTCGCTCATGTACGCGTCGCTGGCACTCGTCCTGACATCACCTACGCCGTCTCTATCCTTGCTCGTTTCTCGCAGAACCCTGGGCGCGCTCACTGGGAAGCTGTCAAACGCGTTTTCGCTACCTCGCTGGAACGAAGAAGCTGAAGCTCACCTACGGTGCCATCTCGCTCGACCTCGTTGGGTACACCGACGCAGATGGGTCGATGCACGAGGATCGCAAGGCGATCTCTGGGTACGCTTTCCTCATCGACGGCGGCGCGGTCTCTTGGGCATCGAAACGCCAGGAGATCATCTCTCTCTCCACGACTGAATCGGAGTACGTCGCCATCACGCATGCGTCGAAGGAGGCCCTTTGGCTACGCTCCCTTATTGGCCAGGTCTTCGCGCCGTTCACGGAGCCCATCCCGCTTAACTCTGACAACCTCGGCGCCATCGCACTCACCCAGGACCACCAGTACCACGCCCGTACGAAACACATTGACATCCGCTTTCACTTCATTCGCTGGGTCATCGCCGACAAGAAGCTCACACTCGTTTACTGCCCGACCGACGAGATGGTTGCCGACGCGCTCACGAAGGCGCTACCGAGTCCCAAAGTCAAGCACTTTGCGGCTGCACTCGGACTCGTTTAGGATTGAGGGGGAGTGTTGGAGCCGACAATCCGTACGTCGTCCTCGCCGGCTCTCCGGCTTCGTACTATACCCGTTTTTCGTTCTTTACTGCATGCTGCTTACGTGCTGTCCGATGCGCCGTTCCGTTCTCTTATCCCGCCGTGCCCGCGTGCGCATCCGTACATTCATTACCATTTACGGACAGTCTCGTATCTCGTACCTAACTCGCTCGCTCGCCCACTTATACCCTCGCGCCGCGTTCGCACCCTCAGTTCTTGCCTCGTCTTCCCGAGCACGATCTGAGGGTGAGTAGTTAGCTTTTGTGTCTCGCATACCTGTACTCACTTACTTCGTAGTCGTCGTCTGTTTGCTACAGGTATGCCAATCCAGTTCTTGCCTCGTCTTCCCGAGCACGATCTGAGGTCGTCGTCTGTTTGCTACAGCCTGACGACTCGTGCTCGCTCTGTTGGTTGCATCAAAACCATCGCGAACGGTACGACGAGTTCGAAGGTTCGTAGACTCCTGAGTCAATCTTGCGACGAATCATCGAGCAGACCTCCTTGTACAGACCAGGAGGGATAGGGATGTTCTTCTGGACCCAGGGCGTGTGCGGGATCACAGGAAATCTATGGGTGGGAAATATTCGGACTTGAAGTTGCCACGTTCGTTGTCTGACCACGCGAACGCGTCGTTGTTCGTAGCCATGAAGTGGTGAAGTAGATCGCGTTCGGCGGGTTGTAACAGATCATCGTCGTGCAGTTTATCCGAGACAGCTGCCCTTTCGGCCGTGTAGCGACCTTCGGGCTTGAAAGGAGGTGGGTTGGGGTTGAGTTCACGCATCGTAGAGAGCGGATCTCCCTTGATGTCGCGAACGATACGAAACTGTTCGGGGACGGACCCGAGAACAGGTCTCGTCTTGAGTGCGACCGGCTTGTACTTCTTCTTCGATTTTGCCTGTGCGAATGTGGACACATCAGGAGCATCCTCGGACGAGTCGGTACTGTCGTGGGTATGGCCGGTGCGGGTATACGTAGGTGGTCGTTCGAACGAGAGAGGTGTTCGGAGAAGTGGTCGAAGATGTATGCGTGTTCGAACGTTTCGAAGTGTATGACGGGGTATGCTGAGTCGGTCTCGTAGCCTCGGTGGCTGTCCTGACTTCATCGAAAACAAAACTGGAATAGGTATGTGGAACGGAGAGATACGTAGCCGCGAGAACTGGGTCTTCGAGAGATGATATGTTGGCATAGGCAGAAATGGACGGGGTATCGTTTTCGAAGTCGATCACAAGCGCGACTTGCTCGTCATCGTCGGCTTGAACTACGTGTTCAAAAGTCCCGACTGCCTCTTCTGAAAAACCTCTTGGAACTTCGGCGTCCTCGAGGCATCGTAGGTACCGTGATCTGTTCGGACGTGTTCGGGCACAACAGGGTGATGGTTGATTCTCGTCGGCGAAGTTCTTCACCAGGCTCTCAGTGATGACGTCGAATGGTCGACCTAGCAGCACGTCGTACGACGCGCGCTTGATGACGTGGATCTGGAGGTACAAGGTGATCGGGCCGACTTGACATGGTACGTTTCGAACAAGGCCGAGCGAGCGGTCACTCCACCGTTCGCGGATTGCATGCTGAGGACGATGGTCGGGTCGAACGATAAACCGAGATGATAGCACAGTGCTTCCGACATGCAGATGACCTGAGAACCGGGATCGAGAATGCAGGCTACCTTCTCCTTACGATCGATCGTGAGGTCGATCGTTCGAAGCGAATGGGACTCAGCCGCGACAGTGAGTTCGCTAGGTATCGCGCCTCGAGGCAACACCCTCAGGTACGTCTCGTACGAGTCTGGGATGATGGTGGCGTCTGGGTCGAGCTCGTTGTCGTGGCAGTCTACTAACGCGGGGTCGTGTGTCGGAAGTTCTTCGAACGCAGCCATGTTCGTCGAGGTCGGGTTCGAGTCATGCGTCACTCTTCGGGGCGTCACCGCTTCGCGATAGCGGTTGCGAAGCTCGGGCGAGATGCTCAACAGCTCCTCGATGGTCAGCGGGACCGTTGGCGTGCTCATCGACCGCTTGAAGACGGACTCGGCCAGCTGGGCCTGAACTACGGGTGCAAGATTCGTATACGAGCCGTCCCGGTTCTTAAACTTCGTAGGCGCTGCTCCGAAGTTTCGGGTCGTCGGCGGTGCATAGGTCGCGTCCGGACATTTGCGAAGGGATGGATCGGACTCTCCTTGTCGGGCACTGACTGCGCTGGTGGCGCCGAGGCCTGGACGCTCGGCCTAGAGTCTGCAGGTGGCGTCGAAGCTCTCGGCGGTGGACCGGTACGCTCTGCACTCTTCGAACGCGTGGTGGGGTCTCGATCGGTGCTGCTTGCTGGCTCGACACAGGCGGCGAAGCGAAGCGCACGGTACGCTCCTTCGAAGAGCCTCGGGAGTCCGGAGCTCGTGACTTATCGGTGGGCAAGTTCGCAGGCGGGCCGTGAACGCTGCGGCCTCTTGTCATCATGACGCCGTCGAATACGTGCTTCTTCCGCTGCTCCTGGGCGTAGACCTCCGTGATATGTGACAACTGGTCTCGCATACGTTCGAGGGTCTCGCCATGTCTAAGGCATACGTGCGGTCGGTGGGGTCTCGATCGCTTCGTATAGTAGCTGTGAGGTAGTCGAACCTTGGGCGGCACCGCCCGAACCGTTCGAAGCGTTCGCGTTAAGTCCGACCTTGCCGGTGCGGCGCGCGTACTCTAGATGCGTCGCGGAGGGTCTCGCCTCTCTCCTGCTCATGAATCGACCGTCGAACGACACACCTTGCCGTCTGGGTTCCTCCGGCACAAGCCCTTCTTCGCGTCGTCTTCGAACATTTCGCAGTCGTTGATGCGACAGCCCGAACGACCGCAGTAGAAGCAGTGAGGGCCGTCTCTACCGCCTGGTGGTCCGGGGACCGACTCCTAAACTGCTGAGCCTCGAGAGTCTTGATCAGCGTCTGCAAGACTGGTAGGAGGTCTTCGTTCTTAACGCCGGACGAATTAGATGGTGCGACGTTCGAAGGACCTGAGGGGACGTTCGAAGATTGGACTATGACTTGCTGAAACGTCGAAGCGGGGGTAGGGCCGTCTAGGACCCATTGAGCGGCGATGTAGATCTGCGCGAAGGTCCATGGCTTGCGTCTCGAGTGGTCGGGGTTCTTCATGAACAAGCGTTGCTCGATCGGTCCCCAAAGCGCTGGGGGAAAGCCTTGCTGGAACCTTCGATCTTGTTCGAGCGTCGAGAGGGACCCTGAGCGATGAGGTACTCTGAGATCATGTAGAAGTCACGGTAGTAAGCGGCGAGGTCAAGCGCGTTGCTCAGACCAAGCCTCTGACGTTCCTGGACCACCTTGTCGAGGTCGTCCGTCGAATACTTGTGTTGATCGTCGGCACCCGGGTAGAGTGTTCGAAGAGCTGTCTTGAACTCGTCGTACGTCTTCGTAGCGTCCTTGTACGTCGGCTGCATCATCCACAGGTCCGAGACCCGTATCGGCGGGTACCGAACGGCCCATGACTTCTTGTCCGCATTGGTGATGATCCCGCATCGCGTGAAGTGGGTCTCGAGGTCCTGGAAGAAACGGTTGAACGCGAAGGCTCTGACTCATCAAAGACCGGCGCAGTCGAGTGACCGCGGGCAGGCATGGAAGCCGCCTTCGAAGCTTGTGCTGCTGCTTCGGACATGTTCGATCGGTGTTCGGAGGGTTCGAAGGATTTGGTGGATCGTTCGAAGGGTTTTGGTTGTCGCTGGTCGAAGTCCTTCGCGGCTCGGACGACTCTGGTCCTGGAGGGGCTAACGACGCTCGCGACGAGTGGGTAAAGGTAGACGTGAGGTGGTGGCTCCACTACGCGTCGTGATCGGCGTGGCTGAACTGAGGTCCTCTCCTTCGAGAGGTGGCGACGGCGTTAGGGACGGTAGAGGAGAGCCAAAGACTCGAGACTCTAGGTCGTCTGAGAGCGAAAGTCTTCGAGCACGTCCGGGATGGGATGGGTAGTAGGTACTTGGTCTCGAACGGAGCGTTCCTGATCGTCGTGATCGGGGACAAGCTCGACGTGTTCGGACGAAGAGGGGATAGTCGAAGGTCCTGGTAGAGGGTTGCTATGCCTGCGAAAGGCGGCGGCGGATCCGGGACCTAGACGACTGTCGATAGCAAGTGCGAGAAGAGGACTTTCGTAGTCTCGGTAGTCTTCAGGGTTGACGTCGAAGTTCCGACGCGGCGGAATCTTGCTCTATATCCCCCTCGCGGTGGGCTCCAAGATGACGCGACCGAAAAGAACACAAAAGCCACACAAAAACCCAACCGTGAGGTCGAGCAGTGGTATGCGAGGCCTCTGCGTCTATGAGATTACGGGGGACTGTACAGTGGTCTAGGTAAGAAGGAGGAGGACGGACAAGACTCCGAACGACGTGGGAGAGCTTCGAAGATGTCGAAGACTGTTCGAAGACGAGGGCTAAGCCTCGGAAGTAGGAGAGAGGGTTTCGACAGACGTGTCGAACGAACGGTGACAAGAGAGGCGAGCGACGGCAGGAGAAGAAGTGTAGAGCCTCTCGGGGCAACTACGAGCTGGCGAACGTACTAACGTACTGACTGACTGACTTCGAACGTACTGACTGACTGGCGAACTTGCTGACTTTCGAACGTACTGACTGGCTGACGAACCTTGCCGGCGCGAGGTGAGATTGAGAGGGTAGGGGGGTCTCTGAGATTCGAAGGGAACAAGTCCCAGAGTATATACAGGAAAATACGGTCCGAAGACCAAGAGAGCCAAGAGAAATCCAAGAAATGATGAATGAGAGTGATAAGGAAAATAGCCAATCGGAGACTGTCACAACGCTCGACCCGGACCTACTAACACATGAGAGAATCCAACTCGGCCTTCCGCAAGTTCCGAATAACGGGCGACCGTCCCCGAACGGTGAAGGTCATAACCGGAGCCGGTGACAGTCCTCGAAGATATGAGACAGCCGCAGGAGTTTGCCTGGCTTACACGAACATGCCGCACCTCGACCCAACTTCCGAAGCGTATGCTGCCCGCTACTACCGCCTCCTAGAGGTCCTCAAGACCGAGGGACTTGTCGAGCCGCGATACGATGCCAACAGTCCCGGAGAGTGGCTGGCTTGGGCTCACGGAGTCCGTTGGATGATCGTACGTGCCTCCGAACTTAGACTATCTTTCGAACCATCGAACCGACCTTCGAACAGCGATTCTTGTTCGAGTCCCGTAGCCGGGCCATCCTGCTGGCGAACGATACGCTTCCCGCTCCTAGGTCGTTCCCCGAGATCGACGAGTTGATGCGTTACCTCGACGAGGTCTTTCACCGCGATGGCAACCAGGGAGACATCCTAGGTTCGCCCTACCCTACGATCGCGTGGTCCGAGACCTTGGTACTGCTCGAACAAGTCAACCAGGCCGAGCGTCGTCCTCTCGCGAACCCGCAGTATCAGCGCGAGACGTTGATCCTGTCCGACTTCCGCCAGCTGCCCGACAACCTCGAGTCCATGGGTCGAGCGATTCACAACATCGCAGTCGACCAGCGCCGCACGCACGGCACCCTCGTCGGGTTGCTCGAAAACCTGCTCGAGCGCGTCAACACTGACCGTAGCTTCGACGCCGGTCCGTCTGTTCGTAGGGGTAGGGGTGGTGGTCATGGGTGTGGAGGTCGAGGCCATAGATACGAGAGTTGCCGAGGCCGTCACTAGTTAGTTTGACCTAGCCGTGTACTTGTCCGTAGTCCTACCAATGTAGTGACTCTTCTAAACCGTGTGACTTCGCCGCTAAGGGTTCCGAACATTGACGCTTGAGCTTCGAACATCGGGCGGTTCCCTCGAACGGACGGATAGCGCGTCGACCATACGGACTTGGTGTACTGTCGTACCGACCGTAAATCGCGTTTTCGGTGGGTAGGTGAGCTAAGGGCTCATCAACGGTGCCCTCGCTTGATAGGCTTTTCGCACAAGCCCGAGTTCTGCATCGGCGCTATTCGAGTCGCGAAGCATACCACCGTGCGCGTCATGGCCAGAAGGCGCGAGACAGCGACACCACAATACCTGTGGGTCGCCCATGGAGTGCACCTAGTGAAAGTTCGTCAGCAAACATCGACAACAGCAGTAGTAATGCCACCCGACCATCACAGGACAGCGCAGACTCACGAGATGCCTTCGAAGGCGATGAATGCCTTGCCGACTCATGCATGTTGATACACGATGGGCTCTTGTCCCGCATTGTCACACAGTCGGTTGCTGAGGGAGAGATAGGGCGTGTCTGGGAAGGGCTCAAGGTTAGTCTCGTATTGATCGCAACAGACTCGGAGTGACTTGCGGGCTTACTCGTTCGACCACTTTAGCGGATGCTGTTCAGCTTCGCAGGTTCATCACACCACAAATATGCGACGTACCTCTTGGAGATGGTCTGCAACCTGGAGCTCGAGTCAAGCCCTGCACTCCGTGAATTCTTCCTGCGGAACTGGCTCGTCAACCCATCCGGAAAGCAAGGCCATTACCAGGCCGGAGACCTGCTACAAGAGCATTACAACCGTGAGCTCGAGTCATTCATAGGACGTAACGACATACCGTGGGATTCCGACTTCATGCGCAAAGTTGTTTCGCCAAATGTCATTCACTTCCTTGACCTCAAAAATCAATGGCGAGAAGGCGTCGGGCTCGCACCACGACGCAGCAATCATCCCGAACCGCACAGCAACCCCGAGGTGAAGATCCTGCTGCAGTCGTACAAGGACACCGACTCTGGCGCCGACCTGCATCGCTTCCGTGCTGGTCGGCGCTATGGTACGCAAGCAAAGGAAACCGACGTTTTTGGGCATGGTGTTGCCCAGATGCTTAATGGGAAGCTCGCAGAATTTGTTAGTAAAACTGCGCATACTCAGGCTCGACATACCAACGAACACGGCGCCGGAGGCCCTGAGCCTATCGACTCTGAGGCAGTCACGCCAGGTGATGACGAAGCACACAGAGGGGAACAGTCAGACATACCAGATGTGGCACATGATGCTGAAGACGACTCAGTATATGACGGTGAAGGCGAGGATGGTATGGCAGACGGGCGAGTGGATGTCAGTGATGGAATGCATGTCATTCTCGCAGACGAGCATGTCACTATTGCAGACCTAGAGCAAGAGTATGATAATGAGGAACTAAGCGGTGATGAAGACGGATACAGTAGTACTTAGACAACTTACCTATTTTCCTGTCTTTCTCCGAGTATTGCGCGCAACCGAAGACCCGCCTACACTTCCCCCGCGCTTCCGCTTCGCACTTGTCGAAGCATGTGGATGAGCTTCATGAGATGAACCTTGGAAATCGATCTGTCCGTAGAATTGGCCGGGACGAATCTCCTCGAGTAATCTGTATCCAATAAGCCCACTATGCAACGACATCAGGAAAAAAAAGGATTGCCATATGACACAACATAGCCTACATAGTGTCCATGGCACCGTTGCATACCCCCCCTCTCTGTAGTCCGTGATAGCTCTGGCATGTGGCCCTGTAGCAGCCTGTAGCAACCTATAGCACCATGCCTGGAGTTTGTAGTACACCATAACCATGCCATCGACAGTTGTAGTACACCATAATCATGCCATAGACATCAACCGAAATTTCAGATTAACCACTACACCATCTCATACAGAACTGTGTACACGATATATATCCATTGCAAATTATAGTATACATCAAGTTGTACGCAACATACCAGGTATACTATTAGCTCTCTACAAACTCCGTACAGTCGTTGACTCGTATACCAATTGGTCGTTACCTTAACGAGCACCCCGAGTCAACGAGGTATGCAAGCAAACACTATAGCAACAAGCAGTCAGTAGGTTAGACATTAAACAAATGATGGAACCTTGCATTGCTCGGCCACGAACATGCGCAGCCGCAGCTGTCGAAGACGGCTGCGGAAGACAATGCGGCCGGACTTGCAACGAGATGATAACTAACTAGCATGTCGTGTTATGGGCCAGTGGAGACGGAGGAGTGGGGACGACATACGTTCACGCAAGACATTGCAGGTGGATTGGGGTGGTCAACTTGATCACCAAGTATCACTCGAGGCCACCTGTTGAGCTGCATGTACGAATAGATGAGAGCGTAATATGCGAACATGTAGGTGCATGCTCACCGTGCGACTGAGCACGCTTGCAGTTGTACAAGCGGATATTGTCGAGTACGGTATCCATGGTGTAAGAGAGGAGGTTGACGTCGCGTGTCGTTTCGTAGATGTGCACTATCACGTCCAAACGTCGCGACTCAAGGGCAATGCCTATTGCCTGTGAAGAATATAGGTCAGGTAAATGTACGTTATGGCGTAGGGGCTTCACCGACCTGCTTGAACCCCCGTCTGAGATACAGCGCGTGAAAATACCCTCGATTATGCCTTGAAGCCTAAGGTCAACCTTTTCCTCCCCAGCTTACTCCGCCGATCGTGCACTAATGTAACAGTCGATACCCTTCGCTGAGATCGCAGAGCCTTTCAGCTTCACGTAGAGCAGTAATTAAGTTAATTACTCACTGATCACGGTCTCGACGCATTCGCCTACGCCAGCAGTGGCCGCGTGTGCCTCAAATGCGCTCCCCGCCGCAAGTGCGAACGAAAGAGCTTCGTCATACTCTCCTAGGTAATAGTAGAGTAGCACACAGAATCATCGGCGAACAAGGCGTCCCGAAGACAACTGTCAGGCGCGAGCACACTGTTGTGATTTGGAAGCTTACATACATAGCGGCGCTTCCGACAACGCACTGATGTACTACTCGTCGTCGTCGTCTCGCTGTCATACTGGGTGTCGTCTCGCTGTCATCCATTAGCCCCACCCGTCAGTGTATAGAACATCTCGGCCTGCCGACGTGGCATGCGTACTCACCATTAAGATTAGAATATAGGCGCGGCTGCGAGTAACGTGAAGCAGGTGAGCAAGGAGGTGAGAGCAAGGAGGAAGGACGACGCGCAAGACTCGTCGCCGGAGCGGAAGTCCCAAGCGCCGGTTCTGAAGTTTCCCACGCATTCGCGGCTCGCTAGCCCTCCGAGTCTGCTGCCTCTGCTGCTAAGTCTCCAACCGCTATGCCAGCCCGACCGCACCTCAAGTCGCTCGCAACGGCGAACCGGGTCATGCCCCTATCTCTGGTAACATGCAAGTGTACCGGCCAAGTTCACACAAAACAGGACTCACGCAAAACAGGACTCACGCGACGCGCGTGCGTGACTGGTGATCAAACCGAACATGACGAGCCTAGGACGAGGAGGGTAGTGTAAGGCGATGCGAAGGACAAGGACGAGAACGAGGAAGGCCATGGCAAGGGCAAGCGAGGCGGGCACAATGGCTCGCAAGGCTAAGGTACGTTCTTGTGAACACGTCTATCGTCACGCCCGTTTGGCCAACCACTGGCGGCACTCGCACGCGCCGCATAGTTTGCCCGTCCGCCTGTCTTTTCGTTCGCTCACTCAGTGCTGATCTGTCTTCCGCGCCTGCGCGTCCACTCGCCCGCCCATTCGCGCCTCCACTTGCTCTCCCGTCCACTTGCTCGCCCGCTCACTCGCCCGCCCACTCGCTCGTGCATCGCTCATGAGTTCACTTCCAAGGTATGCCATGCTCGGGTGGACCCGCGCTGCGTTCTCAATGCTTACCGTGTCGGTATCAGTGCCATGACTTCGACTCGCGTCGCCCGTGCCCAGCCAGCTCGACCTGCTCATCTGGAAGAACTCGAACGTGAGGGACGCCGGCCGCTGGCTCGACGTGAAGGGCCTCGCTGCGCAGGCGAGGGAAGGAGTACCACGAGAGCTCGAAGGTCGACTTCGGCTTCGGGCTCGTCAGCAAGGGCACGGACAGCCCGTACCTTCCCTTCGGCGCAGGCAGGCATCAGTGCGTACCACCTCCTACCCCTCACCGCGTGGTCCGTGCGCAGCGCCGCGTAGGCCACGACCCGCCGCACTGCTACGTCCACATATACCCCGACGACCTCTCGGCGTCGCCGCTCGCTCGCGCATGGATGCCCTCACTGCCCATGACCGAGCCTGTCGCGCTCTTCGGGGCGCCGCCGCGCTCACTAGCAGAACGGCAAAGGCAGGCGGGCGGGCGAGATCAGGTGGCGGGCGAGAGCGGACAGGCGGGCGAGAAGCTGTGCGTGCGGGCGAGCGCGTGTTCCCGGGCAAGAACAGGCGGGCGAGTGGGCAGGAACGGACGAGCGGGTGATGAGCCGAGGGCGGGTAGACAAGTGGTTGAACAAGTGGGTGAGCGAGCAGGCCGGCGGGGTGAGTTAGCAGGATGGCAAGGATGGGGGCAAGGGAAGGCGGGCGGATCGGGCGAGGGAGAGCAGGCGAAGGAGGACGAGCGGGTGAGACAGGCGAAGGGGTAAGACTGGTTGGATTCATACAGTATTCGTAATACCTAGCAGCACCCCACCGTCATGGTCAATAAATCAAATTTCCACGTCTCATGCATTATAGCCCAGAGTCGTTATAGTGAACATAAATACTATTAGTATGCTTCGTGTAATATAGATAGAAGACATGAGTGTATCGTGCTATGGTGTGTGCTGCGAAGTCAATGAAGACTATACAGAGCTATGATGCACGAGCGCTCTGCTACATCATGCTATGGCGTCTACAGGGGCTATGTAGCACTGGCTGGCTGCAATGGGCCAGAAACTTTTTTCCTGATGGAGCTCCTCGCACTCTGAATGATTCACTCACCTTTCATGTCGCAGTCCTGCACGGAAGACATCATTTGCCACGAATGTTTCTAACTGCGCAGTTTCGAGTGGCTCCGGAGAAACTGACTGAGATCCGAGTCGCTGTACCGCCTCAGGCAACGCTCGCTGTACTGTCTCAGGCGGCGACAGTCCAAGTCGCTGTACCGCCTCGGGCGACACTCGCTGTACCGCCTCGGGCGATGCTTGCCGTACCGCCTTGGGTGACGCTCGCCGACCCGCCTCGGGCGACGCAAGTCGCCGTACAGCCTCAGTCGATGCTCGCCGTGCATGCGTCCTAAACATAACAGGTATGTGAGCACTCATGATGAGAGTATGGTGCTAGATTGTATGTACGATGTTTCGCACCCGAGTCCCTGGGCCAGCGAGATGTTGATGGCCCGACCTTGATCCCCATGTGAAGTGTTCTCGATCGCATTCAAAACTGGCCTTTCAGGGCGTGGACTGAGCTCCTGCGACATCTGGATCTCGTTCTCGGAGTTGATGATCCCATCTCCGTCAATATGAGGCTCCTCACCGACTCGCTCGTCGTCAATGAGCAAGTTGCGTATCGCGCGTTCGCGATCTTCGTCCTTCGCCATTGTCTCGAAGACACTGCGTAGCTCGACAATGACCTCCCAGATCTTGTCGCATTGTCGCTCGACATAGGAGTTGCCGGCGATCAGATGGGCGAGATCTTGCTGTGTATGGAGAGTCTTGAACGACTCGAGTATGCTTGTAATTACAGGGTCTGGGAGGTACAGGACGGCAGGAAAGAGGGTCGCCTCTAGAGCAGGCGCAGCAGTGTACAGATCCTCGCGTAGGGCACAGAGACGCGCCTTGCCCACAAGGACCATCGACTTGCTGAGCTTCGTGCCTTTCGGAGCAGGAGCTCACTTCTTCATACGGGTGGGCTGTAGCTGACCTTCTTCAGGGACGCACCCACTGCACTTGCACGCTGGCGGGGTTGGCAGGCGGGGGCGGCGTGAGCAAGTCTCGCAGGAGCAAGATGGGTCAGATGGGGGATTGTCGTAGAGCCGATTTTGCTCCGCTGCCTTGCAAGGCGCAAGGATCATCCTTGCCATATCCAGGCCCATCTTCGCAGGGACACGCTTCCCGTTTTCTGTCACCTTCTTGCCTTCTATCACTGCATGCGCGTGCTTGACTTCCGTCTTAGTCACGTACACAATGCCTCGTGCGTCCTTGATGGTCCCATCGCGGTTCAAACGCCCGAGCTTTTGACACTGCTCATCGACGCTCTCAGGCAGGACCAGTGTCACGACGTCTTCGACTCACGGGAGATTCACACCGACCATGAGCGTGTCGGTGGAGATGATGATCGAGCATCTGTTGGGTCCCGTGCTCTCCGAGAAGAGTCGAAGCGTCTCCGCATTGTATTCTGGCCAGTTGAGCGAGTTGTACCTACGGACGAAGGCGCGCATGTTGGCTGTTGGTGGGAGTAAGCGGCGAAGATACTTGATGACTCGAGAGCCGAGATTGATGGTCGGGCAGTATATGAGTGTTTTCCGCCCGCTCTTGACAGTCCACGCAAGGTCCGGGAAGACAGATCCACCAAGACCCGCTGTCAGAGTGCGGAAGATGATGCGGATGTCGGGGCGAAGGTTTGAACGCCGAAGGAAGTGGAATGCACCGTGCTTGAGCCCGAAAAACCGGCAAATCTCGGCTGTATCCTCGCCTGCGGCCAGCGACGCAGTGCAGAGAATGAGTGCAGTACGACTCGGCAGCCGTGCGAGAACATAGCTCAGCTGTTGGAAGCAAGGGCGGAACTGTGCACCCCAAGACTTGAGTAGGTGGACTTCGTCGACACCGAAGCCGCAGATCCTCCGTGAGAAAGCGGAGCTCTCGGCGAGCGACTGGAAACCTTTCGTCGATAGCATCTCCGGTGAGAGCAATAAGACAGCATAGCCGTTGTATGCTGATGTCCAGATGTTCCCGCCGCGCTTATGTGCATCCGTGGACGTTCGACCATTGATTACTAGGGCAGATATACCCAATTTACTAAAAGTTGTACTCTACTATAAACATTAGCAAGACAGATAATATATGTGTGACAGCCTGAATGTACCATTTCTTCCTCGAGGCTGATAGTGGGGAAACACATTATGAGGCAAGGATCGAGGGGGATGTTCTTCTTCGGAGGGCTGCACAGGTGAGGGTTCTTGATTAAAGCCTGAAGAGCTAGAATGTACATAGTAAAGAAGGCCGTCTTGCCCGAACCCGTAGCCAGTACGGCAAGCAAGTCGATGCCGTCCAGCGACTTCGCGACACCCTCGAGCTGATAGTCATGCGGATCAAAAGGAAGGAGAGGGCGGAGGATGCCACGTAGGTTGCGCAGACCCTCGGGAGTGCTAAAACGATAGGGGCTCGTGTCTCTCGACGTGTCCGATGGGGGCGTCAGCATGCAGTCTGCACTCTGTCTCGCGCGTACGCGCACTCAACGCGTCGCGTAGCGCGTTATTTGCCTCTATTATGACGCGCACATGACTCGGCCTTCTCCGAAAACCGCAGGCCCGCCAGATCGTCGCAAGTCGTACAAGACTAGTGCACTATGCTTCGGATCCCTGCTTCGCCACGCAGATCTTCCATATCCGGACAGCTTGAGAACTGGCCCACTGCCTTCGAACAAGGGCGTGGTATGTGAGATCAACTTCTGCGTAGCCACGTATCCCACCGCTCGCCTTTTGGTTTGTCGTGACTCAGCAGGTTCGGGGGGGTCATGTTGTTGACTAGAGCCCCATGCAGGCATTTAGCTTCACGCTGCCAGCACTCGTGTCCGCCATCCTGATCGTCAGTCTAGACCTCGCGATGCAGCGAATCTAGACTCGACAGCTAATTCCGTATCGTCAGACCCCGAGCGTGGAAGTACGCGCAGGCGGAGCGTCTCGGTCTTGGAATCTCTGGGGCGTTTCCATCAGGATTTTACCATGTCGACGAATGTCGAGGGCGAGCTAGACCGGGTTTTGTGGCCGAGGTCAGCCAGCCTGAGCAGAGGGTACGGATCGCTCGACGAGAAGGTCAGACAAAGGCCCGACGACCTCCGCCTGTGCACTTCTCGGGAAGGGGTCTAGCATTATGGAATTACTTAGCAGAGATTGAGCAATGACATCAGGAGTGAACTAAACACTAAAACACGCGGTCGGAAGCCAGCCCATGTAGCGTAAGGCGCATGTCTGCGATGTCAACATCACACAGTGTCTAGATCTCTGCTGGTAAATGATGTGTTTGCATAATGACTGGAAGTTGCCACACGGACGTTCCCCGCTTTCGAGACAGAGACAAGAGTTGACTTACACCGGGCGACAGATCAGCTTGTGGGTCTTCCAATCCGTCCTGTTGCAGGCCGGCGAGCAGTACTTCGCCCGCTTGCACTTCCCGCACAGGAGCAGTTTCGGCTTCCCGGGCCCACCACACGCAATGCACCTCTCCGCAGCAGCACCTGCAGGCGCCCCTTCACCGTCACCCGACGCGACATCTTGCATTTTCGAAGCCACGCTTCCTGCGCGTGCACGCACCTCTGTGACCCGCGCTCTCGCGGCCTTCCCAACAGCGATGACCGGCTCGAGGTACGACACCGCGAAGAGCGGGGAGATCGCCGCGCGCGTGGCCAACGGACGGAGGGCCCGCCACACCTCCACGGGGACGTCCGGCATGACGTCTGGAATCCCGAATCCGCGTCCACACCCGCAGAGCGGGATGGCGCCGGGCTCGACGGAGACGGGGATCCGACCGCTGGACGCGTATTCGCAGTTGGGGCCGTGCGCCCATGCTCGGCACCGCTCGACGACGGCAGGGAGAAGCTGCTTCCAGGCGACCGCTTCCGCAGGCGTGATGGGGATGGTCGGGATGACGGGAGACTTCGGAAGCAAGCGTATGGTTTCGTTGTGAGCAGCGGAGATGGCTTCGTCGAGCGGGACCACGGCGGCGTCCATGAGCAATGTGAAGGATGGGAGGTCGAGACGTAAGTGATGGACAAAGATCAGCAAGACTATCTCCCTCGTGTCCTGCTGGACGAGTCGAAATATCCTGACGCGGGACCCGGTATGTATGGGGCTGGAAAAGACCTTGATCATATCCTGTATGCTTTGCTTCAGACCGACCAGCGCGGAAGAAGCGGGAATGGAGGACGGATCCAGCTTTTGCGCGATGTCGAGTTCACGCTCGGAGAACTGCAGGGTGGCGTGCAAAGCCACCCAGTCAGGGTCTATCTTCTTGTTCAAGTCAATCGCGGGTGCTATGTCCAGGTTGACATGATGAACGTTCCAAGGGGTCAGTCCTCCCGTCTTGATGATCGGGAATATATTCCCTGGCAAGGTCTGGCTTGTACCCTTCGGCGGATAGAAAGGTGGCACGATGACCTGAGTTCCGACGTCAAGTCCTGATACCTTCGTAATGCAACGACCGGCTTACCTCTACATACAACGACTTCCGCGCAACACGCAACCTGTGTTCGCTCCCGCGAACGGGGAACGGAAACTGAGCGTATCCGCGCTGATCGCCAACAGCCACCTCTATCGTGCACGCTGCCGTCTGTTTCGCGGTGATCGGAAGTGAGGGCGCGACCGGCGCTGAGAAACCTATCGCAGCTAGGTCGAGCTTGAGCGTCATCGCGGCAATGCATTTGAACGTGTCGTCCATCTTGATCGTAACGCGGTTCACGGACGGCGCACGAGCGTGCGGCACCTGGCGCAGAACCTCAGAGGCGCGGGGGTCCGTGAAAGTGCCTGGCCTCTGTTTAGTGACACAGACGTGCGTTTTGTCAGTCAAAGGCGCAGAGAAGATCTCCAGAAAGGGACCGAGCTTCGGCTGTAAACAAAAAGTGACGGGCGGGGTGGCCTTGAAGGCGAACATCACCTTTGTGCCCGGCAATGTGAGCAGCCACGCGGGCACCAGGAAAGATAAGACTAGCGAGGGCGCGTCCTTGACGTCTCGTTCATCCGGTACGACGACGGCAGCAGAAGGGGAATTGGGTGACCTTTCCACTCGCCCTGGCATAGCGTGCATATTACAGGCGAACACGTTGTCGTGGTCGAGCGACGAGAGTAAGTGACACAGCAATGGCATCGACCCCAGGTTCTTCGTGTCGTCGAATATTTTCAGGCGGCGTTGCGGGACAGTGAGGAGGACGCAGACAACAGGAGGGATATCGTCCCACCCGCGGAACACCTCCAAGTCACCCTTTGCGACGACAGACCTCCACATCGGGGAGAGGGGCGTCGTCGTGGCGACGCCGTGGAGATGGAGCTGCAAACAAAAATCTTGGTAGTTATTCAAGTTCACGAGACGCGTGCGGTCTTCCTGCACCAGCCTGTGCAGCACGTCGAATGCTGTCTCCCAACCACCGACGCCAGGGACGACGCGAGACGTTGCCAGGCGCACCAGCTGAGCGAAGCTGGCGCGGTCGTGGTGCTGCTGTGCCATTACCTTGTGCAGACTTCGCAGACCTGGGTTGCGAAGAGCTTCGACGATCTTTTCGTCGGCGCACATCTGATCATAGACGTTGTAGAGCACGGCACCGAGCTCAGCGGAATCGAAAACGACTGGCTGGTCGTGGCAGCCCTGCGCATCGCTAGCGGAGGGGGAACACCAGGCAATGCGCTCGTGGAACTGCTTGCTAGCTTCGGCGTTAAACAGCAACTCGTGGACGTTCGAGTGGGTGTTGAATCCCGATAAGTACGTGCGCGGTGCGAGTCCAACGAGCAGAGAGATGGTCGAGACGTCCCCGCACAAGCGGCCAAGCAATGCCGCTGTCGCGTCTTCCCTATCAGGCAGTAACGTCTCCGTGTACAAGACGGACGTGGAGAGAGACTTGAGTAAAGGCTTTGTTGTGGCGAGGAGATTGATCAATCCAATATGGTCCATTAGATTCGATGTGTCGATGACATCAAAGGCGTGAGATGGGGATTGGCCGTCAAGTTCGAGAGCGTGACCAGAGAAAGCGGACGTGAACAGGCGTGCGGGGATGCCTTGCGAGTTGCTGTCTAATGCTTTGCAAAAGCTTAGTACATCGCCGACGCAGAAGCGAATGATGAGACTGCCGTGCGACGAGGCGACAGCCGCCTTGAACGCCTCACACCATGACCTAAATTGGCCCTTTACGACGTCCATAGAGGTAGGGGCTTGAGTGCCTTGGCCATCGCGGAGAACAGGAGCGAAGGCTGAGTGAGATGGAACGTTTGTGGAGGGAAAGTGCCGTAGTGGGGGACGAACGTCTCGCCGTATATGTTATACACGAACGAGGGATTGAGCTTCCTCGCGCTAGCGATGTCTTGTGCAGCGGAGAATGTAGTGCCCGTCCTCCAGTATTGCTCGAAAGGACATTCATCGGCTTCATAGCTTCGGACCAGAGCATGCCGGCCGAACGACTAACCGACAAGATAACTTTCCATTTGCCCAACACTTCTTTTGTCAATTTCTTCTGCTCAGCGTGTAGGTGGTCGAGCCGAGCTCGAGGGATTGTGGAGAACGCAGCATAGAGCTTCCAGTGGCGGTGCATCTCTGCCAGCGTGTGGCTGTTGCACATCTTGAGATAGGCCCCGAACTCCGATTTCTGCCAGCTCTGCATCGACTCGGACGCGGATGCGAGAAGACGACAATGGGATTCGAGCAACTGGTAGCTCCGATCATCGAGATAGAAGTGATAGAAGATGTTCCAAACGTCGTCCAGAGGCTTGCCGGAACCCACAAGGGTGTACAAGAGGATGTTGCGAGCTAGGAACGTTGATTGAGCGGGCATTTTGATCATACTTAGTCTGAGACACTTACCGAGGATAGCTGGCTCAATGTCGCAGCAAGTGAAATCGAGTCTCCGTGCACCGTCTGCCAGATTCTTTAGTAGTGGTATGACAAAAATGTATCTTCTGCACCTACCAGCTCGCGAACGTAAGTCTGCATAGATGGTGTACAAGACGTTTCGAGCATCACCACATCCCAGTAAGAGCACGTCGGCCGCTTGCTCAACAGGAAGATCCTGCGTCAAGCAAATGGCTGAGGTGTTTCCGATAGGGTAGAAGTAGTATTTGAAGGGCCAGCTCAATGGGTGTGACATGGTCAGAATGACGGGGGCTCTACATTGAAGCAGCTCCTGACCTGTATATATGTGAGACCCCAGGCTTCATCCACGAGGCCCAGTGGAAATGAAGCACGAGGCTGTCGCTTCTGCGACGTTCCAAAGCGCGAAAGGCAGGCCCACGAGGTACTGCTTGTGGATGCGGCGTGGCACCCACTGAAGCTCTCCTCGCATCCGCCACATGTCTGTCTGCAGATCAGTCGAAGAGAACTTGAATGCATTGCAGCAAGATCCCAGCGATATTCCCAGTGCAACGGCACCGCTCGTCCTCTACGGTCCTTTGCCATTGATGCATGGCGATTAATAGGACCGAGCCGACCAGGTAGCACCGCTCGAATGTCACGGCCTGTGCCATGGAAGATCGACTCACGAACCTTTCCTCAAGCTTTCCTTATGCGGATCCAGGGGCCTGCCCTAAGTTTCCCACGCCCTCGCCTCATAACTGCGTCTCGCGTGAACTTTCTTTTCTTCGTGCGGCGACACGGCCATATTTTCCCCATGTTGCTCATGACTGCGGCACCCCACGCAGACGTTTGAGTGTCAGGCTGTGTCAAGAGAAGCGGACGTCTTAGAACCTTATGCCTTCTACGCAAAATGCCAAGTTCTTCGCGGGATTCGGCATTGCAATGGTCGGAGGATGGGTCGGTGGTTCGTACATTATCCCAATGTGTTCGTAAGATGTTGTATCGCTGTCCCTAGCTTCGCTTTTCTAGTAATCAAACCTTGCAATGCATGGATTTCGTATGTTTTAGCTAGTCCACGAATAGAATGCGTTCGCGTCCTAATTTATCTGGACGCATTGAACTAGTATTGTTTCATTGATTATTCTAGTCCACTACATACCAGCGTTGACATCTAAGGATGGAGCGGGGGAGGACATCGATCATGGGGCTATCAGGGATGCGGAAAGCAACGAGTCGCGTGTGCCCGGGCAGGGAGTAATAGCAGTCAAGTACAAGGGCTGCGCAAGTAGAATAGCGAACAGGCCTTTTCGCTGTTCAGACATGATGGATTGTAATCCAGGGCTTCGACGTTCAAGTTGACAGGGATCGAGAGGTACTAGGCGTTTCCAAGACATGAAGGGAGAGGCTGACGTTCTTCAAAGCTTCGCGCGCTCGAAAATGTACGGCGAGAACTTGACAGACTTAACCTTGTCAACATCCGCCTTCGTGATCGACTTGCATTCGTGTGCGTGATTGTAACCGAGTCTACCCCGGCCGTCGATCAGGATTTGCGTTGACGAGAACACACACGCGACATACCTCGATCGGCCATCCTCCCCTCCGGCGCGATAGAACTCCGGACGACGGAGGAGGCTGCAGACGACCGCGCCGCCGAGACCTATGTTGTGAACAAGGCCGTATTTGCCCCTTCGGTCGGCACCGTCGAACAGTCCCGGTGCTTGCATGGGACCAGCCCCTGCATTGACAACGGATTTCAATGCGTTAGAAAGGCATACAATCAACGTGTATACTTACAATCTCGCAATTGCACTGCAGCCATGTCGAATCAGCATCATGGTAGTCCGTTGACGAAACACAAAACTTACTGGCGATGTAAAAGTGCATCCCGAGACCGGTCGCCCCAAGCGGGTGACCCTTCGCCTCCAAACCACCGCTCGGGTTCACAACGTATTTGCCACCATACTTCGCGCATGGTGTCAGCCCTCCGGAATAGAACATGACACTTTGACTTACGGTGCTGTCGCCCCTTTCAACAATCTTGTGAGCCTCACCACGACCGCACAGGCCCAAGGCCTCGTAAGCCACAAGCTTTGGTCGAGCAAATGATCACTCAAAGCACGGCACATCGCATGTAGAACACAAACCTCGTTCGCGGAGAAGCAATCGTGCAGCTCGATGACGCCGACTTGATCCCTGCCCTCGCCGTCCTCAAAGCCTGCCTTGCGGAAGACCTTGTCCGCACAATTCTTGGTCATAGCATAGCCCACGACCTCCATGGGGCTCTTACTCTCAAATGTCGATGGCTCGTCAGTACAGAGCGCCTGAGCTACGATCTCGATGGCCTGATTTTCGAGGCCATGCGCATGCACGAAGTCCTCGGAGGCGACAATGCAGCAGGCAGCTCCGTCCTATTCCACGCAGTCAGCAATCTGTGTGATTTGAATGTATAGTGCATTCACCGAAGTAGGACTGCACATGAGCATGGTCAACTGTTTGTTGATCTTCGGCGCCGCGAGCACTTGTCCTACACCCCAATATCTGCGGAATTGTGCATATGGGTTATGAATGGAATGCTTGTGGTTCTTGGCAGCTTAGATTGTCGTCAACTGGCAGCCCCCCAGCAAGATATGGGTTACGAACCTATCTGTGCAAGGTGCGTCAAAGTCGCACCGTACTTGTCCATGTATTCCTGCGCGGCGTTAGCAAACATCCTCGGCGCGATCGGCCCACGATTGATTCCGCTGCTCAAATTGTGTTCAGCTTCAATCGTTGCCTCGCCAAATGGCTTCATGGGAGGCGGGCGGTCGGGGAAATGTGTAGCGAGGCTGCCCGGAGCCATACGTTCGAAGCCCAGCGCCAGTGCGCACTCCACCATGCCAGAAGCCACTAGATTGTTCGCCTGGTACAGGGCAGTGCTTCCGGTCGTGCAGTTGTTGTTTACATTTGTGATAGGGATGCCGGTCATGCCAAGGTTGTAGAGCGCTCTCTGACAGCGTGTGGTGGTCAAGATTCATTAGGGTCACTCGAGGAACAGACTACGCACCTGGCCGGAAGTGGAATCTCCGTAGCAGTATCCCACGAAAGCAGTCTCTACTGCGTCATATGTAATGCCTGTGTTGCATATGCTGAGTGAGTGTTTAGAGCCTGCAGCGACACCAGGGCCGTCCAACCTGCATCGAGGAGCGCTTTGGTGGCAGCTTCCAAACCCATCTATGATAGTACGGAGTCCACTCAACGTGAGTCAGACTGCGTTCAAAAGAAGTTTTACCCACATCTTCAGGATTCCTCAATCCTCTGGGCTACGCAGAGATCAATTATAAGATCTCACAGAGCTTCAGATTCGGAGTGACCAGCGACTCACTTTCATGAACTTAGTGCTCGCTGCGCCGACGATGAAGCTACGTCTCGAATCTTTAGGTGACATAACTGAGGCAGAGAAGTGGAAAGTCTCAAGAGCGAATAAGGCGTACTCAGGAGCTGAAGTGGAAGACAGCTGAGAGCCAACGTGTGGTCGTCAATCTTGTTTAATATGCAACACTCTTGCTGCGGTGCTGTAGTGTCGTCGAAAAGAGCTAGTACTGCCGCCACTGATTTAGAGCAGCTGGTAATATGAGATATTCGTGGCGTGCACTGCGAGCCGATGACAGATGTAAGTCTGAATATCGCAGTGTGACGTACATCATGATACCGCAGCGTTCGTCACGTCCGAAATCCAGCATGCGATGCGATTTGCACGGTAAGTAGTCCGAGTCCGCTACGCGCGAGAATAACACCACTGGCAGGCGGCACCGGATCCATGTCCTGATTCGACCACTTGCTACTCGGCGCAAACTTTGTCGAGCGTTCCGGGTCCAAAGCTATGCTGACGGCTTGAGGCAGGCCGAAAGACTGGCGCGCGTCTTCGGCATTGCGTCTGCGTAAGTACAGAGGGAGAGGGAGGGCGCCCGAGTCGGCCCAGCCGCCGGACTCAACATAGGCGTCATCGCTTCGGATCCGACTTCAGCTTCCTCCTGGGGGTTTTGTATCCAAGTAAAATGGCAAATCGACGAGAGGGTCATTGACGGAGATAATCAGCAATGTAATCCTGGGCTCCGCTGAAGTTCTCACCGAAGATGAAGCTTTGAAGGTTCGCGTGTGTGGACGCGTCCGGGCCAGGAGCGTGACGCGCCAGAATAGGCAGGCCGGCTTTCCGCGTTTGGCAAGCGCGTGGTTGATCGCCGCCGTCCCGCGCTCAAGCTCCCCAGGTCACGGTCTTCGTAGTGTCAAGCAAGTGTCAAGGCTACTACTATGTGGCCTGAGAAAGCCAATGCAAGGTCATTCACTGGGAAACTGGAACACTGCAGGACCGTATCTTTGACGACCGGAAGAAAGCTCGTCGGCCCCTTCAAGGAGGCGCTCACAGCTTGAACTTGAACATATATCCAGACACTTCGAAGGCCAGCGAACTCGCAGAAGAGCCCGGGAAGAGCCTGTGAGCTGGTATCTAAGTAAGCATCGATTTCGTGACTTCATTCAACATGCTATACAGCGGTTATTGCAGCAAAGCGAGAATACTGTCTATCCCAGTTCTATCCCAATTCCATGTCAATTGGTAATGACTTACAAGCGTTGCGACAAGTAACTCGGCCGAGAATATAGCGATTATAGCGAGGCACCACCACATGTCTTGATAGTCTGCCCAGTGATGTACTCCGCTTCCTCTGAGGCAAGGAATGATACGAGTTTCGCTACGTCCTCAGGCTCTTGAATACGACCGAGCGCGATGTAGTCCTTCACACGTTTCGCCTTGGCCTCGCCAATGCTGACGCCCTCCTGCGTGACATCTTCGGTCAAACCAAAGGACAGTCAGAATGCAAATACATGGACTCACAATCTCTGCAAGTACCCTGTCGATTTGATCCCACATAGGCGTGTCGACGATGCCAGGGCCGTAGGCTACGGAAATGAGTGTAGATCAGACAATGACCGTGAACGACAGGTAGCTACGTACCATTGACACGGATACCATACTTCGCCCATTCTTTAGCTGCGCCTTCCGTGAAGCCACGAACCGCAAACTTTGTCGCGCTGTATGTTGCAAGGTTCTCTGACCCACCGCATGAGCTATCCGACAGTTGGTTTACGATAGATGTGAGGGCTTACCCATTGTACGGAACGACACTATTGAGCCTGCACCGAGGATTCGTCCACCGAACCCTTGCTTCACCATCTGCTTCGCTGAAGCGATGTGCGTATTCATGAGGCCGAGAACATTGAGCCGGACTTCGTTCTCAACGAACCTGACGCGATAGTCAGATACCGAACCAGGACCCACGATGTGAAAACCCGACTCACTCTGGCGTGCATTCTATCAGAGGCTTGACCTGCGATATACCAGCGTTGCGACACTGACAAAGAGGTTCGGCCCCAGCCTGTCCACGGTCTCCTCAACGGCAGCATAGATCTGTTTTGCCTCCCTCACGTCTAACACGATTGTGGGTGCGGTCAGTATAGTACGTCGAGAGTTAGTGTGGACCGCTTCACTGACCAGCGTAGACACCGACTGCCTTCCGGCCATAGGACTCGATCTCCTGGATGGTATCGTCCACCTTCGACTTCGCGGAAGGGATGTCTGCGATGGAGATGTCGTAGCCATCCCGCGCGAGTCGGCACGCGATGGCGCGCCCGATGCCCTGGCCAGCACCCGTCACGAAGGCGATACGACCCAGGGCGGCCTTCACAGGTAAGCCAACGACATGACGATGTAGTGGAACGGTCAACGGGTGGGTCGAAAGCACCGCGAAAGTGGGGGTGGACAGGAGCTGCGGTTGGCGATGATATGTCGACCATTTTATTTATATGACTGCGAATCGGAAACACTGGCCAAGTCCGAACCGAAGGTCCTTGTTCCCTGAGTCCCCGCGCATCATCCACATGAGCAGGGCGAGGATGCGTCCGAGAAGCGCTCACCTTCGAAGCGCAGCTTGATCGTTGATCTCAGTGACTGTCGTGACGAGGTGAGAGATCCGGGGTAACGCGCTTCCCCGTCTCGTCCGCTCTGGGTGTTCACGCGCGCCTCTGCATTCGTTGCAGCCTGGTATGTAACGTTGCGTGGAGCAATTGCAGGCACAGCGACAACTTCTCGTTCACACTCGTATCAGCCGACCCAGTAGAAACGTAACCAGGGTCTAGACTTACAATGTCAGTGAGAATTTGATGAGCACGTTGACGGGCTTCGAGCGTCTGGCATTGGGTCATATGCGTTTGCCTATGTTCCGTGCCTTGTCGTAGTCGGCGAATGCAGACACAACTGGTGGACGAGACCGTGAGCGACGCGAAATGCACAGCGGCTTCCGCTACAAGTGGACTCATCCTTGTACTTACAGTCTCAGCTGAATAGCTTCATCCTCCAGCGGTGGGTTGCCAGTGTCATTCGAGACACTTTTCACGTACAATGAGTGCCTGTTACTGAGATAGTATGAGTGAGATCGTGATGCGACCCGGAGATTGACCAACGCTCGATCACTTGCGCCGTATTCTAAGGCGAATCATCAAATGCATTGTTCATCCTACCGTTCAGTTTGGGGGCATAGGCGTAGGGCTGCTGGCCCATGATACCCGTGTTGTCTCAAATGCCACTCAGACGCGAGTTTGGGACTCGAGGTTAACAGCATCGTGTCGCGATGATAGATATTTCAAGCTGTCCTCACGGTGCGCGATTCTCGGCTCATGGGACTCGAACTGAGTGGAGGTCTTTTGTGGGGGCCTGTAGTCTATTGGATCATGTCGTTTGGAATGAGACTGAAGTGAAAAGCGTTCTCACCTGCTGCATAAAGCCTTGTTCGTTTCGTTTCGATCCTCGTACTTATCGGCGGGGTGGGGGCTGCAGCGAGGTGAGTATCTTGATCAAAGGCATCATCGTCTTCTACCATATCCTACTATACATGAACATCGTCAAAATGTCACACACAGCATATACAACAAGACAGGCAGTCGAACACGCGTATAGTACAACAAACTCACTAGTTCCCCAATCCTTGATACCAACGCTTGATCTCAAGTGAACACCGCGGGCGGGAGCCTCCGACCCTCATCTCCCCGATCTTCATCCGACCGGCGCCGCTTGCGGTTTTGCATGATGAGCGACTGCGGCTGAGTGAAGTATTTCTCAATGGGAGGCTTGCGCTGCCTCGGCTCTGGTCTGAACTGCTGTCCAGACGGCTGCCTGTTCGGAGGGGTGGCGTGATTATTCGAGGGGCTGGTAGGGTTCGAGTGCACAAGAGCGTCAATTGACATGGCTGTCCCGCTCGCCCTGCGCTCCCGCTGGCTGACAATCCACGGTGCCTTTTTGTACTGCGAAGTTAGTTAGATCAGGGGGCAGCGTGTGTGACACCGGACAGTCGCGCACCGTTTCGAGCTCCGGCTTTCCTCGCCACCGCGCGATGGCCTCGCAAAAACGAACAGCGGCGCGCTCGACTGCCTCTGCAGGGTACTGCCACTGAAGATCTTCCATGTGTGTCGCCAGGTCAGGCGTCGATGGTGGAACGTCATAGAACTATTCATCTGCATGTTAGCGTAAGTCCGACGAGAACGAGCACAAGCGACTAACGCGCTGCAGCCGCTCCCTCATCTCGAGCTCGTACTCGAGCTCCGCACCCTCTCTCCGGGGTGCTCCGGACGCACCGTTGAGTAAATCCCTCAGTGACGGGAACAGCACACGCGCCGCCTCATCGAGGTCGGGGAGATCATCCGGGTCGAACTCCCCGAACTCGTCCTCCTCTTCCTCCTCTTCTTCGTCGGACTCAGCATTTTTCGCACCATTGGTAGCATCCCTTGACCTTGCAGCACTCTGTGGGCGAGCGCCTGGGTCTAGGTTCGTGCCCAAGCCGATACCTAGTAGCAGCTCGAGAGGTTCTGTGCCGCGCCACCCGGCTGTCATGTAGCCCTCGAAAACCGCACGGGTGACGAGACCAGCGAACAAGTAGTACCATTCGCGCGACGGACGCAGGGCATAGTAGTAGAACCCAGCCTCTGCGAGATTACGTTGTGTCAACGTTCGTGGAGATGTCTGTGGGGATGTCGGGGGACGTCCAGTTTGCGAAGGCCCCGCCGTGGATGACCCGGCACCCGCAGCTCCCTCCTCGTCCCGCCGGCTGTCACCCCCATCCACCGATGCTCTGTCTTCCGTCGCCTCTCTTCCAAGCTCCATTGCTACGAGCGCACTGAGCCGCATGAAACGCACGATCAGCTCTGCGAGCTTTGTGTTGAACATTTGTGGCGTGCCATCCTCGTTGTTGGTTGCATAGACTGCCTCGCGAGCGTCCGTCGGCCGTCGCAGAAGCGTACCCTGTTCACCCGGCCGCGCCAATCCGGAGCCTATCCCACTACCGTCCAGCCACCCTGTCACCCCACCTACAAGCCCATTGCTCCCGGGTACGCCGCTGGGGGGCGCATCGCCAGGACTGCTGCCCGTTGTAGATCCTGCTCGTCCCTGGGTGCCGCGTGTTCGGTTCTGGCCCATGCGAGGAGGCGGGGCTTTCGCTTCTACGCAGATCTCACAGCCCATGTGTAGATGTCGGGGACAGCGCAGGGAAGGTGGTGAATTCTGGGTATCGGGATCGGCGCCGATGTCATACAAGGAACGGATGTATTGATTGGGGACAAGCCTGCGGTAATCCGGGTTGGCACCAGATGAAATAGCATTTAGCGGTATGAGAGCAGACGGGAATGTGGAGACTGGCGGAGGGGCGGACGATGTAGAGCCGGAGGGGCGGACGTAGGGGGTGGGTGCTTTCCGAGAGAATAGGTCATTAATCACAGTGGCGACCGTCAGTCGCAGTCGGACGCCATTCGGTAGCTTATGTGGATGTCGCTGCGGTGCTTGGGGACGCAGCTGGGGAGAAGTAGGGGGATCGAGCAGGTCGTCCGGGTGTATAGGTGGGAGTTCCGGAGGCTGGTCGAGCATAGACGTCGCTACCTTCTCTACGCCTTCCGCCCGCTGTCTCAGCGAGCGGGCGAGCGTGAGGTCCTGCATATCAAATCGCTCGTCCTCCTCCTCGCCGTGAGTATGTCCAGGGCCGCCCGCCCGTGCCTGAAGATGGGTAACATCCTCACCGTCGCTGTACATCTCCTCTTCCTCCTCGTAATTCTCTGGACGCGCACGATGCGGATAGTTACTCGAGGTAGGCCCGCCTGTGCGGTCTGTCATGCCTAACTCCGCACGGGCTTGGGCAAACCGTGTACGAGCATGGACCCATAGAAGATGGTCAATGATCAGAGTCCTCGTTGACTTTTCGCGTGGAGGTATGGAGTGCAAATGGTGGGCATGCTTATGGGCAGGAGCCTTGAAGGGCGTGGGACCACCGCCTGTACTTGTGCTAGAGTTGGGGACGACGGCCCTGTGCATGACGGGTGAGGAGGACGGATGGCGCGCATAGTGGTCATTGTACGAGACGTTGTAGCCGAGGTGTGACATGCTGCCGTCGACGTTCTCGACGATGCAACCTGCGGCACTGCAGTGTGAAAGTCGGGGACGCGTGGGTAAGGTGAACGATCACATGGTTATCGGCAGACGCGCGCCCGGCACGACCAAGCGACAGCTTGACTGTGACCATTGTACCGAACGATAGCAAATGCATAACAAGAGCGAGAATAGGCAAGACAGAGTAGGCAACTACATAGCGGTATGAAGGAATCGACCAACAGAACAGGATTGCTGCTGCGTACGCATGCAGTTAACGGGTGCAAAGTGAACGTTGCACGCGTGAATACGCATGAGGCATTGCAAAACGAGGTTTAGAAATTTATCGCGGTGAAATCCACAAATGTGAATGGTAGTGTTTCATAGACGATCAAAATACCTGTCGTCAATGAGATTGTATTGCGCGTACCCGTCAATTAAGCAGACTTACTCGAGTGGGACACCAGACTCATGCATAGGCTTCACAATACCATCATAAATGGAGGTATAGATCCGTTGAGACCGTAATGCTTGTGGCGGATGGTTGCGCGCCTTACAGGCAGCTCGGTGTTGCTTCCAGTGCGCCTTCTGGCATGTCGCGTTGCAATAATATATCTGTACACGGGTGAGCTCGGATCATCTACATAGTATGTGTATATAGCGCGACTTACCATCTCGCAGCCTTGACAGCGCTTCATCTTAAAGCCAGGCCGTCCAACTACTTCACAACCGGTCGCGTCGCATCTTTTCCACAGTGGCCCGAAATCTACATCCAGTTTCGCGACCTGTTCGATCTCGAGAACGCTTCGATAATCCGTGCCAAGTGCAATGTACTCATCAACGTAAGCGTTCCACCTGTCGCTTAGTTGTTGACACATATTCTTCGTGAGCAATCGACCCATGGGCCTGGGAAGCATCAAAGTAAGACGATGTTACAATACATCAACGTCAATTACTCACCGGAGCAAAACCAGGTTCTTTGAGAGCGCATACCGAAACGCGGGATCGGCTTTCTCCTCTATGGCGACGTCGTTGACCCGGATGGTGGCAGCGACTAGATGTCTGTCCTTTTTGAACTGCTCAAACTCTGTAGGGGAGTTCTTGACATCGGATATTCTCCAAGGGTTCCAATCATAAACAGAGCCATCGACGTGCATGCGCTTGACCACCCTCATACGCTTACGCTCTTCGTCCCATTTCTCCAGAATCTCGAAGTTTCTGCGCTTGCAGCACTTCTCGTACGTCTTGGACAGGCCACAGATGCACGAAAAGCTCGATGGGTAAGGATGATAACCCTTTCCGTGGCAGTCGGAAAGAAGTTTTCCAGACCAGCAGGGACATTGGCGTGGCGGACGTGGTGATGGACCACTTCGCTCGAGTCGGCGCACGAGGTCCATCAGAGGCGGCATTCTCTCGGGATGGAATGCACATGCGGATGAGCTGTCCTGAGCTACTTGATAGCATAGTTGGTAGAGGGTGATGGCATCACAAGCACCGTGGAGGATGAGCAGCTCGACCATCTCCATGTCCATGGCGTGCACGGCCCAATAAAGAGGCGTGCTGTGTGGTTTTCCATGTGGGGTGAGGCGGAAGTCGGCGTGTTGTTCTAGGAGGACACCTGCAATGCGTCGAAGACGCTTGAGCTGAGCGATGGTTTCGCTGGTATCGTCGTTCGTCTGTTGCTTCGCGATCAGACCGAGACTGCAACGCGATACTTCATGAGCTACGAAGTGGAGGGGAGTACGGCCGTTGACGTTGCGGCAGTCGACATCAAGTCCGAGGCGAATGCATTCATAGACGAGGGGCAAGTCTCCGAGCTTCGCCGCGAAATGAAGGCAGGTGCTTTGGCCTTCTGAACGGAACTCGACCAGCTCCGGATCCCCGGTTCTGCCGTCAGAGTCGACGTGATGCACGTACGATACTCCTTCGCCGTAGGCATACAACCTAACCAGCGAGTCGCACGCCATGCCCGTTTCCTCTGGGTCGTTGATCATGGACTTCTCGAAGTCAATGACCGGGTCGCACTTGAGGCTGTGGAGTAGATCCTTGGGCAAACATATGAACTTGTTCTTCTTCGGCTGAAGCCAGTCGGGAACCGCGTCATCTGTATGGTCGTCTTCGCCCAAGGCCAGAGGTGTGGGCTCGGAGGGAGGCATCTGTCGAGTAATGATTAATGAGTGTCACCGTAAACGGTACACGGTACAGTCCGATTCGCGAACATCGAAACCATAGCCGGGGCCGAGGCCCGAGGTTCGGGGTCACGTGGTCGCGTGCCACGACTGGTCACTGCGGCCAGTCTCACTGCTCAGTGAGGGTCAGTGTCAAGCGTTGCTCTTTCGCGTTAAGCGGTCCTGACCGAGTGACTCAGAATCAAACTGTCGAAGAGCCCCGCCGTGGCCATCACCCATACATAATCACACACATACAACCGGCATGGCTTTGCATTCGCAAAGAATCATAGCGATTCTGTAGAAGTGGATACATGACAAGACGAGATATCAGAGCAATGACTGATGCCGGTCTGGACTCTGCTGGGGGTCATCATTGCGTATTGGGAATTGTAGAGCAGTTACGCACAGTTTGGGAGCCTGGTAACTTCAGGCCACAGGATGGAGTTCTCAAAGACTGTCCTTCAACAGACTGCTGTACTTTTGAGTCACAGTTTTCGGTTATAAGTGAGCGTACATACTCAAGCAATGCATCTTCCTCGTGCAAGGGCCTCACAATCTCATCGAGGATGGCAGAATAGATGACTTGGGATCGCAGCGCCTGCGGATATTGGCTGTCTTCTTTGCATTCGGCCTTATGTTTCTTCCAGTCCGTTTTCTGGCATTTTGCGCTGCAATAGTATGTCTGGACGGCATAGTGAGCAAACATATGGGCGTGCAGGGACACCTGACGGACCGTTTTGCATCCGCTGCAACACTTCATCTTGACCCCCGGACGCTCTATTGCCGTACACCCAGGTGCTTCACAACTCTTCCACATTGGCCCGAAATCGGAGTCAAACTTGGCGGCCTGCTCGATCTCGAGCACGCTACGACTATCGGTCCCGAGCGCAATATACTCATCAACAGCGGCATTCCAGTTGTCACTCAAGGTCTTGACGAGGTTTTTCGTATACCGTTTATTCATGGGTCTGAAGGCATACAGACTTGTATCAGAATGAGTTGGATGATATCGGTGTGTCACTCACCGAGGCAAGACTAGATATTTCGAGAGGACATGGCGGAAAGCGGGATCGGCCTTTTGTTCAGACATGGTGTCGTTGAGCTTGATGGCCATCTCCACGAGCCTTTTCTCCTCCTCCATGTCCCCTTCCTTGATCTCGGTCACCGCCCTGAGCACAGAGAAAGGATTCTGATACGTGATCGAGTTGTCGTCGACGACGCGCCGTAGCACCGTCAAGCGCTTACGTTCTACGTCCCATTTCTCGAGGATCTCGAAGTTCCTGTGTTCGCAACACTTCGCGTATGTCTTGGACATGCCGCAGACGCACGGGAAGTCGGAGGGATATGGATGATAGCCTGACTCGTGGCATTGGGAGAGCAGCTTGCCAGACCAGCAGGGGCATCGGCGCGGTGGTCGAGACGGCAGCCCATCTCTCGCTAACCGGGATACGAGTTTGCTGAAAGACGGGATCTTTGCGGCATTGGCAGCCCACAGCGGCGCCCTTCCTGAGTGTATGTCGATGTCTACTGGGAGAGTCAAGACTTCTGCGGCTCCGTGGATCGCGAACAGTTCGATCAACTCGAGATCGAGAGCGTACCAAGCTAGGCGCACAGGTGTCAAATGCCCACCCTCGTGCGGACCGAGGCTGGAGTCGCGTGCTGCTCGAGCAGCACTTTCGCGATATGCCGCAGACGCTTTAGGTGCGCGATGGTGGTACTAGCGTCGCTCCCTAAGCGCGTCCTCTCGACTAAGTCATAATGGAACCTAGTCGCCTCCATGACGGCAGAGTACAGCGGCGTTGCCCTTTGATGTCACGGGAGTTGACATCGACTCCGAGACGGATACACTCGTAGACAGACGGCACGTCTCCGAGTCTAGCGGCAAAGTGGAGGTACGTGCTGTTACTCCCCGGATAGAATTGTTTCGAGAGAGACCAGTCCCCGTCTTCATCCTCCCAGGATTCGCCAGTGTTCACGTAGTGGTCCCCCTCCCCCAGAACATAACACTTCAATAGCGCGTCGCGTGTACCAAGACTCATGTCATCGATGTGGTGAATGATCGACCGGTCGAAACCCAAGTCCGGATCGGATTTGAGCTCATCGAGCAGGGCCTGAGGCAGAGCTATATGCTTGTTCCGTTTCGGCTTCAGCCATTCCGGGATATCGTCATCGTCGAAGTCCATTCCGAGGAGCTACAGCAGCGGATACAACTAAGTCAGTGGAGATCAGTGGATGAGGGCCGGGGATTGGATGGCAAATGGGTCGATAGGCGTCGATCAAGCTCAAGGTTTACTGCACGTTTAGGACAAGGTGCAGTCGGCGGTCGCCGCTGCCGCCTGCGCTGTGCGGTTGATATGAAAGGCACGTGATCGTGTCTAGGCAACCCCTTCCAATTGCCAACTTCCGACTGGGCTGCGAGTCAACGCGACAATGAACCTAGTCGAGCAGCTCAAAGACTCGTAGCCACCCATCCACCCTATTTGCATGGGTACCGCGCATGACTCGAGAATGAGTGCTTTACTAAGGTGGAAAGCGCACGATGCCTCGGCTCCTCGACATCGGTATGCACCGTACGTACCACGTCAACACAGATAGTTAAAGTGAGCATCACAGTCAAGCCGGCAACACAGGCTAGGACCGGTGCGAAAATGTGGCAAACTTATCTGTTGAAATCAGGATCACGGACATGACAGTACATGGCATGAGAGTAAGTTACTTCGGGGGCCTCGTCACGTATCCCCGTCGATGGTCAATGATGGAAGGTGATGCATATTGGCGTGTAGTGTACAAGTCTGCGTCCTCCGGGATTGTCTGGCATCACAACATTCACAACCTTGGGAAGATGTGAGATCTTGATACGTGCGCGTGAGTTCCGAGTCCCGAGTCCCGAACCGAAAGTAGTATTCAGCGCGACACTAATGTGAGACCAGATGGCCCGAGGGCGAGTGATGTCTCCGAGCGATCCAAATCGTTCACCGACGATGGCTGTACTGCGTGAAGTAACGCATCTTGATTGCATGAGTGAATGTCCGGCCTCTTGCAGGGGATACACTAGAATCGATTGGAACGCTCGAGCCTCCATTTGTGCGAGCACCGGTCCATCGAATGCACGACAACGGCGGGTAACAAAACCCGCGCTTAGGCTGTCAGGCATGACGCATACGTCTAGATTTTGAACCACTCACATCAGTGCCCGTCTCTCCATCTCGTTCATACGCCGTGCAACGTGGCCACCACGCGCAGTTGAGACTAAACAAGAACAAGAACACGATTCAGGACAAGGACAGATGCGCCTGAAACGATCCCATCCGTAAACGTCTCCTCTTCTGTGTGACACAAAACCCTCAGCATCGATCCATCGCACCATACGCAACGCCGTGATGAGAACAGAAGAATCAAACCTTGTTCGCTTGTTATGGGAGTTGCGCAGGGATGGCAACTCGAGTCCGAGGCGGCAACTGGCAAGGGCCGCCGGTACTCCGCATCGCAGTGACAGATGTCAGCGGAACATGGCTGTGTGGCTGAGATGACTGTGGGAACGGCCCACCGTAGTCCGCGCAAGGCGATAGAGTGCGAAGTGCGGATGTGGTCGATTTCCACCGCTGTTGGACAAGGTGGGACGAGGTGGAAGTGAACCACGATACGGGCAAAATAGGCGAGAGGTATAGAGGCGACGACCCGAATGCTCTGATTATTGCGTTCAGGCCTAAGTATGAAGTGCGATATGCACTCGGACCTCGACCGACTCGACCGAAGTGCATCGTCAGCGCAGAGCTTCTCGCAGGTGCAGGCCCATCAGCGATCGATCACGAACTTGAACTGTAGGATCTTCTCGAGTTCTTCAAAGACTGACTATCTAGAGTCCGGCGAGCAAGTAGCCCCACGCCGCGTCGGATACAGAGGCGCCAGTTCAGTCACCACAATTTTCATTGAATGGAAGACTCACATGAGGGTATCACTCGAAACTGGCACGGGCGGGACGCTGCAGCCTCGAGGTGACGCTGAAAGAACAATGCAAAAGTCGTGATACGCGTGGGGACGAGAGTGATGTCAGCCAGATGTAAAAACTGCGCTGAAAGCGGTGGCAAATGGACTTTTTGCCACAGAACGAAACAGTGAAGCGAATAAGATATCGGCGGAGTCGAGGCATTGCATCAAGCTTCAAGGCGGGATGGACTGCACGCGCAACTCAAGCAGCCTTGACACGTCTGCGCCAGGACCGGTCGGCGTCAATGTGCAAGATCCATGGCGACAATTCCGCCGCCCCTGGAGGCGTTTTGAGAGGTTAAGCACTCACCCGACATCCGAGACCCCGTCGCTGTGCAGCGGCGGTGTTGCTGAACTCGATATGAGCCCCACTCGATCTGCCCGTGCGGCACCGATCACGCTGCCTACAGTGCGGTCGATCACTTATAGGCGTCGGTGGGTCCCACACGAAGACTTTGGCTTTTTGCACGCTACAACGAGAAATCACCGGCTCGACGGGAAGATTCGAGGATGCGAAAGCACCCGCAACAAGAGCTGCGAGAAGCCATGTCGCAAGACGACGCGCCCGGTTCAAGCCGATCAGACAGTTGGACAAGGTGTGTACCGCGATGAAGTACGTTACAGGGGGGCGACCTCAGCTGTCAGACTATTGAACAAGACGACCAGGTTGAATGCGGGTTTGATCTGCTAGTCAGTCAACAAAAACAACACGCCGCCCACGGCCGCGGGCTTGTTGCTCATGCTGTCGACCGGGAAAGGATACCTTCCATTGCCCGGATCTACAGCTGAACGAGCTTGGCGGGGCAGCCGATATAATTGAGCAGCCCGATCGTAGGCAAGGGAACGCGTGTCTGCCAGGAGGGTGAGCAGTGGGCCCTTCGGCTCAGCATACTGCATGCTAGATGTGATGAAACTTGATTTGACGATGCGAACAACATCAGCGGCCTTGGTCGGTGTGGCCCCATTGATCAGAGTCGCTGGCTTCTTTGACGACTGACACGCGTAAAGACAGGGGAGAGCGCTGTGGATTGATGTGGGCAAGGGGGAGTTGCAAGAGAGGGGAAGCGAAAACGGCCACCGTGTGGAGGAACGGGAGAGACCAAAGACAATTGCGTTGGCGATTACCTAAGGAGCGCCCTCGGGCGCGCGGCTATATCGGGAAATTCCCAGCTGTGGCACCGCCTCTGGGAGGGCGGTGCATGGCTGGGCAGCGTAGAATTGGGATGACTGGGTAGGTAGATGTTCTTCGGAAGACGCAGAGGGCAGCGGCGTGCGCAGCTGGCTGGTGCTGGAGCAGGAGGATGGGCATGAAGACGGCGAGATGGGTGGTGATGGACGAAACGCGAGCAATCAGCGGAGTCTGAAGCACGGCGGACAAGTGCCCGCATAAGTTGTCGAGTCTCTTCCCGTGGCCTTGACCTCCTCCTCCTCCTTGTCGCACCGCCTCCGTCCTTCGCTCCTTCGCTCCGGTACACAGCCTCGCCTAGCCACAAGCATACATCGCCTGCTCCCCAAGTACCTGCGGGCCTACAAAGCTCGGACATCCACGCAGCCATGGATACGATCCTTGTGTCAGACTTTCACTCCCCATCTAACGAGCTGGACGGCAATCAAATCGACGCGTCGCCAAATCTCGGCTCTCCCTACGACACTTTTGACTTCGGTCCCCCGACTCCCATTTTCCCCACACCCCGTCCTACAACGGCTCGTACCAGAACTCCCCCTACTCCATCATCTCCGACCTCCCCTCTTTCGACGACGACAACGCCCTGAATCTGTTCGACAACCCATCCGGAATCACCATCACGGAGGAGTACGACCCCACTGAATACGATATACCCGACTCTGGCACCCTGCTGACACTCGACCAAGGATTCATGTCTGGCGAGGCTTTCCCGCACGTATCCATCACCCCTGCGCCTGCGTTCGACCGGAAGGTCCCTGCGACGAACGAGTCTGGCCCGTTTGAACACAGTTCACCTGCTTCAAGCAATGGAGCGGAAGACGACGCCCGGAGCCATGCGTCCTCCACTTCCTCGTTTCGACACAACAACGGGTCTCCCCACCTAGACTTCGAGCAGAACTTCGAGGGCCTGCGCTTTGAGTCTCCGGCATGGGGTGCTCAAAACCTTCCTTCGTCACCGCCAGCCCAGAAAGCGCCGTCGCCGCCTCAACTGGTAATCCCTGCCAGCCCAGCTCCGAGCTCGACCGGACTTGACGTTACGTCACCCCCGACTATCAATGCGCCTGCTGGCGATGGCATGCCAGCGCACCCGCAACTTCACATTGTGCCCGCGACGCCTGTCAGTGGAGGTGCCGATGGGCAGCAACCGTCCCTATTCCGAAATGTACCCTCGGGTGAGTGCGTTACAATGTCATGCCAGCACACTTGTTCATGTTTCGTAGATGGTCAACACGGACTGACGTCCTCAGATCCGGCAAACTGGGATGCGCATGCTCAGTTGTCGCAGTCCATCCAGGACCAAGGTATGTTGCCCTCAGTTGCACAATCATGCATTGTCTGATGGGACATGAAATGATAGTGGGTACATCGGGAATGTCCTACGGCGGCGATGAGGCGTCGGGTGATTCGTCACAGGCCCAACAATATTTGTTGGCGCAAGCGCCACAACGGTCGCGAAGCCTGTCTGATACATCGCTCCGACCTCCTACCTGGGATACCGTGCCCATGCTGGGTGGCCATCATCAAGGGGCCGGCATGAGCGCTGATGGCAGTGTGTTGGGTTCTCACGACGGCAGACGGCCTGCGTCCGCGGGGACTGTCAATATGAATGATGTCCTCCCCGGTCCTTCCTCTTCTAACCAGCTGTTTCAACAAGGCCCTTCCCTCAGGACCCAGTCGCTCCGCCATCCCTCATCCGCCGGTCCCGTCCATAGTACATTCGGCGGCCAACCTCTACAGCCAAACCTCTCCAACCAGTTCAACTTCGGCTCCTTTGGCAACGACTACCTCTCGCCCGACATCGCCGCATCCAACCTACGCCGCACGAAATCCGACGGCAGAGGCCATCGCGTTGTGCGCTCAGAAGACTACGGTTACGGTCACCAGAGCACCTCCTTCCTCAACCCGAACGATATGTTGGTCCCTCCGCCGTCCATCACTCAGCAGGAGTTCCTTCGGAACGCGGCTACTCGCCAGTTCCTCCATCCCGCCGAGCCCGTCGCGTCAATACGTGGCCATCATCGCCGCGCGTCTTCTGGGTCACGGGAGCGTCCTGGCATGGGCGGTATCTCAGGATGGAGCAGCGGCGCGAGCAGCGCGCGCGCGAGCCCGTACCCGTCGCCGTCGGCTAGCCCGCGGCCTGGGTACGGGCTGTTACCGGACATGGGCGGTATGCCCATGAGCGTCAGCATGACCGCCATGCACCGCACGCCGTCGGGGACGATGATGACCACAGATATGAGTATGGACGGCGGCATGGGCTCGATGTCGATGGACACGAGCAGCGTGCCCGCGCACATCGCGAAGGTGAACGTGACGACGCCGAGTACCGCGGATGCGAGCCAGAAGCGGCGGAAGCAACCGGCGAACTTTGTGTGTCCCGTCCCGGGGTGCGGAAGCACGTTCACGCGGCACTTCAATCTGAAGGGTGAGTCCCGTCGAGCATCGTTCCTGCCATGCGTAGTCAAGCTGACGCGTATTTGTGATATAGGTCACTTACGGTCCCATGCGGAAGAGAAGCCGTTCCAATGCAAATGGCCTGGGTGTGGCAAAGGCTTCGCCAGGCAACACGATTGTAAACGACACGAGCAGTTGCATCTCAATATCCGCCCTATCCTTGCGAGGGCTGCAAGAAGAACTTTGCCAGGATGGACGCGCTTAACCGCCACCGTGAGTATCCTCATGATCGCCGTGTCCTTTCACGGTAGCTGATGGTCGGCCACGCAGTCCGATCTGAAGGCGGCGCAGAGTGCCGGAAGATCCAGGATGAGGTCACCGTGCCTCTTCCTGAGGGCATTGAGATGAAGATGCCCGACGCCTCACCTAACATGAAGCCCGACCCGGACGGCCCCTGGCAGGGCACCGGTGGCGGGTATGTCATGTAGTAATACCCGATATGAGTGGCGGCTGCTCCCCATAAACGTTCATTTATGCCCTTGACGTTGGTGTCTATATTCTCGTATCTATTGGGTTCTGGCTCTTGCTATGGCTACCCTACAGCTGGACGCTTCGTGCGATTTCTTGTTTGTGTACTGTACGAATCGTTTACGCGTTGCTCTCGGCCCGAGTCCTCGCTTTGCTTTTCTCGTCCCTCGCTATCAACCGTGTTCCCTGCTGGTCGCTCGTCATCTCCCACAGAAGTGCCTATCCTTGTAGTTCTTCCCATCCATCTGCATACCTGGTCTCGAACTCTAACCAATCCTTGTAGCCTAGACACCCGGTAGAAGCTGGAGATCGCTATTTATTGTACTCGATGCTTATGACAACAAGACTAACGTTATTGTATTATTCTTTGTGCGACGCTGTTCTGGCCGTCGGCATTAGTGACGGTCCTGGTACTTACTTAGTCCTCGACCAATCCTCGACGTTAGTACTGCATGTGGCGTTGAGAGCTGTGCGCGCTTTGGCATAAGTACACGGGCTGCACTCAGGCTCGCCTCCGCAGGCTCCGGTCTGTCCCCGAGCCTCCTATCGACCTCACAGGCACTTCACCGCCTCCCATGCGTATAACACACTACCTCTGACCATTCCGCCTCGACATCACCCTGCACTGCATCGACGCCGCTCTCAGAGATACTGACAGCGTCTGCCTTCCTAACGCACAGACGTCACCGAACCTGCACCGGACAGCCACGCACGGACACTAGACCGACCCGATTCACCGACTTGTGTGGCACGAGGACAGGCCACCGTCTAGCCCCGGCCGGACATTGTAGCTGTAACTCTCTGCCTACGACTTGCTAGGACCCATTACCTGCGGCGACTTCTCGCGACTCGCGAACGTTCTGCGTCTGGCCAGGGAGTGGCGACTCGGCGGTGCCCCGACGTTGTGCTTTGGACCGACCACCGACCCGCCATGGCCCGCGGGATCTCGACGCTGCTGACCTCGACGGCGCCGCGCGCGCTCGCCCCGGCGAGGGTCACCATTGGACATGTGTGAGTGTCCCATCGTAGTTCCTATTCTTGTTGGGCGTGGAGATTGGGCGGCTCTCGGCGGCGGACACTTCACAGTGTGGCGAGCGCGCGCGACGGTGCTCTCGTCCGGACACTCCTTTGCGATCTCCTAGAGAGGTTATCAACGTCGGACTTCGAGAGGTATACTGCAGGATTGCGTTGATGACGATCCGAGACGATAGCTCTGGGTATATGCGTAGGACGTGTGGCCATGGGGTATAGTGCTACATGCACAAAGTGTCTATGACCAGTGCAACACTCGTGTGGCAACTTGGAGGCTAGGGTATCTGAACCAAGTCCTCTTCCTCTTCCAAAACAACTTCTGCGTCGTCGAAGTTGCATCGAAGCGTGCTATTGCAGACGCCACTCGCCGTTGTCGCCATCTAAAACATTGAAGCTGACAGCGTACTGCATCCTCCAGACAGTTGCGCGATGTTGTAATTTGTCCTCATGACAAAGGCCTCGTAACTTATCCGCACAATTATTCTATTGTCGAACACGACATTCACGCCCCCAACTCGGTGCGTGTGATTTATTTCGCAATGCTCATCATCATCTTGATCCTTTCTTTGATAGACTCCACGCACACTTGCAGACCTTGATTTCATTCCTAACTCCGTGTCTGCGCTCCCGATCCCTGGCACAGATGATACCATACTTGCAGCGGGTGGCCAGGAAGCCGAGCTTCACCTCAGCGTGTTCACATCCACCTCATCTGGATATACCAGCGCCGGAGCCCCTCGTCGGCCAGCACGGGGATTCGGGAAGAAGCAGTGGGAGAACAAGTTCACCATCGAACCAGGCTCTATCAACAACTCTGTCTCCCTCACATCGATGAACTTGACGCAGTCAAACGAGAGCAGTGTCGAACCACGCTTAGTCGTGAGCAACAACGATCACACTGTCAAGTTCTTCGACATCGGCATGCGGCGGAACAAAACGAATGCGCCGAGGCTTCATGACGGCGGACAGCTCAGGATGGACGTCGCTGTTAACCATTGTGAGTGATTGAGCTGTGCTTCATCAAAGTCGCTTGCTAAAGATAGATGCAGCGTCCATCTCCCCGGACGGACGGACACTCCTATGCGTGGGCGATTCGCCCGATGTCTTCCTGTATCGCATTGCGGGCGGCGCACATCTGCGTTTCGATCCGATTGCGAAGCTGTCGCTCTCACCGTACATCGCGAACAGCCCGTTTTATTACACGCCATCGGCGTTGTCGATCAACTCTGTTCCTGCGTCCTTCTCGACTGCGTTCTCCGCAGATGGCTCGAAGTTTGTCGTCGGATCGCAAGAGGGTGCCGTGGTTGTTTGGGATGTGAGGAGCACGAAACCGTTGAAGGTAATTCAAACGAACAAGAGCAGAGGCCTGGATCGAATCGCAACTGGAGAGGCGAGCGGATATCTGTATGATCAGCCGTGGGACTGGACAAGGGGAGCGGGCAACGCACCCGGGTGGGGTGTTCGGAGCGTGAAGTTCAGTCCACCTGGCGTCGGGCGAGAGGTGCTGACCTTCACTGAGGTAAGGCTATCGTTACTTTCCTTGTCCTTGTCGATGTTCACATTTGCATCATTCCTAGCACTCAAATCTCGTTCATGTCATCGACGCCCAGACCTTCGAGAAAGAGGAGATCATACGTATGCCTACGCCTGCTACACGACCAGTGCTAGAGACGATGCCTATCCGGCCGAGGTCCTCATCGCCGTCTATTCCACCCCCTGTCAACTTCTCGCCGCCAAGTATTCGTTCGTCGCCACCACCTCGGATAGTCTTGTTCAGTGGTGCCCTCGAGGACACCTTTCGCATACCTTCGACTTCCGAGACCAACGCACGAAGGAGGGCTATCGGTCGTCGGTTGCGTGGGCGAGAAGAGGCGAACCCAGATGACGACGTGGATGGCATCGTCGTCATCCCGCCATTAGGTGACCCGCAGGTAGAAGACGACGTACGCCGGCTGCTCAACCAGCAGGGTCTGCGCACGCGATCCGCGGTCCTCGATCGTGGGGAGGTCCGGGACACTGCCATGAGCGAACGCGAGCGCGACCCTCCGGAGGACGACGACGCGATGGACGTGGACGAGCCCGAGTCCGACTGCTTCTCGTCGCATACCCCGTCGCGCGCGCCGTCGCCTGCCCTCCCACAGTCGCCACCAGTACCCTCGCGCTCGTCCGACCATCTACGCGTCTCCCGCCCAGGGCTGCTCGCCCGCCGCGAGAGTTCAGGACCGTATAGCGTGCGGCGGCTGTCGTCGCGCCGCAAGAAGCGGGCGGAGCGTGTGGAGCCCGACGTCGACGTTGACCTGGCGGGTACGTGCTTTGACCCGACGGGGTCGTCCATCTATGTCGCGTCCGTGAAGGGCGTCGCGGAGTGGACGGTGCGCGGTGCGGAGCAGCGCTGGTGGACAGATCCCCAGTGGGCGTGAAGGGCTCGCTTTGCAGACTGTATTTGTGTATGTCCGTATCTGTGTCCCTGTGCTTGCTCATGCTGTGTGTGGTGCATCTCTCCATATGTATATTTCCCAATCGCTCCTGCGGACGGTGGTTCCTACATGTCTACATGCATGTACAATTATGCACGCTTTCCGTCGGTTTGTCACTGTACGAATTTAACGATTTATCATGATTATGCCAGCACTCGCCAGGGGGGCTCGGGTCTCGGCGAGCTCTTGGGGATGCGATTAGTTGTCAGTTGCACTGGGGGCAGTTACGCCTGGTAGGGGACAGGTACGCCTGGTATGGCCACCGTGGTAGACGATTTGGCTCTTCGTCGTGCACATATGCTCTCAAGAGGACACCAGATGTAGGGCTTTCCTGCGCGAATGTTGTCAGTAGTAGTACTCACACTTATACATTCCTGGTACTTATGACAACACTCACCCACTGAGGGTGCCAGTAATGCAGGGCAGACACGCTTGTGGCGCGGCCGAACCTCGGTCTTCGGTCCACGTGTCTGGAACGCGATCGAGATGGATCTCGCTTGGGAGACGCGTCGCGGCGCGTCCTCACAGACCCAGTGGCCCGAGCACAGACATTGGCCCGGAATTTCAAGATGGATTCATGGAGAGACGTTTGGTCGAGGCAACAGAGTTGAGGTCGCGAAGGAAGCATGAGCATACGGTGGGAATCGTTGCCATACTATTCTCGAATCGCACTGAGGAGTCACGCAGTACGGTACAGGCGTGTACTAAACAACGACCACCGCTGTCATGATGCCTCGGCGGTGTGCCACCAAAACAGACCATGTCATGCGCGGACATTATTCTCGTCTATATGTCATTGTACCGAGATGGGGGGAAATAAATCTGAGGAGAATCACTGATCAGTAATTCGCCTGAAGTGGCACTAGGCACGATACTGTGACTCACATCGCAGGAATGGATGGTATGGGATTCGTGGGTGGCGCTGTGACAGTCCGTGCATTCTTCTCGCATCTGCGACATGATGGCTGCCGAAATGTACATCAGGATTGAATATGCATGCCAAATTCGGGTTGCTCTGCTGTCTTGCTTGTGATCACCTGCCAGAAGGGTGACAGTCTCGCAGCTGCAGTCGTCCTTTCTAGCGACGGGTATTATGCTGTCGCTGACCTACCTGACACTGCGACCATACTGGAGACCAGCAGATAATTTGGCCTTCCACATGTCAAATGGCTATAGTACTGAAAATTCCGTACAGTAGTGATTCAGGCATTGGAAATCGGCCGTTGACTCGCCTTTCCCCTAATCCATATATATATAGAGGACCCGGACGGTGGACCTGGCGGGTGTGATCGATCTCGATACCCCAGACGAACTCGAACCCGAGGCTGGACAAGTTGTTGCTGAGATTGACCGTGGGGGAGTAGATAACGCAACGATCTACGTCGAGGGCCAAGACACGGACGCCTCGAAGCTTCGAGGGCGGTTCGCGCTCCGTAGCACGCCGCGGGTATGACGCTACGTTGGTAAGGGCGCGTCCGTGGCGGGACGTGCGTCTGGTCCGGCCATGTGATCGGTTCCTAGGCGTGTCGCTTATGATTAATCCCGCGTGCCACCAGGACGGAAAAGTTCTGCAAATGGGCTGCAGCGTCTCCTGATCCGAAACCCGTTTACGCAGCCTGGCGGTGCGTCCAGCACGCCCAGGCGAGCTGTCCGGACAGAAGGGGAAGGCGCAAAGGGCGGGTCCGAACACCTGCGCACAACACCGCACGTTACGGAACCTTTCAATTGTCGCCCGAGCTCGCGTTCGTGCGACGCACCGCCGGCGAGAGGCGCCCATAGGCGCCCGTGGGATTACATAAGGACCGGCAGACGCCGACGACGCGACGCGCTCACTCCGACTCGCCGCGGTGCACCCGCGTCTCCCTCCCACACGTCCCCCACGGATAACGCGCTCGCCAGCCAACCCGCACGCCCCCGCCGTCCCCCTCCCCAGCCAAGCCGGCTCGTCGTCCCAGAACACGCGTCCATCGCCACGATGGCGACCCCGTCGTCGTCAGCAACGACCCCCTCGCCCCAGCTTGCATATATGCAGCCCCACACGCCCGTCGCCCCCGCAACCCCCGCGACGAACGGTGTCAGCGCTGCCGATAAAGAGGAGAGGGAGAGAGCGGTTCAGAAGTTCCTCGCAAGGGCCGAGATTGGCAAGGTATGTGCGCGATTTCCCCTCTGATCTGTACGAAGGTGTGGCTGCGCGAACCTCCTCACCGTGGGCCCGTATACGCGTGTCGGGCGCGGTAAACCGTGTTCAGACCCAAGCAATGTGACATCTCTGCTCTCCGTCATTTTCACCGTGGCTTGGTCCGCAAGATCGCCACTGTGACTTTTTTCCGAGCTGGGTTGTGGGTCTGCAGGCCGATCCTCATCTCGGATAGGAGGCGGTTAGGTGATGCCGACCATCCTCTTGCTTCCTTCGTCTTTATGTCTTGCAGTGTTCGTTGCATTATATGCGTTCTTTTCCACTACCCCTCCGTATTCAACTTGTCCCGAGATGAATCTGACTAATCACCATTTGTATTTTTTTCTTTAGCTCACTCGCGGTCTCCGGACGCGTTTATCATACGCGTCGTTCAAAGCTACCAATAATCTGGCGCACAACACGCTCCATGATCTCGAGAATGACGCGCAACTGCACTCGCGCGCTGTGGCAAACAGGACCGGCAACTATTACAATAACCCCGCCACACAAGGGAACACTGGAATGACGCCTGGTGGAAACGGGCGTACGCCTGGTCGCAAAGGTCCTATGGGCCCACCCGCCCCAGTGACTGCGTCTGCGACGCAGAGCTTATTCGCCACCATTCTAGCGCCGCCGCCGGCCAAACGGCCGCGCACAATTCATAATCCCCATGATCCCCCGTCCCTGCACCCGCGAAACCTCAAGCACCGTCCCCTTCACGCAAAGGCGGCAAGACATCTCGTACCACAGAGAGCACGTCCGGCAAGTCGAAGGGTAAGAGAGGTGCTCGGGAGAAGAGCGGCGGCGGCAAGGGCAAGGGGAAACAGCAGAGCAGTACTGCGGATATGGATATTGACATGCAGGCTGCGGCCACTCTAACGTCGTTGCTGCTTTCGTCGAGGACCTCGATATCTCAGGCCGCGTCCTCACCGCGATCGAGTATATCGGCTGGCTCCGACGCAGGGTCGTCCCATTCGTTCCCCCACTTTCAACAGAGCTCTGCACGCACCGCTGCTGGGCCAGCTTCGGTCAGGTCGGAGGCATCCTTTGGCATGTCGCAGCCCCGTTCAGGCACTCCAGCATCAACTGCTGACTCCGCAATCCATTATGACCATTCTCAATCAAGTAATACACACGAGGAGGGAAGGAGTACGCCAAAGACGAGTAGGCGGCCTATGTATCCGTCCGATCATTCGGGCACGCCTCACCCGCCCACTGATGCCGAAGCTGCGAACTCGCTGCTCTTCCTGGCAACTTCACCATCGCCCGTGCGCGCCTCCGCGGCTCGTGACCGTGACAACAAAGACGCGGCGGGCTTCCGCGCCCTATCATCCGGCTCTGGCCTCAAGGGACGCGTTCTGTTCCCTACACATGGCGGCGGGACCGGGGGCGGTGGAGATGATGCGTCGAGCGGTGGCGGGAGGGCATTGCGTAGAGAAGACACTGGCAGCTTCACGTCAAACGCGTCGACCACCTCCAGTCAGTTCTCGTTGGGCAGCATGACGCACATATACAACAGATACACGCAGAGTGGCCAGGCGTCGGGCTCGCCGATGAACACAAGTCCGAATGCTGGAACACCGAATCCGTCACAATCCTCTGTGCCCAAGGAACCGACTGTTACTCCGCCCACCCCGACAGAGCCTGGTGCGCCTTCCCTGCTGCCTGCGGCGCCGTCCCCCACCCGCACCGACCGTTCATACGCGTCTCCACCTCCAGCCTCGCCTGAGCCGCAGCCAGAGTCTGCGCGTGTACGGGCTGTCAAACAGCCGGCCGACAGCACACCGGGCAATGGCTCATTCAACCTGAGCGACTTCATCAATGTCTCGCCGTCACCTGCGGTTGCTGCTGGATCTATGTCGCGGTTAGGGTCGATGACGGATGTCGGACGCAGACTATTCGAGGAGCACCATGCGGCCCCGGGTGCGCCCCGGAGTAGCGATACGGGGGCGTCTGGAGCCGAAGGAGGGTTGGCGGCCGGGATCGATCTTCCACGGACCTGAGGGCGCGTGTGGGACGTCGTCCCAGAGTGGTTGTGATGCCGCCAGTCCCTGTCTATAGCCGATGTATAGCCGACTCTACGTCGAGGAAGGACTTCGTGCTGTACGAGTTCAAACGTTCACTAAACACCGGACCCTCAACTGTAGCCCCACCGCTGACCCCCAGATAACCCCGCACCGCCTTCACCCGGCCGTCGTATTTATCCTCTTCGCATTTCGCCCGCGCGCTTTGAAGCTCTGCACGCCCTCACGACCCTGTTCACGACTCGTCTCTCTCACAGGTACTATTTATGTGCAACCACTTGTATCGCCCTCGGGCGCCGGGACGGTCTCCTTGTAGCCCAGCCTCCATTATTCCTCCTATTCGCTCGTCGTCGATGTTCGCCCTTCCCTCGCGTCACTCTTCGGTTTTGCTGTGAATAAGTAGCATGCGTGTATGTTTGCCCGTTCGTCGTTCGTGCCTGCCCATGATGTTTTGGCCGACTGCGACACGCTGGCCTTCTAGCCCACCCCCGTCCCTCCTTCCACCACAGTTTTGTACTTCGCATTCCGTACGCACGCTTCTGTGCTAATCCCGGTTTTGTTGCCGTGTATCGGGTCCATCGTCGTTCTTTTTGCTTACCGTTTCCATTTCCTCTTCCTGATTAGCTTTGCTCTGTGCTCCGCGCCGTGGCTTATGTTATTCCAGCTTCTCGATGTACAGTAGCTATCTAATGAGTCTTACGATTGTTCAAACAAACTGGCTCGTGGGCTACTAACCGTGCACGTACAGTGTATCGGTTACTCACGCGAAACGCGACTGTACCGCGATCATGTGACCGTATCTGCCGGAACGAAGCTTGGGGGAATCAGAGACGGTAGTGGAACGCAGTGCATACGAGTGGAAGTTTGAATGCCTTGGGGGAGCTGTAACTACAGTTGATGCTGACATGGACAGCGCATGTGTAGGAAATCAACTTTACCGTGGTTTCTGCCAATGGTCCGCCGCCAAGCGCCATCGGTTTGGGCAAGAGCCTTCACTGGCATGAAGCGTTAGATGAACAGACGACAGGGGCTGTGCATTATTGACTTGGAGATCCTTGGTTCGTGCCCTTAATTAGCATAATCATTCCGTACACACGGCCAGAAACATACCTGCCTGGCTACCGCTCCCACTTAGTTCGTCGGTTTACCACTCGTGCAATCAGCTGGCGCGAGCCTGACACGATCAGTAGCATGACCTCCGAGCTGAACTGAATATTCGCACTACCGATGTGACGACCACGTCAATTTCTGTACCACTGTCCGGATGCGAAGTTTGAACATCATGATCGCTTTATGCATGTCCGAGTAGACCTCTTACGACCGGAGCACTGCCTGCGACTTGTGGAACTTACCGGACACGCTTCTGTGGTTTCGTCAGTGGCACGTCGCACTGCAATACCACATCTACCCGGCCGTCCTAGCCGTGTTTGAAAGAGTGGAGTCTTGGGAGACGAGCGAGAGAACGAGTTGGCAGCGGTTGCTGCACTGCTTCAGCGTGAAGTTTGGCGGACCTTCGCGGCCGGCAGTCATTGACATGGCGTCTGAGGTCGATTCTGCTGGAAACGTAGTCCCTACAGGCCTCATTCCGTGAGTGTTAGTACAGCGTGTTGTCAGACATGCATCGGGCTCGCTACCGTGCACATCCATTTGCGTTTCATGGCGTGGAGGGATGCCGGATCTACCATACCCAGCTTCCCCACCACCGCATCGACGCCCGCGTTGAACGCCTGAAACGCCTTGGGCTCTTCCTGTTATTTGTCAGAGTTTCGTCGATCGGAGACCCCACAATGTATCGCACCTCTGTCTGTTTCGAGCACGCAACTGTTGTTGCTTCTCCCTCCATAACCGAGTCAAAGACCTCGCGATATTTCTTGTAGATCTTATCAGAGCCACACAAGCAAAAAAATGCAGAGAGCATCAAATTGGCGCATGGTCAATACGAGCGGCGTCCAGCCTAGAGAGCGTGGTTGTCGGGATGGTTGCATCCATGCGTATGGAGTACAGGAACTCTCATGTGCGCGACGGTGAAGTTCAGGTGCGTGCGCTTCACTCGATGAAGCTTTAGTCCTGCCAGACATCAAGCGAGGGGGTCAACTAGTCGATGGTTGAGTAAGACAAGGACTGGAAGGCCAATTGCAACGCGTCGCAACGGATTGACCGCGCGCGCGTCGTGGCTGAGATGCCGCGCAGTGTCACGGTCATGCGTCGACGGTAACGCCAGCCTAGTCACGCAAATTGGCTGGACGCGGTGCTATGGCCCTCCTGACTCTACTAGTCGGTATCGAGCATAAAAAATTGCAGGAAGCTGTCTCTGCTGTTCATGAGTGTGCACTTCATTGTGTATGTCGAGTGGTAAGGCCCTACCTAGTACTACCCAGCCTATAGTTTTCTTTTACAGTATTGTATCCCCACGTGCCAATTAATGGCGCCTGACGATGGTACCTTCTCGACTGGAGCACGTCGATGGCAAATAATCGAGCCCTTGTCCTCCCGCCTATGCAAGATGCTTGCGCTTGGCTGGATTGCCTATACTATCACTATGTGCGTGTCGACTTTGTCGCTTCTGAAACGGTTCAGCGATTGTGGCAACACAGCCCACGTGAATCTTACATACAGCGAAGGCGGCCGAATTGAAACGCTCACTGCTTCAAGTCAACCTGCTCGTTGAGCTACAATTGTCTCAAACACTGGAATCTTTGCTTTCTCTACCTCGTCCGTGGCTCTTCACTCTTCGCGGGTATGGCTTCCTATCTACGCAGTTGGCTGTATAGCCAGGCTCCGCAATCGGCAGACCGTCCTACACCTGCTGGTCCTCCAGCCATCGTCGAAGATACGCAAGTGCCGACCATCTCCATGGAAGATGATGACGATGATTCTTCTACGGTCCACGGAGATGACACAGACGACGTACCCCCGTCATTCCCCGCACTTAACAGTGTGCAGCGATTGGGCAGCCAGCAGCCTTCTAGCAGCGCACCCCGCACCTTGACCGATGCACAGTTGATGCCTCCGCCTCCCGTACCGTCATTGGCTGTACGACAGCACGGAGTACCAAGTGGCAGTTCACTCGCGGTCCCACCCACTACGACGAAAGCTCCGCTGAAGCCTTCTGCGAAGCGGGGTAAGGTTGCGTTAGCGCCAGGACACGGGCCGTTAGATTGGGCGAATCTCAAGAAGTCGGGGCAAGATCTCAGGGTGTGTACACATTCCTCTCCTTCGTGAAGCTGGCCTTTTTGATGCGATGCATCCGTCCCCCAGGGAGTTGATACGCTGTTGCGGGTGACGCCTTCGATGCTGAAGGAACATCGAACGCGAGACGATGCATGGTCCGCATTCAATGGCAAGGTGTACAATATCACGCCGTACCTGCCATACCACCCCGGTGGCGAGAAAGAACTCATGAGGGTGGCGGGCCGAGATGGGAGCAAACTATTTGGTGTGTTCACTCATAAGTCTGGACCGCTCTGGGTTCTCATGATGGTCATGCAGCCCTGACGCATGCATGGGTGAATCTTGACTACATGCTCGACGTCTGTCTGGTCGGTTTCTTGGTGCCAGAGTCATAGTGGGCTTTATGCGGCAGTCATGGAGGTTCGGCACTCATAGATGCATCTTGTTATCGTCACTTTGCTATCATACTAACGCTATATGCCGCACTGCACCCACGTTACTACTGCACCAGCTTTCATTGGCATACGATGTCTCTGCCCATATAATACTGGCAGATATTTATCGCACCCATACATACCACCTGTTTCCGCATTGTTGCTAACACTGCAACTATTCGTTCCCGTCCTATGCCAGCCGAAAATTCCAGTATCGTGAGGATCCACGAGTGCAGCCAAGTCGCAGCGACCCCATGCTTAGATCCGAGACCGCACCGAAGACGGGAAGATTTGCAATCGATTTTCGCTGAATAAGTTAGCTAAGCGGATTAGGACACGTAAGGTCACTAGGCGCTAAAATTGTGTGCGCATGAACGCGTTCGTCAGCGCCGTCGCGGCAAGGTATTACTTGCCCTCTTCCTCTTCCACCGCCATTCACTTGTGCGGTCCACTCACAACCACAGGAGGTTCGTGCAACGTTCTGCGCATATCTGTCTTGTTTTCTGACATGCAGGTCTTTGCCAGACGACAAGCCAGTGACGGGGCCGCATAGTCACGCTCGCCTGACCAGCTCTATCTAATCGGTCTTACACACCTAGCTGGCGGGTGGTGCGTTGCTGCTGGAATTCGCTCCGAATCAATAAAGCTCGCTGCCGTCTCTTCTGCGTATGAATATCTTTGGCAACCTCAGAACAGCTCGGACATCTGCTACGCGGTCATGTAGCCGCCAATTACCCTCGCTCGCGGAACCCGGCCCATCCAGGTTAGCACCGCAATTACCGTCCAGAGTGCCCAGGTCCGCGTGTGCACCGCGCCGCTCCTTCTACTCAACGACAGTCAATGACTGGCAGTCGTCGTTGATCACGCAGTATCCGAGGTGGGTGAACAACAAGACTCACCACGCGCGGACAGTACCCGCGAGCAAGGAGGGAGAGGACGCGGACTCGGAGCGGTCAGAAGTAGTGCGTATGGATGGTGAAGAGGATGGCCAGGCTCCTCCGGCCCAGTCTGCCCCGCCAGCATCCTCATCCTCCTCGTCATCGTCGGGAGACAATCCTGACAGCAGTGACCCTCCGTCATCACCACCTCCTGAACCTCCGGCACCTCCACAGACGTCCATATCCAAGCAGTCTGTACCCGAAGTCTACCCCCAGGTCTTGGCACTCCCCATCGCTCGGCGCCCCCTCTTCCCCGGTTTCTACAAGGCAGTCGTCATCCGGAATCCTGCGGTCGTTGCAGCGATCAAGGAGATGATGCGTCGCGGCCAGCCATACCTCGGCGCGTTTCTCCTCAAGGACGAGCAGACGGACAGCGACGTGATCACGGACATCAACTCGGTGCACCCGGTCGGCGTATTCGCGCAGATCACGAGCGTGTTCACGGCTGGTGGCAAGGAGGACGACAAGGACGAAGGGCTCACGGCTGTTCTGTACCCACACCGGAGGATCAAGATTACGGAGTTGATCAAGGGAGGTAGCGCCAAGGTCGAGTCCGCGGAAGAGTCCCTGCCTACGCCGCCGCCCGAGCCGACTAGCACACCAGGTACGTAAATTGTATCCTCGAATATTACTGTGACTAATCGTCTCCCAGGACTCATTCAGACCTCGTTCTTGCAGAACTACGCGATCTCCATCGTCAATGTGGACAACCTCGAGACGCTGCCGTACAACAAGGACGACCAGTACATCCGGGCGTTCATGTCCGAGATCGTCTCTGTGTTCAAGGACATCGCGCAGCTCAACCCGCTCTTCCGCGACCAGATCACGAACTTCTCCATCAACCAGGTCGCCTCGAACGTCTTCGACGAGCCCGACAAGCTCGCCGACTTCGCCGCGGCCGTCTCGACCGGTGACGTAAACGAGCTCCAGGACGTCCTCGAGAGCCTGGTCGTCGATGACCGTCTGCGCAAGGCGCTGCTCGTGCTCAAGAAGGAGCTGATCAACGCGCAGCTGCAGAGCAAGCTCGCACGCGACGTCGACAGCAAGATCGCGAAGCGCCAGCGGGAGTACTACCTGATGGAGCAGCTCAAGGGCATCAAGAAGGAGCTCGGCATGGAGTCGGACGGGAAGGACAAGATGATCGAGAAGTTCAAGGAACGCGCGGCGTCGCTGAAGATGCCAGAGGGCGTGCGGAAGGTGTTCGACGAGGAGCTGAACAAGCTGATGCACCTCGAGCCGTCGGCGTCGGAGGCGAACGTCACCAGGAACTACCTCGAGTGGCTCACGCAGATCCCGTGGGGCCAGCACTCCCCGGAGAACTACTCGATCGCGCACGCGCAGACGGTCCTGGACGAGGATCACTATGGGCTGAAGGACGTCAAGGATCGGATCCTGGAGTTCCTCGCTGTCGGCAAGCTCAGGGGGACGGTCGAGGGCAAGATTATCTGCCTTGTCGGCCCTCCTGGTGTTGGCAAGACGTCGATTGGAAAGTCTATCTCTCGCGCGTTGAACAGGCAGTTCTTCCGGTTCTCGGTTGGCGGTCTGACGGACGTCGCGGAGATCAAGGGTCACAGGCGAACTTACGTTGGGTACGTGATTGCCAGCATATGAGGATTGTCATGTTAATCGTATTTCAGCGCGTTGCCCGGCAAGATCATCCAAGCCCTGAAGAGGGTTGGGACGGAGAACCCGTTGGTCCTAATCGACGAGGTTGACAAGATCGGCCGAGGGATTAATGGCGACCCCTCTAGCGCGCTCCTGGAGATGCTGGATCCTGAGCAGAACTCTGCTTTCCTTGATCATTAGTAAGATATGCCCTCTCTCGCATACACGATGTCCTGACGGCAGTTGTTCAGCATGGATGTTCCTGTTGATTTGTCCCGAGTTCTCTTCGTCTGTACCGGTAAGGCGACTCGGTCGAGCATTCCATGACTTTGTAGCTGAGTGGTTCTGTCACAGCCAACACTCTTGACACCATCCCTGCGCCTCTGCTTGATCGCATGGAGGTGCTGGAAGTCAGCGGCTACGTCTCCGAGGAAAAGTCCAAGATCGCGGAACAGTATCTGGGGCCGCAGGCTAAGGAGGCGTCGGGGCTGAAGGAAGCCGACGTGCAGCTAGATCCGACTGCAATCGATGTGCTCATCAAGTACTACGCCCGTGAGAGCGGTGTGCGGAACTTGAAGAAGCACATCGAGAAGGTGCGCTAGCTTTCGTCTGTCACGTCCTACAATGCTCATTCTGTCTCGCAGATCTACCGCAAAGCTGCGCTGAAGTTGATCCAGGACCTCGGAGAGGACGCTTTCCCTGAGGAGACCGCGGCGGCTGCCGAGACCCGGGACGAGGGCACGACGGTGGAGAAGCAGGAACCGCCCCCGAACGATCCCGCTGCGCCTGAGTCGACTGCCCTAAGACGACAAGGAGGACCCGTCCGAAGAGCGGAAGGTCACCACCGTCGAGCGCAAGCCGATGAAGGTGCCCGATACCGTACACGTTCGCATCACACCGGAGAACTTGAAGGATTATGTCGGGCCGCCGGTATACTATCGGGACAGGATGTACACCAGGCCGCCGCCACCGGGCGTCAGCACTGGTCTGGGATACCTGGGTAACGGATCGGGAGCGGTCATGCCGATCGAGGCAACTGTGAGTTCTTCATTTATTGTCTTCTGAGTATCGTTCTGACGGCGGAACAGACGATGCCCGGCAAGGGTGGCTGCAGTTGACTGGCAAGCTCGGAGAGGTCATCAGGGAGAGCGCCCAGATCGCGATGAGCTGGGTCAAGAGCCATGCATACGAGCTCGGGATCACGTCGACGCCGGACGAGCAGTTCATGGTTGATCGTGACATTCATCTCCACATGCCTGAGGGTAGCATCGGCAAGGAGGGACCCAGCGCTGGTACTGCTATCACGACTGCCCTGGTGTCGCTCTTCACCAAGACAAAGGTCAACCCTGACATCGGTATGTCTGTTCTCCTGCTCGCACGATGTAACTTACTTATATGGTTTGTAGCTATGACTGGTGAGATCTCCCTCGTCGGACAAGTGCTGCCAGTTGGTGGTTTGAAGGAGAAGATCCTCGCCGCGCACCGCGCGGGTGTCAAGACCATCATCGCGCCAGAGGCCAACCGTCCAGACATTGAGGAAAACGTCCCAGAGAGCGTCAAGACCGGTATCCGGTTCGTGTACGTTGAGGACATCCGGGAGGTCCTGCAGGAGGTGTTCGGCGGCGAGCCGATCGCGGAGCGGTGGAAGGACACGCTCGCCCAGCCATGATCGTCGCCCGTTACGTTCGTTACTTGCTGTGTCGATATCCGTACCATTTGCACTAGGTTAGAGCACGCTTGTCTGTCACGACATTACTACAATATCTGTATACTATCAAGACTCACAACTCCCCTCCATGTATCATCAGTGTCCTGCTCTGTCAGTGAGTGACTAGTCAACGAGCCTCTAGGTGCATCTGTGCTCAGCACTGGAGTCTCGTTCACCGCGGGTGTCGTACTTAGGCCGAGGCACTTGACCGAGACCCACAGCATCATCTGTCCTGCCCACATATCTCATTCATGTAGGCTCCTCCTGACTTCCAACCGGGATCTTGTTGCATTGCTATTGCGACATTGACAGTGCTCTGTGCTCGGCGCGACCACTATGAATGTTTGTGCTCAATCGTCGCGCCTCTTGCGTCTATCACCGACTTCTCAGGTTCTATCTCGCAGACCATGCCCCATGCACAGAGCATTCAAGTCGACGTCTGCCTTTCGAATCCCATCCCGGCCTCTTTCATGAGAGGCGGTACGTCCAAAGGTATCTACCTGAACCGCGCAGACCTCCCTGGTGATACCGCCCAATGGGACCCCATTTTCCTGGGCATCATGGGCTCGCCCGACCCCAAGTACGGCAGACAACTCAACGGCATGGGTGGAGGCGTATCGAGTCTCTCCAAGGTCTGCGTCGTCGGCGCGGCGTCGGAAGAGCAGCGCGCCGCGGGGATCGACGTGGAGTACACCTTCGCCCAGGTGGGCATCCGCGACGAGCTCGTCGACTACTCCGGCAACTGCGGGAACCTCTCCAGCATGATCGGCGTGTTCGCGCTCGACGAGGGCCTCTGCGCGCTGCGCACGGTGGACACGTCCGCCCGCGTGCCGACCGCGACGGTGACTGCGTGGAACACGAACACGCAGAAGCGCATCGACGCGACGTTCCCCGTCTCGTTGGACGACGGGCAGCCGACCGCTCTGCTCGACCTGGAGGAGGAGACTATGGCTGGTGTGTCTGGGAAAGCATCCAGGATCACGCTGGACTTCGTCTCGCCCGGTGGTGCGCGCACGGGCAAGCTGCTCCCGACGGCGCAGCCTGTAGACACCGTTCAGTTCGCATCCGGGGGCGGCGCGGCGGCCGTGCCCATGTCTCTCGTGGACGCCACGAATCCGACCGTCTTCATCACCGCAGACGGCTTGCGTGCTGCGGTGCCGGACACGACTGCATCTGACTACACGAGCGTCCACATCCAGCTCGCCGTGGAACAACTTCGTCGCTTGGGCGCGGAGCGCATGGGGCTCGACCCGGAGGCGGAGGCGCAGCCCAAGATCGCCATTCTCAGCGAGCCCGCAGCGGACGACTCACAGGCGGACATCGTCGTGCACGCGTACTCCATGGGTGTGCTGCACAAAGCAGTCCCCATGACGCTGGGCTTGTGTCTGGGCGTCGCTGCGGGAGTGGAGGGCTCGATCCCCTGGCAGATCGCTCGTGCACGCGGAGCACAGATATCGACGACCACGGGCGATAGCATGGTTAGGATCAGGCATCCGGGCGGCGTTGTAACTGTGGGGGCAGCGAGGAAGGACGGCGAGGTGTCGAGTGCAAAGGTAGTCCGCACGGGCAGGAGACTCATGAAGGGTGTTGTCTGGTGGTAACATCCTGATTAGGGCCCACTTTGTCCAGTCTGTGTTTGCTGTGTACTTGAGCATGACAGGTCATGCACGAAGCAGAAGGTAGAAAATGCATTGCCATAAGATGTGCGCAGAGCAGTCAGTTTGACGAAAGCGACGACAGGACAGCGCGACAGTTAGATACGACGACACAACACCACGTGAGAACACTGCTATCATATACAACACAGAGGACATCCAGTCTGTTTGGCACGAGCAGACGAGAAAGCCTCAGACCTTGACCGCATTGATGCTCTTGTTCCAGGATAGCTCCGGGAACTCGAATACAAATAGGCCGTTCAGGAAACTCTTCCAGTGCGCGTCGTGATCGCGGCGCTGCTGCAGTTCCCGCAGCTGCGACGGCACGGGCGTGTGGACATTGAGCGTGAACACGAAGTCGGAGTGGTCCCGCAGCTGGTAGATGTGCAAAACGTTCTTGCCAGGCGTGACGTATTCACTGAAGTCGACGACCTGATCCGTCTTGCGCTGTGTCGATGGCGCGCGTGAATACAACGTCGTCGCAAGACAAAGATACACTCACCATGAACGGCGGAGAAAGCGTGACCCTGTGCTCGCCATCTGAATTGGTGAGTTCAGCCCAAAGTCGTCCATCTTTGGGCCACTTCATAACGACGTTACGACAGAGCTTCTCGTACGAGGATTCCGCGGCCGTGTCCCTGGATTTTGCCCGTATGTAGTCCACGCAGTCGTTGAAGGGATAGCAGGAAAGTGAAACACATCTATCCCTCGACACGTCGCTAGGGAGTGTGTCAGATGCATGAGCAGGATCAATCTACAGAATATGAACTCACTCGGTAGACTTGTAACGTCCAACCCATCGCGACACAGTCGCCATCAGCTCAGCGTCGACGTCGAACTCGAAACCACTTCATTCTCATCTGATCCGCGCCGACAGTCGAGGACGCGTAGCTCAGAATACGCAAGTGGGCTGTTTAGATCGACCGGGGGTATCGGGATAGGCTGCGCTGTGGCCGGCGGCGGTGTCGGGGTAGGCATCCGTATCTCCCCTTCCTCCGGAGGTATATTGGCCAAAGTGACGGGCGGTTCCTCAGACTCGTCTGCCTCGCCCTCCTCTTTATCGATGTCCTGTTGTTGTGGCGCTTGGACCTCGGCGTCGTCAGGCACACGGAATTGGAGCTCTGTTGTCTGCTCGCCAGCTTTGTCCGCAAAAGGCGCGTCTTGCTTTGTGTCAGCGTCCGCCAAGACAGCTGCAGCAACGCCTTGTTCTACGACAGGATGATCCTCGGTCGGTCCTGGAAGAGGTTGTTGAACGGTAGGAACTTGTTGCGGAATAGGTTGGTCAGCAGTGGGAGCCGGTTCTTCGAGTAGTTGCTCAGTGGACGGCGCTGCTGGGACTGGGTGGTCGACCGTGGCCGTGGTGGGTGCCGGCGTCGGTGAAGGCGACTCGGTCCTTCGTTTTCGACTCACGTCCTGATCGACGCCTTCCGGTTGTTGTAACTGGGAACGCGACCGTTTACGAGGCACGACGGGCTCCTCGAGCGAGGGCGCGCTCAACTCGTCATTGGAGTCGCTCGGGCTTGAAGAGCGAGTTTCCGTCGACCACTCCGCTGGTGCCAGGTGGAACTAGAAATAGTCAGTTAATGGAAAGACCTACGCGTCAGTCGGGAGGACATACGTTGTTAGCTTCCAACTGTGGTTCTTCGGCCACAGCGTCGACGATCCTCAAGGCGATGTTACCGGACATCCCCTTCTTATCAGCTAGCTCCCGGATGACACCTTCGTACGGACGGTCCGTCGATGGCGAGGGTTCGGTTGAGTTGGACGACATAGTGAACTGTAGTGTGGTTGCAGCTGGCTGAGTGTCCACGTCCATGCTTGTGCCCTCCGCTTTATAGGCCACCGCGCCTTCCAGCTGCGGGTGGCCCGCGGCACGCGCCGGCCCCTCAGAGCTGACTACACCGACACGAGGTTTGTCGGTTGGTGGAGGCGAGGACCCACCGGTAGAAGTTGCCCATGGCTGGCTATCGTTGCTTTGACTCGGTGCGGGCTCTCTCACTATGTCCATGGCAACCTCTTCTGTCGTTCCTGCAGGAACTTCAACAGCTGGGCTGCTATCGAGCTCCATGGGCTCGGCATTCCATCCCGCTTGGTCCACTTCGGGACTGTGCACCAGGTCATCCATAACCACGTCTTCCGATGCATGTTCAGGCAGGGAAGCCGTCGCAGACGAGGAAGAAGTCGATTGCACCTGGCCAGCATTCTCTTGTCGCGATTCCTGCCCTTGCAGTGTACCGGAAGTCTCCTCCACCACCTGAGGATCCGCCAAGTTGGTGAAGGCTGGCTTTGACTCTCTGAGCGGTGCTTCATCCCTGTCCTCCATAACGACATCCATCCCCGCTACCCCGGGGTGTGGCACATCTCCGTCCCTTTGTCTTGCCTGTTCCTTCCCAATAGCAGCCTCGGGCGCGCTGCCATTTGTTGGTAGCAAACCCGGCTGCGCCCCGGTCGGCTGCGGATCCACGCGGAAGACCATCAGCCCGGGTGAGTGCTTCTTCCTCTTTACGGGCATGTTCGTAGGAGGCATGTTCCCCGAGACGACATGCAACTCTTGCGACGGCCTCTTTTTCTTGGATGACTTCGGCGAGCCTGGGGAAGTGGCCTGTGCGCGAAGGTCGAGTTCCGCTGGTTTGCCCGGGGGAAAGGCAGCTGGTACCGCTGGGATTGACGGCGCTGGTTCCGCTGCAGATGTAGCAGTAACAGAGGTTGTCTCTGCCGGGGCCGCGGGAACAGGCGTCGATTGCTTTGATGCGGCTGCTTCAGGAGCAGCAGTCGAAGATGCTGGAGCGACGGTCGCTCCATTTGATGTAGGGGCTTCTAGATGCTCGAATGCGCTCGCGGTTGCCGTACCGCTAGTCCTCGAGCCAGAGGGGCCCGGTACAGACCCTTCCCTCGGTGTCTGAGGATCGGCGTGTACGCTCGGCGTAGATTCCGCCTTGCCCGCGGACACGGCGCTCGCGATCGACGGCGAGGCGGGCTGCCCGGTCTTGTTCGCCTTGGCAGACTCCCAGTCCGCCAGGTCGGCCAAGATGAAGTCGTCCTCAGTCAGCCGTTTCTTTTTCTTCTTCGCTTTCCGCTTTGGGGGCGCGGAGATCGACTCGGTGGCCGGGACTGTTGAGGGCCCAGCTATTGGTGTCGAGGGGGTAGGCTCGACTGCTGGCACGCCTATGCTTGGAGAACGCACGCTGCCGTTGGCCGTCGGTGCGGACAGGGTAGGGGTGGAGAGCCCCGGCGAGAACGCGGGCGGAGTCTGCTGGGGTTCCTGCCTCAGCGAAGAAGGCAGGACATGAATGGAAACGGGCGGAATGGCATGTCTGTCCCGCGAGAGTGAGAGTTGAGGCGTCCCTAGCTCCACTGCACTCGAGTTCGAAGTCCCCGTTGGATGTGCTACAAACAACGGTCATCACTTCTACTCGTTATGCACCAGCGGACTTCGCACTGACCTGCGATCAACGGTCCCGGAACGACCGGGGCCGATAGACGATTCACAGGTGAGGCTGAATGTGCTACTCTGTCCGTTGGATGCGGTGAAATACCATGAGGTGGCAGATGTTGCGCTGTCTGCTTCCGAGGCGGATCGACGTCAATCGCCTGCAGGAGGGCACGCAAACGAGCTATTAGTGACGACATAAATAATGCTTCAGGAAGAACTGCAGTGGAGTGCTTGAATGCGCTTACCCTGAAGCTGAGGCTCTGGGAAGAGGTGGTAGTAGGGTGCCACTGTCCGGAGCAACTTGATGTAGGGATCGGCCCATAATTTGAGCGATTCAGGGCATTCGCTCATGTGGAACGGTTTGTCAGGTGCATTGCTGTGACGACGTACTTGGGCGTGGGCAGTCTATGGGCGTTCATGGTTCAGCTTTCTGCATTGAACATTGTTCTGAAAGGTAACATCATGCTCCATAACAAGAGAGAGCACTCATGTATGAGTATACAGCGCGCGCAAGCTGCAATGTCTACATCTCCGCCCTGGTTCGCCTCGACCACTCCGTGTTTCGGCATGCCACTGACTGCTCATGCCACTGACTGCTCATGCCACAGCCCGTCGTTTCACTTACAGCTTTCTTGGCCAGTTCAGGGCCCATGATAATGCATTCATCGCACAGTCCCACATTCGCGACGAACAGGCAGTTCGTTCGCGTGAAATGACCTAAGCAAGCAAGAACTGAACATACCTCTAGCAACTCGACGATCTACAGGTGCCTTTCTTGATCAGGTGCGTTGTACCATGCAGCAAGCGTTGCGCACTCACCACCGGCCTTGCAAAAGGATAGTATGCCTTTGCTCGCGCTGCCCACAACGCCAACTTCTCTGCCGTGGCAGCATACAGGCCTACGTTGTTTTCCGCCAGATTCCTACGGAAGAGAGGGAACAACTTCTCGTTGTTCTTCTCCGCATTGTTCTTCTCCGCCGCCATCGGGCGTTGGTTGGATCCCGTCCAGGAAGGCGCGTGCGCGATACGTTCCGAGAGTTTTGGCAGTGGTCTAAGTCTCGCGGAAAGTAAGTAATGGGCGGCACACGCGTCGGCGCGCGAAGGTCGAATTTGATCGCCGACACGGAAGTTTCCTCTTTTAGCAACGATACCTAGTCTACTTGCTGTACTGAAAGCAAGGTTCTGTGGTCTAATGGTTATGACGTCTGCTTCACACCTATGGTTAGGGATTTTATCGCTGAAGGCTCCCGGTTCATCCCGGGCAGAATCATTTTGCAGACTTTGACCTTCGTCTGCTTATCCTTCGTCTGCTTATGTAAAGCTAGTTTGCTTGGCGTTCATTGGATCGACTGCATGTTTGATACTCTCCGTTACGTTGAACCTCTACTTATGTACAGTACCTACATCGATTCAAGACGCAGTGGAAGATATCAACAACACGGAAGTACGTACTTTTTTTCTCATTGTGTGAGCATGATGGAATACCGTACATGTGCGTTACTATCTGCAGTCATCTCAGGGTTACGCTCACCGCACACCTCTCATGCTACTTACATGACTCAGCTTTCCAGTCAAGATGTCGAATTTTGTCGTACGTACATGATACAGATGACCTTTGTCGACGTCTCAACGTTATCTCGAATCGTAGGAAGACGCGGGCAGAAGACAGCCGTGCGGAGCTCCTTCAGCTCCATCGGCGTAGGTGTGACTTGTTTTCCCGTCTGTCGATAAGCGGGCTGAGTACTGGAGATCCTACACCTTCTATCTCTCCACTGCGAGCCGGTGACGTATATAGGTAAGGACTCCTGCGAACATACGGTCGACATACTGACTTCTCATTGTCCTGACTCAATGTCTGCCTCACTTACTGACCCGCCTGCTCCCAAACAGTCGCCTGTTACACGAGATGTCCTTCAGCAGACGGCCGCCAAGATCGGCATTTGCGTACCAGCCGAGAAGGAGGACGAGTTCACCGACATGCTAGCGAGTGCAAGGGAAGCAATGCAGCAAGTCTTGGCCATGGATGGTACGCGAAGTTCCATATCCGCAGATCCTGGACGCTGAGGATCGACTCTGAAATACATATAGACTACTACCCAGTACCTGAGGTTCAGAGGTACCCTCGCACTGACATAGCCACTGTTGCTTCGGGCGAGAATCCGTACAACGCCTGGGCTACCAAGGTAGTCGTAGAGGACGTAAACAAGGAGGAAGCAGAGGCCGGTATCCTCACGGGCAAACGGGTGGTCCTGAAGGTAATGCTACAATCGACTCAGAGAACGTCTTGTTTGATTACGCAAATAATGCCTCGACCGTACAGGACAACGTTTGTCTCGCTGGCGTTCCCTGTCACTTCGGTACAGATGTCTTCACAGACTGGGTACCCCAAACCGATGCTACGGTCGTCACTCGCGTGCTCGAAGCGGGCGGAACCGTGCGTTTGTCAGAGTACGATAGTGCTTTCTCGTTGTCTGACTCTTTCAACGCAGATTGTCGGAAAGGCGACGTGCGAAAGCTGTTCGTGATGTTATCAGCAATCCAGTCCAGGAAGGCTCTGATGTCGGTAAACCTATGTAGTCTCCGCATTCGGGATCTCGAACACCTCAGCCCTCGGACCCGTGGGCAACCCGTACGACAAGATACGGTCCGCTGGTGGCTCCAGCTCTGGCTGCGGCGTGCTCGTCGTAATAGGCGAAGCTGACCTCGCCATCGGCGGAGATCAAGGAGGTTCCATCCGCCTGGTCAGTTCAAACTTATGCACCTCCCAGTCACACGCCACTAATCGTCCTGCTGTCCTAGCCCGCCTCGCACGTTGGCATCGTCGGCCTCAAACCCACCTTCGGGCTTGTACCCTACACGGGCATCGTCTCCAACGAGGTGTCGCTCGACCACACCGGGCCCATGTCCCCCGACGTCCTCTCGAACGCGCTCCTCCTCCGCGCCATCGCGGGCACGGACGGGATCGATGACAGGCAGATCGCTGGCACGCCCTCGCGCGCGCACGTCCCGGACTACCCCGCGCTCCTCACAGCCGCGCGAGCGCGCCCTGGGGCCCTCCTGCAGGTCGGCTTGCCGTCGGACGCGACTGCCTCGGAACCTGGGCAGACGCGCAAAATGCGGGTGGGGATCTTGAAGGAGGGCGGAATGTGCCAGGCCGCGGATCCGAGGGTCGTGGAGTGCGTGACACGCGCGGCGCGGAAGTTCGAAGATCTCGGTGCGGAGGTGGTCGAGGTCAGCGTACCGGGGCATGTGCAGGCGTCGTTGATTGGCCGTGTGCAGAGGTGTGTGTCCGCATGTGGGAAGCGCGGGCTTCCCAGACTGACTGCGTGCGCGACAGGTTCTCGCAAGCAAACAACATGCTCGGTCGTGCGAGCGGGACGCGGCAGTTGTACCTGACCGACTTCGTAGAGAAAGTCCTTCCATGGAACCAGGAGAAGTTCGATAAGGTCAGGCCCAACCCCTCCCGGATCTGAATCGCACTCAGCGGTACCACCGACAGCTCTTCGCAAACTCCGCGAACATTCTCATCAATGGCATTTACGCCGACGAACATTATCCCCAGGTGAGCACGGGACTTGAGTCGACGGCTATAGTTGTTGAGCTTGCTTAGCTTCACGGCAAGACGCACAATCTCTTCCGCAGGCTGCGATCAGAGTACGACGCAGTTCTAGAGAACGTCGACGTCCTGGTCATGCCAACAGTTCCTTGGGTCCCGAAGGTCATGCAGGTCAGGCGCCTTCATGTATCGATAATGTCGTACCGTAAACTCACTATCTGCACCTAGCCACGGGAGGCGTCGCTCCTTGATCACTACAAGGACTACAACGGACTGGTACGTATCTCGTACGAGTTCATATGCTGGGCAAACACTGAGATCGCCCATTAGACGTTCAACACGCTTCCATACAACAACACTGGCCACCCAGCGCTGTCTATTCCTTGGGGATGCTTTCGCCGCCCGAAGGCCCAGACGACCTACGCCTACCGATTGGCATGCAGCTCGTCGGAAGGTTCTGGGAGGAGCTGACGCTATACAAGGCTGCGTTGGCGTGGAGCGATGCTTGCAACTGGAAAGAACTCTGAGGGAGCAGGTCATTCAGCGGATCTCTACGAAAGTATTGGTACTAGAATGCAGCCGGATGATTGGAGGTACAGGTCTATTCTACACAAACACACAACTACAGCACAGATTGTCCTCAATTGTTTACAGCCACTCTATGGTCTGGTGAGAAGTGGATGAGACACATAATCCGATGAGACAAGACTGTAGGGACTTACAGCAGGGGTTTGGACGAGATGTCGTAGGTAACCCGGTTGATACCCGCAACCTCGTTTGTAATCCGGGAGGAGATTTTCTTCAACACGTCCGCGGGGAACACGAACCTGCACACAAACACACACACGACATCAGTCACCCCGACATCACGTCCCCCACGCCAGCTGCACACTCACCAATCAGCCGTCATGAAGTCCTCGCTCTGCACCGCTCGCAACGCGATGACCTGCTCGTACGTGCGCTTGTCGCCCATGACGCCGACGGCACGCACAGGCAGCAGCACCGCGAACGCTTGGCTGATGCTTTCGTACAGGCCCGCCGCGCGGATCTCCTCGATGTAGATGCTGTCCGCCTTCTGCAGGATCTGCACCTGCTCGCGGGTAACTGGGCCCAAGATACGGATCGCGAGGCCGGGACCGGGGAACGGGTGCCGCTGCACGAGCGGGGCGGGGATGGAGAGGAGGCGTCCGAGAGCGCGAACCTCGTCTTCAAAGCGGCAAAAATCAGAACTATTGTGAGACAGTATGAGGAAGGATGTATTACCTTTGAAGAGCTCGCGCAGGGGCTCAATGAGCTTGAGCTTCATGTCCTTGAGCAGGCCACCGACGTTGTGATGTGTCTTGATCGTCGCACTCGGGCCCTTGAAACTGATGCTCTCAATCACGTCCGGGTAGAGCGTGCCCTGCAGCAACCACTCAATCTCGCCCTTGGCCTCGGCGCCCTCACGCTCCTCCGCCTCGGCGACGGCCTCGATCTCAGCCGCCACCTCCTCAAACACGTTGATGAAGGTGTTTCCAATGATCCGCCGCTTCTGCTCGGGGTCCTCGACTCCGGCGAGCCGCGAGAAGAAGAGGTCAGACGCGTCTTTGACCACCAGATTTACACCCAGGTCGCGGTTGAGCATTGTGTGCACCTGTTGTGCTTCGTTGAGACGGAGAACACCATTATCAACCATGATGGCGTGGAATCTGAAACGAGGCGTGTATGTGAGTACAGTACGATTGAGAGGTGACATTGAGGGCATACCTGTCTCCGATGGCTTCATGCATGAGTTTTGCAGCGACAGTGCTGTCAACACCACCGCTTACGGCACCGATGACACGGCCCTTCGGTCCACAGATCTGCCTGATCCGTGCAATCTCCTTGCCAATGAACTCCTCCTATACACGGTCATGAGCCTCATCAAAATAGCCTAGCAAACGAAGAACAGGACCGACCATTGTCCAATTCGACTTGCACCCGCAGATCTTCAAGACGAAGTTGCCAATCACCTCCTTGCCTTTGGGAGAGTGAGTGACTTCTGGGTGGAACTGGATGCCATATAGCGGCTTGCTGTTGTGTGCGAGTGCGGCGTAGGGAGCAGTCGTGGTGCGACCGATAACGTGGAAGTCTGCCGGCGGCTCGGAGAGCTGGTCGCCGTGCGACATCCACACCTAACGAGAGGTTGAAATTAACGTCGTGTGACAGGGGCAGGGGAGACACTGTACGTACTTGCATCTCTTCTCCGAGTCCCTCGAAGAGTGCATCGGCCGTCTGTATACCAAAGCCAGATCTGTTGATTTGAATCTGCGCGAATCCGTACTCTCGGTGATCGCATTTGGACACTTTCCCCTTCAACTGCCATGCAATCTCCTACTTGGCCTAGACGTAAGGTGCCTGTTCCCCGATCTTGTGGGCCAATCCAGGGGCTTACCTGAAGGCCATAGCAAATGCCCAGAATAGGGACTCCCAACTCGAAGACATCAGGGTCAACGTGAGGAGCATCAGCATCGTACACAGAGTAAGGCGACCCCGAGAGGATGATGCCTAGACGATCACTGAGAAGGGTTCCGCCTATGTAGATGGTCGCGACTCACCCTTAGGCTTCCAACTGAGTGCCTTGACCTTCTGAGTGCATGGCATGAGTTCAGCATACACATTGAGCTCGCGGCATCTCCTAGTAATGAGGTGACTGTACTGTAGATGAGCTTTAGCTTGGCCAACTGAGAGATGACCCTGACATACCTGGGAGCCGAAGTCCAGGATGAGGATAGTATCGAATTGGTCGTGAATCTCAGCCATCGCTCGCTGTGATAGAGGATGTTAGAGAAGACTGAGGCGGGACTGGAACGAGCAAGGTGGCTGAGGCGCGGATGGCAAACCGCGCGACTCTGCAGCGCGTCGAAATATTTTTTGGACGTGACTCGCGTTCCGCGCCAGGCGTTCGCGGTCACATGCTCTCATAGTGCAGCGCGAACCCCGCGTAGTACGCCCGCATCCACCGGAAACGCATGTTTACTTTAATTGAGATGTTGACGACACATACTTAGCACGTCATACGAGTAGCATAAAGTTGAGAAATTGAAAATAGCTGCTATCACAAATGCTTGAACGTAGCATCATAGTGCTGCAGAGGCGTGCCAGATAGTATATTGAATGGGCAGGACCTCGTTGAAACTTGGTCGACGTCGCCATAAGCTAGATGCATGTAAAGAATGCGTTGTGTGTAACATCACAGTAATGAGGGGAGTGGGCTATTCGGTACAGCCCAGCTACAGGTAGTAGTACACGTATCGTAACAACAGACTAAAAGGGGTGGGTAACAGCGATACGATAGCAATGTATGGCTAGGGATAATTGACACATCAAGATACAATACCAGTCCCGATTGTCCCAGTTGCGACATGATAACGTACTGCACGGTCCGGATATCCTAGCCTTACGAAACGACGGGGTTGGGTGTACCCCGTCCACGTCCTCCTCGGTACCCTCGATATTCTCCTCGCGGCGGCCCTCCCCGCCCCCGATTAGCGTTGGGCACAAACCCACCACGACCACGGTCACCGAAGCCTCCTCGAGATTGTCCCGCAGGGGCGCCTCTAGGCGGTACGAAATTTCCTCGAGGTGCAAATGGTGCCTTGCCCCTGCCGCCGTTCACGACTGGTACTCGTGCTGCGTTGAAGTCGTTCTGCCCAGAAGACTGCTCTCCGAGAGGTACTCCTCGGCCATTGACGTATGGCTGGTCATCAACAGGTCGTCCACCGCCATTGGATACTACATGTGCAGCGGATATCGAGCCTCCGCGACCATTCGGCGTGCCTTGATGTGCGCCGCGGCCGTTGGCAATGTGTGATGGTCCACCGCGACCATTCATGAACGCACCGCGGCCACGATTGGGATTCGTCATGATGTGCACCGGCACACCTTGGCTGTGAGCGTCGTAAGTATCTACCTCTTCGTACGATACCAGATCCAATCGACATACCTTGGCGGTGCAGGTCGGAACCCGGCAACAGCCTGCTGCCCATGGGGTGGCTGAATCGCAGGAACAGGTCCGAAACGTGGTTTGAACGGTGCCGTCGGCCTCTGCTGTGTTGGCTCCTTAGGGTTCGTCGATGCGATGAACTGCGGGTTGGTCAGATTCAAGCAGGAAGTGAACTCCACCGTCGCGCCGCGGTACTGTGAACACCTGTCTCCGAGCGTCGTCCCGGACATGAACGGCGCGTCCCAGACGACGTCCATCGACTTCGCATTCATCCCAATGACGATGCCCTTCAGCGACAAGGGCACGCTACCGGAGTCCTGTACCATGGTAACCCGGTCACCGAGTACAAAGTGCTGATTTTGCAGCCGGTAGACAGCGTGCGCGGGCTTCAAGACAGCCTGCCGAGGTATCCCCTTGACCATTGCCTTCTTGATCGCATCGGGGGACTTCGTCGAGGTGATCTCGTCCGCAAGTGCTTCGATCTCTCTGACAGTCTCCTACAAGAAAAAGGCAATCGGTAAACCGCAACGACTAAATGACATCCATTTACGTACCTTCTTGAGTTGGTCACAGAAGAGCGAGACTGGCTCGAAATCGCGGACCCCTTTCGATTGCAACCATTGCTTCACCTCCTTCACACGACTGTCGGCATCAGCGCCAGGGAAAATATCGGAGGCGGTCAACATCGCGTCGCCACCTCGGTCCAGGGTCCGCATGACCTCAGGATACTTCTCCTGTATCGAGTTCAGGCGGTCCCGCTACAATGTCCAGCAGAGACCACGACTAACCTTGTACTCCCGAATAAAATCTACTGCCTTTTCGCTGAATTCCCATGCGCGGCCGTCCTTGCGTGAGTAATCGATGACTTTCAGGCCCTTCGCCTCGAACTTCAGACTCAGGCCGAGGTTGTTCTTCTGTCCATCGCCAGTGATGACCATGAAGCTCGACGTGATCTTCGACAACGCTCGCCCGGAGAGTCCGACCATGTCGGCAGCCTTGAATGATGGGAAATACCTACTCGACATGCGGTGGTTGACGATGCTTGTGAACTTGTCATTCTCGGCTTTCTCAGACGGGAAGAACTATATGGACTATCAGCACGTCGGAAAAAAAAGAACGAGGGCGCAAATGTACCGCAAGAATGACCGAGAGTGTATCCGTATTTGTGGCTGAGACTGAGGCGGCCACTCCGTAGGCGTGCTCTCCGAGGAAGAAGACCTTGCTTCCATCTGGAAATTCTTCAGACAACGGTGGCGGGTCCTTCTCCATATATCTAGGGTCTTCTGACACGACTTCCGACACGGTCAACTGTACAGGCTGCTCTGTCTCTTTCTCAGGACCCTCGTAGTCCTTCACGAAAGCACCTGTGTCTAAGCGCTTCATACCTACATAGAGAAAGGTCACTTCACGCGGCAACTGATATGAAGCACTGGAACTCACCCTTCAGGGGCCGTACGTGCACGAGGAACTCTATGTCGCCCGTGATGACACCACATCTCTTCGAATAGAACTGCTCTTTCTGCTCGGCCTTCGACTTCCACATTGCGAGACCCTGCTGTGAGTGCGGGTTGGAGTAAACCTTCAGCGGTTTTCCAGGGATCACAGCCATCTTCTCGTATTTGAACAGCGAGTCTGACACCGCCGACACCATGCCTTCCTGCAGGAAGGGCCAGCCAATAAACGTACGCTGGCCGATCATCTCTTTCGCGACGTCCTCCGCCTTGCGGTGCTCGTGCGGGTTCTCGATGTGCACGATCATCGACTTGTTGCGACTTTCAGACCCATGTACGTTGACGCCGTGGTAGCCCAGCGCCGCAGTGTGCGGGAGGGTCTGGAGAGATGGAAAGCCTGCTAACGAATCTGCACCGAGGTGGACGCCGTCCAAAAGACCTTCGACAAGGTGCAATCCGTTGAGGGTAGGGAGATCGAAGGGCACCATCTTGCAGTAGCACCGATACAGAGTTGGGAAGAAGCCGGGTAAGGAAGATGGGTAGGTGGTTGGCTCCCCTCCGTTGTATGCGAATTTGGTGCTCGTTCCGAAGGAATTACGACGCCGTTCTTCATCGGTCAAACGGTGCTCTCGCGCTGTGGTCCAGGTGAGTCGTTGAGTGCCTGCGTGTGTGCATATCATACTGACCTTTCATCGCGGCGAGGAGCCGCTTTTCCTCGATGAAGGGGATTTTGACAATTGCCTCCCACTCGGCCTTCTTCCCGTTGAGGTCCTGTTCGAACTCTTCAGGATAGAAGTCGATGATAGGGGAATTAGGGTCCGTCATTAGTTCCTGTGATACCGCGACTTTAGAGTTAGTCGAACCATCCGTGTACGAAGGCCTACCTTGAAGGCCAGCGGAATAAGCTCTCTGCTAGCTGCGGGAAGCACACCCATCAGCTGTTCAAACGGCCGGAATGGGGTCCCCAAGTCGAAATTGAATGTCATCTGATCAATACCCTTGAGGTCTTCGACGATGTCAGACAAGCACGGACTAATAAGGATGTCACTGACCTGAAATTCGGGGAGCATAGTGGTAGTTGTAGAACCACGACCAAGAGGCAACTCCGCTGTAATAGTAGTGCATGACCCACTGCATGCCCTCGATATAACGGTAGATCAGAGGATGCATCTCCTCCGGACGGTCGTAAGAAATCTCCAGTTTGCCCTGGGAGACGAATCAGTGGTTGAGCCGAGCAACAGCGCGTATAGGGCCGACCGACGGACCTTGTAATAGTTGCTCTTCCACTCGTCCATCTTGTCGTGGATAGACATCTCATACCGAGCATCAAAATCACCATCCTTGTCTTCTTCCATCACCTTCGCCTTCTCGTACTTTGCCAGGACACGATCGACGGCTGCCCTGCTCTCCTCGTCATCCTCGTCCTCCCACACGTCATCCTCTTCGCCCTCTCCTTCTGGTTCTAGCGCCTCCCCGTTATCCGGCAGCGGCTCATCGAGCTCACCGGGGAACCGCCACGTTATGAGGTTCTGGTCATCCTCGTCGTACTCATCCCACGTCAAGGACAAATGCAGCTCCTCAGCAAGGTTAGTGATAAATAATCGATCTCGAGCAGGAAAGATGTTCGGCATCGCGAGCCGAGTCCTCCGTGTCTCTGGGGATGTCGAATCCCTGTGCTGCAGAATGAACCCCTTGACTTTTTCGAAGACTTGTCGCTGTGTCCTTGTGAGGACTGTGGCGTTGTCAGCGACTGAGGTGACGGGATTGGCCGACATGTCACGTACCCAGCTTGTTCCGCCTCCTTGCAGGCTCCATCTCCTTTACGTGCTTCGCCTGCTTCCCCTTGTACCAGTTCAGGTCCGCGTACTCCTTCTCGAAAACCTCCCGCTCCCAGTCAGCCATCTCGTCCAGAATGACTTGTAGCCGCTTCGTGTTGATAACACCGCTCTCGTTCAAATACCCATCTGCCAAGGGAAGTTAGACATTGCGGAATCAGAGTAAGAACATACGGACCTAGGGACGGTAGGACCTTCTTATACACATCGAATAGCTTCTCCAGACCGTTCTCATGAATGTGAAGATCCGGTAGGTTAGGTAAGAAATCGTTTCCGACGAATACTGCCAGCAGAATAAAATCGTCGATGACGTGCTCCAGACTGTAATCGAACGGGAGCACCGGTTCAATGTCGTGGAACTCGAGATCCAGATATTCTCGCATCAGTGTTAGATGCAGCAAATAGAAGTTGATGGATTCAAGGCTAGGATCTTGCTTTCAGCCTACGAGCGAAAACGAGGTAGCATTACAAGGACATACCTCTTGTTGCCTTTGCTCTTTGAAGCGGGCCCAAATTCACCTCTTCTCGTAGTAGGCAGAAGTGCGGATCATGGCTTAACAGCCCAGCATGATGAGATCCGCATCGAGCCCGTACAAGCAATGGCGAATGTTAGGATCGTAGTCCGGTTGCGCACGGGACAGCCGGATGTACTCCATGATCTTGTGTTCGCCTTCTCCTGGACGTCGTGTCCTGACAACACGACGTTGACGTCTCGCCAGTTGGCATCCTCCGATATCTTCTTGTTCACGAAGTAACGCAACTGTTCAGACAAGCGTGCCATGAACTCCGTGCCTTGCAGTGGTCGGCATTATGCTCAGTACCACGGCTAGAAAAGTGGTTGCGACGCACCTGGTGTGATGCAGTTACTGTCAAACGCTTTCGATTCCGGCAGCTTCTCCCCTTTCCGCTCTGCCTTCTCTTTGACCTCTTTCGCCTCCTTCGCCGTACGGAACCGACGACTCCGTTGCTGGTTCATCTTTGCACGCGGGGCGACACCATCTATGCCATAAAGAACAACTTCTTTGGCTTGATTTTGCTGAAGAGGTGGTCGACATAGGCGAAGATGGAGGTAAAGATCTGCTCTTCGGATAGCCGGAAGTGTGCATCTCCGTCATTGGGATGAGAGCCTGCCTGGAGTGTCAGAGTGCACGCAGCACAAGACTCTGGGTAACACTCACAGTTGTGAATGATGCCGTTGAAGTCCACTAAAGGTTGTCTAGTTCATCCTTTCAGACAAGCTACCCCGGTCGTCGAAGATGTCACATACCGAACTCGGGGATCTTGTTCTCTTGAATGAGTTGTGATGTCAAGGGATAACGTTCCCTAGGCACGATCAGACGGTGGGAAGCTTGCCTGCTGGAGAAACTCACGATATATATCTGAAGAACTGCACAGACAGTGTCAGAGCCACCAAGCAAGCAGGCGACGGATTGGCTGACGACTAACCTTGGGAATTCCTGTTGGGTATAGTGAGTACTATGCCATTTGAGTTCACTGATGAGTGTACCACTCACCCATCTTGGACAATGCACAGTATGTTCAGCAGGTTCGGTAGATGAGCAGTAGACCTGCTCCTGAGGTGAGTGTCGGTGTAGCGCTGGGGGCGCGCGAAGGCGCGCGTTCTCCGCATTCTCCATCACGTGCGTGGCGAACCCTACTTCCCGATCGGGCACCCGGCTCTTTGCGTTTGCAGTCCACCTCCACCGCTTGTCCACCACTGCACTCAGACTCGATATATCTGAGGCCTCGCTTTTCTCTAGTTACTAGCCTGACTACTGACACTCAGACTGGTTCACATGAATGCTGGCATCTGTGAGTGTTCAAGTCTCAAGCTTTGGCAGATTGTTTCTGTCTCGCCGAATGACGATCTGAAGAGAACGAGTATGGAACAGCAGGGCAATCGTTGGCACAGTCGCAGTCCATTCCGGCGTATTTTATTCATCGAGCTCACTTTAACTGTTCGTGAAAAGCCTCCGTCCGTCTACGGTGTTAGTGCTGCGCGACAATTCCACTTCCTCTGCATATTTGCATATGTTTCGCGTCCACACATTCAAGACATGACGGCTCTCGGACCTTCCACTCAACAAGGCCGTGTTCAGGGTCTGCCTACGGGAGACTCGTTTCATGTGGCAACGGTTTGACAGACATTGCAAGGACTCGAAAGATCCCTGGCTCAGGCGACTTTGGCATCTACATAGACTTGCAGCAAGTACTCAGCAATATGCATGCGTTCGGGTGCGGTAGAGGCTGACTTGGCAGACCACACCATCTCGCGCCGCTCTCCTGTTCATAGGGCCTCAAGTTGCGCAATCTGTCGTTCGCAGGTCATATCTTTGGCCTCAGTTCTCTCCAGCAGGTCATTTGAGGGACGTGGATAACGGGTCGCCGCTTACCCGGGCGCCCGTAGGGCCGTAACGGCAACAGGCACGGTGCGCCATCGTCCTACGCAATAATATACGCGGTTGTGAATATAATTCGTAGTCAGGGGTGCGTGTCGTCTATAACATTGCATCGCGCGCGTCTCGGTCAGACTGAAGTGGATATTGCGATGCTCAGAAGCTTAACTTAAACGGTGTTTCGAGAGCAAGTCGCGTACAAACGTCGCCGGAAGTACCTCCCCGGCATCAACGCTTATCGCAAAGGCGTCGATCTAGCAATGCTCACGACATGGATGCGGCCGGAAGAGCCCAGAGCGGACCGTCTGGCACCAGAGGGTGCCGTTTGGTGCCGTTCTCCACTAAGAGGTGGGTTCATTATGATGTGTCGCGGTCACGTGCACCGTGTGTCGCCATCGCCTCTTCCATTCGCGTTATACAGCCTGTATCTTTCGTATGCGCCAGGCTCTCAGCTCGACTATAAAGGAACGCGGCGAGGGCGGTTGTCTGTATCGCCACCGATCCTTCGAAAGCTCAAGATGGCACCTGTCGCGACCTCTGACTCTACCACGACCAACGGCACCACTAACGGTGTCCACCAGTCCATCGAAGTCTTGAAGGCGAAGGCGGCGAGTGTCTTCAACCCGTTCTACTCCCCCGATACCGGAGACGACGCCGACGGAGGCTACCAGTACGCGAAGTACAAGGTCCGTCCATCTGATCGCCGATTGCTCCTAGGTTCAATAGACTGATCACGTCTTTGCGTAGCCGTACTTCCCTGATGTGCACTGGGAGCCGCTCGGACCTCAGGAGGTCACCGAGCGCGGCCTGTTTGCTGATCCGGAGAAGAAGCGCTGTTCTCCGCTGCCACCAAGTTCAGCACTTGACTCCGGCCCTCGGAACTGAGATCTCTGGCATCGATCTCAGACAGCTCTCGGACAAGCAGAAGGACGAACTGTACGTCCTCGACTTAATGACGAGCGTATTCTGTCTGACATCTATGCTCATCACACAGTGCGCTCCTCATTGCCGAGCGGGGTGTCGTCTGTAAGTACCAATAGCAGTATGAGGCATGACCTGTGGCTAAGTCATCTGTTCAGTCTTCCGCGACCAGGAGATCAACGTTCACGAGCAACTTGAGCTGGGCCGTTACTGGGGTCCTCTCCACAAGCATGCGACTACCCCTATCCCGAAGGAACCTGGTCTGGAGGAAGTGCACGGTGAGCTCTAACATGCACAACCCCGCTCAATATCCGCTCATGTTCTCTGCTTAGTCGTCTACAATGACGGTTCTCGCCGCCCAGACCCGACGTCGTTCTCCAAGCTGGAGCTTTGGCATTCTGATGTCTCTTATGAGCTCCAACCCCCCAGCACGACCTCCTTGAAGGTCATCACCGGCCCCCGTACGGCGGTGACACCCTCTGGAGCTCCGGGTGAGTTCACCTCCGCTGATTTCATGTTACTTCATTTACCGACGGAGCGCTCGCCATCAGCTACGCCCTCTACTCTTCCTTCAGCCCCGGCTTCCAGAAGTACCTCGAGGGTCTGTACGCCGTTCACAGTGGTGTGGCACAGGCGGACGGCTCGCGTGCCGCCGGGAAGACCGTTCGTCGGGAGCCCGTCGAGAGCATCCACCCGGTGGTGCGCGTCAACCCCGCCACCGGCTGGAAGTCCGTGTACGTCAACCCCGGTACGTTGGTTCATCTCCGCTCCGAGGGTGCATCGCTCACGAATCACCAGGTTTCACCCGCCGCATCGTCGGCCTGCCGAAGGCGGAGAGCGACGCGGTTCTCCAGCTCCTGTTCCGTCTGATCGCGTACGCAGTTCATTTTCCCACCTCGATCAACCCACACTAATGACGCCCCCTGCCAGTGAGAACCCCGACTTCCAGGTACGCTTCCACTGGGAGCCCAACTCCATCGCCTTCTGGGACAACAGGGTGAGCCGCAGACCAGTTCCCCGCCGAGTTCCGACCCTGACATGTCCGTGCTAGGTCGTGACGCACAGCGCCACGTTCGACTTCTGGCCGCACCCCAGACACGCGCTCCGCTCTACGCCGCACGGCGAGAAGCCGACCTCCGTCGCCGAGTACGAGAGCAGCACTGGCAAGGTCGCGAAGGACCGGCAGCTTGTCATCTGGGAGCAGGAGGGCGTGCTGGACAAAGTTCTCGAGGGCTCGAACCCTGCGAACGGTGCTGGTGCGAACGGGCAGGCGAAGCCGCGCGGCTACAGCGACTAAGTACATATGTAGACGAGCCGGAAAAGTGTATGATGTCCTCGGAGGTGTATGTATGTAGATTACCGCGGCGCGTGTCCTCCGGCAGGGAATGGGTCTGCAGACGCGTGCATCAATCTTCTGTGCGGCGGCGTGCGGACCTGAGATCGATCATCGGACATCGTCGATCCTGTCATCTGCCACACAGCCAGATAAGATCCTCAGGGCCGATGACATACACGAGGACGACACTCGTTTATTAAACACTGGTATAATATGGACAATTACGAGAAGCTTAGACACGAGGCTGCATACACAGGTACACACAGACATAGAACGGAGGTGCCATGAACACGTAGGGTACTTCAAGAGACTATGGACAAGGTTCGTACGAGAGTGGGAGAGGAATGCGCAGAAGTCATACTTGCAAACATAGAATATAACACATGCACTCTAGAAGCCCTTAGCCCGAACTTACTGAGGAGACGCTCTCGCGTGCGATGGGGGGTGCGCGGTCCTCAAGTAGGACTGGTGTTCAGTCGAGTACCCCGTGCGAGACGAGGAAGAGGTCATCCACGGCGGCGGAGGAACCGGACCACCTTCACCGTGCCCCTGCTGGTGTGGGGGCGGGGGCGGCATCATCTGGGAGTGGGAAGTAGGAGGCGCCGCGACAGGCATTAGCTGGTAAGAGTGAGGATGCGGAGAAGGATGCGGGTGTGGAGGGTGGTGGCTCTGATGCATAGGCGGTGGAGGCCCCGCCTTCTGCTGGTCATACTGGGCGTGTATGACTGGACTCTGCTGGTGGTGCGAGCTGGACTGCGAATGAGAATGCTCCGCCTCTGCGCCTCTAGCTGACTGCGTCGACGCGCGAAGAGTCTGCAAGTCAATTGGAGCTGCCTTGCCGTCCGCGCCCTTGTCGCGCTTCCGCATCAGCTTTGCATAATCTATCAATGGCATCAAGTGAGACGAAGGCTCGACGGATCGTAACAAGTGAACTCACGCAAGCCACAAGCATTGCATAGCGTCCTAGCCCCATCGGGACCACGCCTCCACTCCGGTGTTTCACGTATGTTGCATGAGTGACACTTGCCGGGCGGAGTTGCACGCTGTCGCTCTATCAGAAACGTATGACTCGGTAAATATCAATACATTCTACTCACACTGCGTTTCCTGTACTTACTCTTCGGCTGTCCGGGAGCCGACGCATTGGTGCTAGTCGCCCGTTTACTACGAATGATCTCCATGTCTTTCTCGGCCGTAGCCCTATCACTGGTCTCGAATTGAGCCGGAGCCTGTGAAATAAACACATCAGAAATCACAACACAGATAGATATAGCAACTCACATCAGGATAAGAACTGTTGGGAGCCGGCGTGTCGCTCTCTTCGCGAGCCATGTCCTCCCACGGCCGCTTCGGCGGACGAGTGTGATCTTCAGGGACGCCCGGAGCAGGCGCGACAGCAGGAGCGCTCTCCTTTGGAGCCGCACCTTCAGGAAGCGAGAGGCGCCTGACTTCTTCCAAGAGACGCATGACGGTATTTGCGCGCCACGTCATCTCCGCAACTTCGTGAGGGGAAGGCTGAGCTTGTGGCTGACTGCTTTGCAATTGTGCTATATTGATTGGCGCGTCAGCACCGAAATGAAGAGGTCAGGTTTGATACTCACCCCAGTATTGGGAGAATTGATGGAGGATGGAACAATGCTTGTAGATCTGGCGGACTAGACGTCAGCATCAGCGTTCATTTATGAGCATCATATGTTTACCTCTGAAAGAGTGCTCTGACGGAAACTGAATTTCTCGGCCTCGTTCGGACTCAACGCTGCACTACGCGGGTCCCCTGCGGTAGCCACGAGCGCTGGTCTGGGAAAAGCAGCGTACTGATGGGGCGGAGGAGGCGGTGCGTGGGGCGGCCAGTGCTCGGGTGGTGCCTGAGGCGGATACGAGCTAGCAGGGTGCTGTGGAGGGACAGGAGGAGGCACCGCATAGTGCCGCGGAGGCATGTGCGCCACAGGCGGAGGAGGGTATGCATAACCCGTCGGAGGCGGGTACGGGGCCGACTGGTGCACGGGCTCATGGGACGCAGGCACTGGCGCCGGCGGCGCAGTCGCGTACGACGGAGGAGGCTGTGACGCGTAGGACGGGTGTGGAGGGGGGTACCCGGTAGCCTGAAGGACGCCCGATCGATGTGGATGCACGATTAGCTACATCATGTCAAGACTGCATCTCATGAAAGACGCTTACGTGAGAGCGCCCCGCAGAGGGACTGACGCCGACGCCCGATTCAGACCGCGGACGCTTGGAGGGATTCTGCGGGGACGGATCGCCACGGGAGGGAGGCGGTCCAGAGGTGTTGGGCGCTACCGGAGGGGGCGGGGGCTGCTGAGAGTTCGCGTACGTCGCGTCCACTTTTGCTGGAGGGTACTGGGTCTTGGGACTCTCGTGTGGCGGAAGCATACTCTGCGGATGCTGCGAGGGCGGCGCTGAGGTCGATGCGCTTGAGCGACTCCACGACGCCGCATCGTGGCGACTAGGACGTGCATGTTCCGCCTGTGCCCCGCCGGACGGAGCCGTAGAACCTTCCTGCGCGCGGTGCTGAGGAAAGTTCAGGTCCTTGATTGACGGGAGGCGAACATCATCTCGCCCATTCGGCGGAGGCGGGTGCGCATAGGAGTTTGAGTAGGCGGAGGTCATGACAAGGAAACAGAAAGACTATTCGAGATGTGCAAGACAAAGTCAGCCTTATGTGAGGCTTCCTCGTGTTTTCGGAGGATATCTTAGTGACCACGCTATGGAACTCCTCAGCAAACAATGGCATAAAAGGGGAAGGATGCCTACGAGGCAGACGAAGGCCAGACGAAACCCGCAGAAGTAAGCAGGACGCGCGCAAGGCAGACAGGGAGGGCTGGCGGGCAGAATCGCGCAGGGATCTGGGAGGATGCAGTGGGCAGGAAGGAGGAAAGGGAACAAAGACAAGAGTGCGGCAGAGCCAGATCATCGAACGCATCTGAGCGGAGATTCAACTTGGTGGCGCCGAATGGAAATCGGGCAATCTCGTCAAACTCCGATACCGGGCGGCTCGAGCCTAACTCGGGCGCCCGTCCCCTTGTTCCACCTGGCGTTTCCTGCGCGCCTTGTTGTGCATCCTTCCTCGCAAGCCGGTGTTGTTGTTTGCGTCACCTCCCTGGTGGCAACGACGCTAGCAAGTGATGCGGACAGCGAGAGATGTTGAACGTCGCGTAGGCATGGGAAAACAAGATCCATCATATCTGGCGAACCGGCCGACCGGGCATCTGAACTGCCCGATACTAGATCCACTACTGTACGTAAATCACATCGCGGCACGGCGAATCTGCGGGAACATCGGCGGCCCTTGCCCCATCGGGAATCAGCCGCCAAATCGCAAGGATCCGATGCCTCGGTCCTGCCGTCCGCCTCGTTGGCTCCCTGGCCTCGTCCCACTCTCCTGCTCTCAGGACCTAATGCACTACGAGCTCCATGCGTGAACCTACGCGTAGCGACCGCGGCCGTAGAACGAGCGAACTGTGGGTCCGGTGGCATCGGTGAACTCTGCGTCAACGTTCATGCGAGCGCCAGAGCGCTCCTGAATTGAATCATGATGAGTTGCTGAGCTGGGCTCGAATCCGCAGATGGCCGCCAAGGTGCCTGAGGAGTCACGTCCAATGACTACGACCGCGTTTCACCTCACATTCAACATTCCCGTGAAGCAGATCCCAGCCCAAATGTTGCACCGCAGTCCGTTCCGGCTGCGACGGCCGTTGTGGGCGAGACTTACAGCCTCAGGACGCTCGCCCACAGGCGCATCTGACGGTCTACGATGCATCGACTGTCGTCTAAAGCACCCGCGAGCTTCGCGAGAAGCGGCGCCTCAGAACTACGAACAAACGCTTACCTGACAAGGGAAGCCCCTCCACGCAGGCTTTCCCTGGTTAGGACCTGCCAAGATGGTCACTTCCCTCCGTAACGGGTAGACTCCCTCACCGGCCGCATTCCTAATCTTGATAGTCATTCGTCCACCGCATCGGCGACTTCCTGAGCAAGCCAGCACCACCCGCCAGAGTTCCCACCGTTTAAGTCGCGACCTGCACAGGACCTGTATCTCAGGGCGCGAAGCCGCCCGCATCGACCAGACGGGTGTGCAATGGTGATAAATCTGATGCCAGCGGGTACTGAGCGCTGAATGATCTGCATGCCCCAGTCTGCTGCATTCGAACCTGACCATGGGTTGGTTGTGTAACAGCCACCGCAATACATCTAGCAATAAATCAGAAGAGCGGTCAATATAACGATACACACCAAAGTTGTTCTGCTGCCGCAAAGGTTGTGACGGTGAAGATGAAGAGGCAATGACATGACCTCAGCTGAGATGTTCCGGACGTATCGTGAATCCCTTGCGACAGCAGTCGTAGTACAGGCGTGTCATGCTCCGCTATCACCTGATTAATACGTTGGGGACACTGACAGTTAGGGTGACGACCATACATATCAGGGTCTACTTACTCACAAGCTGTTCCGAACGGTATCCTCGTGGGCGACGAAGCAGTACTTCGCGAGGACCTATGGAGCCGTTTGTCCACGGGATGTCAGCGGCGATGGAAACGTCATGCCATCCCTGTCTATCGCCGACAGACAGTTCGCACATCTGGATGCGAACGTGATCATGGTCAAACGCCCAGAGGGCGATGGGCCATTCGAAGAAGGGCCTCCCAGATCTTGAGCCATATTTGGGTACGGGGATCAGGTCGTTGTCTTCCAGCAGCGGGACCCGAGTACATTGCGGCGACTCATCGTGCAGGCCGACGTTAGCATTCTGGTGATGCAAACGTCAGAACGATCCAAGCTCGAGTACACGACAAACCTCTACCTCAGCGAGACTTTGAGTCACATCGCTCACCCAGCGGTATAGTATGACAGACGACGGCAGCGTCGCCCGTGGCTGCGGCGGTGACAGGAAGAGATGCGTGGCGGCGCATTCCCGCGACGGCGGGACAGAAGCGTGGAACACGGACGCATCCAGATCCGGAAGCTGTCCAGCGTCCGATAACTCTGAGATTCGCCGATCCATCGCCGACACTATCGAGATATTGATTTTCTTGATTCCCTCGTGGCGGAGATCTACCAGCACCTCCTCTGATTGGCCCTCGCACTGTATTTCAATCTCCGGACCCTCGGTCGCCATGCGGCTATCTAATTTCGAGTTTCTGAAACCGCAGCCGTATGTCACCTTTTCACGGTTTCATATGGGCGTGCGGCCGGCGGCTCGGGGCAGGAAATGAAGCCTGGCCAAAGGGCGATGAGTTAAGAGGAGGCTGTGGGACTGCAGCCCCCTGCAGTCGCACGCGAAGAGGCGGCAAAATGTTTCAAAACAAGACGCGTATAGTACGGTATCTGCGACGCGCGAATAATGACGACAGCGCTAGTCGTCGGCACCAACTTCTGACCTGCGCGAACTTCCAGTCATACGCTCCAGCGGTGAGCAGATGTCTTTCAGTCAGCTCACACCTTCTCCTGATACTTGTGTGGTGGAGACATCGATGGCGATGACATGACTCGGTTCTGACGACTGCACTGGGCGGGATCCGAGTCGCTTTATGCCTGACCTACAGTGTCTCATCTCATAGTACACCCGCCGGCCTGCTGTCGGTACATTCTCTACGCTAGGGTGTGCACATATCATCGCGCCTGAACCAAGTGACGCAAGGCTCGATCTGCGCGGTGGTCACGCTCCCTGCCTCCTACTAGTACATACTTGTCACGGAGCTCATCGGGATCATCCGGTTGCACTGGTCGTATAACGGGGCGACTTTTGCCACTCGCGGTCGGTGCAAGGTGGCCCTTAGATGCCGTCCGGACGCGCTTGCCCTTTGAAGCAAAGGCGGGCCGTGCCCGAGCCCCACGCACGCGGCGTCTCTCCACAACTATGCCCGTTTTGTCGTTCGCGGTATATTGAGTTGCGGTGAGAGTGCCAGTCTTCGTTCGATGCTCGCCAAGCCGCGTTGACGGCCTACTTCACAATGCGTCATCCTGACGCAGAACTGACTGGCAAACAAGCGATGAACATGATCTGAACGTCGACCTCAAAACCTAGCACAGAAGGGACAGCATCATATACGAGACAGTAGCCCTGAGCAGGTGTGTAGTCGCTGTTTATTTGCGCCGTCTCACTGACGAAAATCTGCAGTCTCCTCTTGAAATCCTTGAGGGCTTAAGTGATATCGCAGTGGCGGCTTTGAAATGGCGACTAAAAGCCAGCTTCGTTCAAATGGTAAGTCAGCACGGCCTATTTACGTGTAACTGTGAGAGATAACGTTGTATCGTTCTGACGAGTTGCCCCCCTCGGTCATCATGTCCGCATATCAGCGGCCCCCGTCCAGTTGAGGTAAGCCCGCACGCAGAGGCGCTCGAAATACGTAGACAATAGAGGGAATGCCTGAACGCCTCGCAAAGTACGCAACAGAAAGACATTCACCCCAGTCAAATACTTGCGCTACAATGCCTTCACTGCTTGGTGCCGGTGGCTTCCGAATCTCTGGACATCCGTGCGTTCGCTTTCATGCTCGACTGAAGCCTCCCGCACACTTCGGAGTGTTATGGCACCCAGGCCACAGCATGTAGGGATGTTCCCATCGCCACACCCTGCAGCCGAATCGCAGGTGCCTTAGCTCGCTTCTTCTGCCGTATGCGCCTCCATTAGCCGCCGGTGACATGGCGTGCGCTGGGCCGGCGTTGGCATTCTCCGGGGGGCAACATATTGTTTGGCAGGATTGTCACGGTCCCGGGGTCCGCGTGCCTCGTGCAAATCTGCAATGAGGGTCCTCATGCTCTGCTAGTCTCTTGGCCGCTTCGATGGGCCGTCGCGTTGACGGAAAACATCATAGGTGTCCTAGAGCTCCAAGCTCTTCGCGCCCACAGAACGAGTACACTTGAACACTAGCGACGTCGCCTGTCACTACTGCCCGCACGAGCGCCGGATGCATCCCAATTCAGTTCAGATATGAATGTAATGCTATGACAGAAGTGTCGCGGCTGCAGGGACAAATTGCAAATCGTGGTCGCGCCTAGAGGACTCTCAGCGACGCTGGCCTACGCATGCCTCGTTTGATGGGCCTATACGATTTGCTCCAGGCTTCTGTTCGGCTCCCCCCTGGTAACGGGTGCGCTTTAGGCGCCTCCGCAGGCTTGTCTCCACCCGTGCTCTGTTGCAGCCACTTGGGTCACTCAGATGATGCCCCGAGCCCGTAATTCGAACTTCGGGCCGTGGTTAGCTGCTGACCGCGGTGCGCTGCTACAGGTCGCATTCGTGCTCTTCGTCGACCCTCCGAGTCTGTGCCCCGGCTTACAGTATATGGTCGTCGAAGACTTCCCCTTCCGAATTGCCATCGCGGTAAAAAGTCGCAACCACATCAAAATATAACCGGAACATCCCAGTGCATCCTGTCCTCACTCATAACTTCGTAGACGTGTGTCGTGCTCGTTCGTACCGGCATTCTCTGTTTTCTCTCTTGTCGCAGTCGTGGAGTCATTGATAGCTATGATTACTTTGCTCAGAGCGATGGACTTGCTCAGCCCCCACGTTCAGTTTCGCATCTCAGTCCGGGAGTGGCTGCTCTTAGGACGTGTTGAGATGTGCACGAGTCGCCGCCAAGGGCAATGTTTATTACTGGCGAAGTTCACCAAGCCCCCTATAGCCCTACAGCGTGTGGTGTTCTTCCCATATCCCCCGCCTTACACTCTGCCGCTCAACATATGCCTCTCGTTCCCCCGTAATTCACAGGCGATGTCGACGGTATGGTCGACAGGTGAGCGTCGTTCTGCGGCCGACTGACCGTGCATATCAACCTTTGTGAGTCCTCGTATCATCAGCGGCGGCGATGTACAACCTCTAGTTAGCGTCCAAGGAGGCAATACCGGTGGTCCTATGTCTCAGAGGTGCGTTAGCCAGAACATATGCCAGTAAAGTACACATACTGCCAATCTCAAAGGTGTCTCTCTAGCAATGTCATCGCCGCTTTATTTGGACACGAGGATGTCCCGTTATTCGCCGCTAGCCTGACCAGCATGTATGGCGACCCAGAGATCAACTGACGGCTCTTCGTCTTTGTATGTGTCTTCTGGCTGCAGTATCGCGCTCAACTCACAATAGGCCTACAGGATGTCACACCTCATGATGGACCGGGACAACTACTAACGACTAAGATGGCTACGACCACTAGCAAATCAAAAGCTGGGCCGGCCGCGTTTGCACCACATCCTCAGCCTCGGCGTCGCTCAGGGCACCCTCAAAACTTCTCAGACCTTTGTGCTCTCCGACTTGTCTGTCACGACGATAAATGAGGTTTGCTTTCCCTCGTCGTGGAGCGTAGCCAGTGACCATATATTTTAGCGACCACCTTAGAACCGGGTTGAGTTATGGCATGCTCTACCCGTGAAGAATCCGCATCTATCCCAACGACAACACGCCAGTTTTTGTGGTCTCCCCAGCTCGGTGCTGCTGTTGGTTTCCTTCACCGTCGATCATCAATAATCTGTGTCGCTACACACGAGAGGCAAGTCTTGGTCGCTGCGAGGTGTGCCCTTCCAAAGACAAATTTCTGTCCATCTACGATCTCATGCGTTGAACGTACCAGTAGTGTGTCGGTTAAGTCCTCATTCAAATTATTATAAGCTTGGCGACCGTCAGAGAAACACGACGGTGCGGTATGTCATCGCTTGCAGCGTATTGGACTCGAGTACGTCAATGTAGAACTCGCTCACAGGCTGTGCATGTGAAGTGCCGGCCGAGCGAGGTATGACTCTGTAGTACTATTCGAGCCCGGCGGCGGGCGGGACATGCTCTAAATTGAAGTCCGGCTCAGGCTCGGATGAGTACTTCAGAGATATCGATAAACATATGCAGTTCGAAGCTGCCTAGCATTGACGGTATGACTGCCTGGGCTCATGTGCCCGCCAGTAGCTGCACGAACTGAGCGATCTTTCCCTGAACCCGGAAATATTAGTCATGTGACCGTGTGCGTTGCCCGAGCGCTCGACTCTCCATTTGGAACGACGATGAGTCCATGTCGCAAGCGGCGCGACTGCAGCACCCATCGAACTTCGGCGATACAATGCACTTGCTCTGATTAATATGCTACTGGTAGTGTTGGTGATTCCGACTATGGCGTGGACCTGAAGAAGATGGATACGTGTGTAGTAACTCAGTGTCACGGTAGCTACAGTCGGACTCAGCAGTAAGTGTGTGTTTCACGAGCGTTTTCCGGTCTGACATGGTGTCCATAGTACGTTCGCTCATGGGACGGGCCGCCGCGCTGTGTGACTGTCATCTGACTGACATCCTGGTACCTCGACCGCCCAGATTGGATGTGCGCGATTATATGGCACACTCGAATGTCCTCTTTTACCGAGGATATGCCGGGTGGTATATAAGTAGCTCAGCCAGCCTCCCCGTGAACACATTTGCATTGCATCTGGTCGCTTACCCCCGCATCTCCTCCCTTCTGGACTACAAACATGTCTTCCGCCGTTGAGTTCGATGCAAAGAACATGGTGTTTCGGAGACTAGGCCCCAGCGGTCTGCGAGTACCTTTGTTCTCGCTTGGAGGATGTGAGGTTCATTGGAATTTCCACTCAGAATGATGCTGAAAAGGTGGATGTCCAGGGTTAACGCTCGGGGGCTCTGTTCGTGGTGATCCCGTCAGGGTGAGTGCACTCTCATCCGATCCTGCAAACATGCTGAATACCTTGGCAGGAAATCATCAAAACCGCCTTCGAGAATGGCATAAACATGTTCGATACCGCGGAGGGCTACGCAGCCGGTCGCTCCGAAGAGGAAATGTGCGTCCGCAGATGACTGATCTATCCCTCTGAGTCGGAGAACCCCCGCTCACTGCGATGCAACAGGGGTCGGGTGATCAGGGAGCTTGGCCTGCGAAGGACGGACTTGATCATCTCCACCAAGCTTTTCTGGGGCCCTCATGAGCCGCAGAACGGCATGGGCTATCCAGGAAGCAGTACGTCTATAGCATTGACCCACATCAATGTAGTACTGATGTTTTGCCCTCGCAGTATCGTTGAAGGCACGAAGGAATCTTTACAGCGACTCGGACTTGACTATGTCGATGTCATCTTTGCACATCGCCCTGATAACACGGTAAGCTAGATCTGCTTACGGAGTGAAGCGCTAATCAACTATCTGTTCCAGTCCCGATAGAGGAGACAGTTCGTGCATTCAACTTCGTAATCAATCAGGGATGGGTATGTATACCTATCTATCAATGGTCCAACGTCCGAATGTCTCAACCTGTAACCACTAGGCTTTCTATTGGGGAACGTCCGAGTGGTCTGCACGTGAGATCGAGGAGGCACATCGTAAGTGTACCATGCCATTTACCCTGCCTTGCCCCTCCGCTCATCAAGCTGGTCCAGACGTTGCCGAAAAACTCGGTCTGATGGGCCCTGTCGCGGAGCAGTGTGAGCATCAGTACGTTTGATCACGGTTCACGAATGGTGATATGCATTGACCACCTACCCCACGCAGTATGCTCCACCGCGACCGCCCCGAAGCCGAATACGCGTAAGTCTGCACATTAAGCCACAAAGGTGTACGTTTATCTCACATTGCGAATTTCAGTCCTATATACAGCAAGTATGGTATGGGCACGACTGTCTTCTCCGCACTGGCCGGTGGTCTGCTCACAGGCAAGGTAACTCGTACGATTGATGTGTTCTTGCACATTGAATGCTGACCTTCGTCGTGCAGTATAACAACGGTATCCCTCCGGACTCCCGTCTGGCCGGCGAACAGGAGCAGTGGCTCAAGGACCGCGCGAAGTCGCTCGGCGAGCCAGAAGGCCAGGCGATGCTCGCTAAAATCAAAGCCCTCGCCGACGTCGCCGAGAAAGGTGCGCCCCCACATTTTGACACTACATACGTTCCCTAACATGGACTATTATCCACGCTAGACCTCGGCTGCAAGTCTCGCATCTCGCGCTCGCGTGGATCGCCCGGAGTCCGAACACGTCCACGGTATCCTGGGCGCTTCCAAGCCCGAGCAGATCGTCGACAACCTCAAGGCCCTCGAGGTCATCCCGAAGCTGACGCCTGCCATTGTGGAGAAAATCGAGGGCATACTGGGTAACAAGCCGCGCCACCCGTGCGTCGTCATCTATGGTGCCGTGTGGGTGCTGGAGCTGATCGGTCTCTCTTTGTTGTAGCCGACGTTCGGACGCCCGCCGCTGGATCTTTTTGGCAGGTCGAGTCTGTAGGAGTGGAATGGGTGCCGCATCGATTGCGCGGCTGGGCCTTGTCGGTCCAGGAACGGAAGATACACGATTTACAATCAGTAATGTGTGCTGCGATGTGTGCTGGGAAGTGTGTTGTGTGCATGATGCAGCAGGGCCAGGGTCGAGCCCCTGCTGAAATGGTTAAGATTGCGATTAGCACGATGGGCGTGATGCTTGGTCGCTGGTCAGATGGGGTGGACGGGCCGGAAGCTGTCCACAATGAGGCACCAGTCCTCGCACGGACGCCGGTAGAAGAGCGAGGGTAGCGAGGGGACGACGTCCGGGAAAATCTGGAACATGTACTTCGTGAACCGCGCCCTGTCCGAGATCATGGCACGGTAGAAGATGATGCGCCGCAGGTTGTGGTGCGGCGGGGCGTAAGGCTTCTCGGGAATGTACGACTCGTGGCAGACGGAGGGGAGGACGAGCTCCTGAAGATGTGGGCAGCCGCGCGCGATGATGTCCAGACTGTGTACGGTGGGCTCGATGGCTGTGAAGATGTGGTCGAGCTGGAGGGAGCGTAGGTTTGTCCAATGGCGGATGATCTCTTCGACGTCTGTGTCCGATAGATGAGCGGCTGAGGAGAAGTCGAAGTCAAACGCCTCGAGATCCTTCATGACGAACAGGGGTTGGATAATCTCGGGAACGGTCGGGATGTCTTCGCCTTTGAAGGCAATCCGAAGCGTCAACGAACCCAGGCGCGGGTACTTGACATGTATCTGGAGATTCTCCAATCGGCGCCGACATCCTTCCGTTGTGACCTCCGCCCCTAGCAAGACGGTCAAGGTGGTGAGCCGAAGGAGATGAGTCGCCTCAAAGAACCACTCGAGGTGGACTCATCGCCCTCTACCGTAAGCGACTCGAGGCGCCCGAAACCGTCGCATGTCTCCTCCGTGTCTCTGAGATGCGATATGTCCATCCGTAAGGACGTGAGGCTCTCCAAGGACGAGAGCATCTTGAGAGCAGCAAACTCGACGACATGGTGGACGTACACGTGCTGGAGGTTTGTCCAGCCACGTATCGCGGAGAGCGCGTTCGGTGCTGGACGCCGTAGATGTGTAGGTCCTCTACGTTGGGCGCTCGACTGCTCGCGCTGTCCAAGAGTGCCTTGAGCGCATAGTCGCGTCTGCGAGCGCGTCCGGACCTCCATGCCTTCGAAGCGTAGTCGAACTCTAGCCGCCGAACGGAAGGCCCGATGATATACAGTAGCTCAGAGCCGTTACACGACTGCTGTTGCCACTTCAAGTACCGCAGGTTGGGCAGCAGTGGCTTGTTGCCGTTACGCAGAGAGAGTTGCATGTAGACCGATGAGTCAATCGTTGGATCGTAGTCGTATAAGCAGACTCGGACTAGTGCAGCATAGTATTGGAAGCGTTCCCAGTCAGAAGGGCTGATATCCCCTTCGAGGACCTGAGTACATCTTCGCGTGAGCCTGTTTGAATGCATGGTACGTTCGCGAGCTTACCTGCCGGGTGTCCAGGAAATCGATTTCGAGCTCAGGGGCTGGCCTGCTCTCTTCGTCCTCGGAGCCGCTATCGTCGCTCTCGACTGCCACCATGCGACGACACGCGAGCAGGCGTAGCAAAGGTTCGAAGTCGTCAATCACGGACCACAGTGCACACAGCGCCGGCCCAGAAAAGGTACTGGAGACACGAGCCATACGTGCCAGAGTGCGCCGCAATTCGTGGAGAGAGACTTTGCCCATCACAAGTTCGTCTGTCTCCAGCCATCGTTCTGGGTGAAAGTGATGAAGGACCATGCAGAGGATTCCTGGACACCGAGGGCCCTCCCAGCTGACATGTGAACGGTCGTGCTAGACATACTGTCGTGATATTGACAAAGATGACTGTCACAGACAACGTGCAGTATAAGTATGCGTGTACTTACAGTGCGCAGGGGTATCACCAGTCGTGTGCAAATGCTGGCCGTACCTTCAAATTCGCGATAGAACTTCGCTGTTTGTTAATTGTAGCCTCGATGTGGGGTCCTAAGCATCATTCATCAATGGGGTAAGAATGGGAAGCAGGCGGCATGACGTACTTTTGACTGTTAGCGTGGTCTTCTCCCGAATGGTGAAGAACGGCGAAGTCAGTGGGCTCGACGTGAGATCGTGCAAGTTATGTGAGGCCGTCGTGGTGGCAGTAGTGAGACAAGCGACTTGCTTACAGGGGCGCCATATGACCGTTGAGCATAGGAGGTCATGGCGGCGGACAGAACAGATCGATCCGCACCTGCTAGCGGGCCGCTAGTAATTTCGCTATCTCAGATCCACCCTTCCTTTAGCCGAGAACCAACGCTATAAACCTCCCCTGAGTCGGTACAGCGACACTCGACCAATTCATCGGCTGTTGGCTTTCGTAGAGGTAAGCTTTTGCCATCTCCTAGTATAGAGATGATTTGTGTCAGTTGACGTCACTTATAACTGAATATTGAACGAGGATCCATCTAGCCTGAGGCTGGACCTTATAGGATCACTATAAGTACAAAGTGCAGCGTGCTATGAGAAGCATTGATAGGGCTGGGATGGACAGAATTTCTTTTGGTCCTATCGACACGTCAAGCTTCAAATTCATGAGCGTCCGAAGAACGGTACCATTCAGAGAGCCCCGCCACATGAGTAGGAAATCTACATGTCACGTGCCAGTGGACCTTCTGTGGCTCCGCGCGATGCGCACATGTAACCTTTACTCGACCTGTTCAGCATGTCTGTCGCGTTCCTTTCTTCGTGTCTTTCACCACACCCTCACCGGCCCTCACCACTGCCTCATCCGGGGCACAAAGGATATAGCTGTCTGATTCCATGAAGGTGCGCACATCCACGTCTTGACTCGGTAGTTGACCACTCATCTGTTGTGGTACAGGTTGAAAACATGGACGACGGCGGATGGGAGGATGTCCCAGGAACAAACGTTGCGCGGTTGTCGCGGACTCAGTCAGCGTCGCCGAGTCCTATCGGCGTGCGAATGCCCACCCGCAGACGCAAGACTCACAAGAAGGCGAACCTCACGCCTTCCATGGCGTCTCGACGATCCGCGACGCCCGCGGTGCAGTTGCAAGAAGAGACACCTGCCTTAGTGGACCGCGAGCAGGTGCAGCGGGCTTTCCTTTCAGGCGCATCGGCCACAGTATCCTACGTCGTGGACGTCCTGGCAACCGCCTTCTGGCTGCTGAAGAAGCCACTCGGGGTCTTCGCCTTTGTTGTGGCCTGGGGTTCTGTCGGGCTACGTCCTGGACAAGTTCCGATTCGTCTCTCCCCTTTGTGCATCATCCCCGGCATCTCATCCAGCATGATCTGCGCCGCCCGCCCCCGCAGCAGTCCCGCAGTCAGCGAACTTCACCGAGCTTGTCGAGCTGCAGGACACTTCGAGGGGATCATGACTGCGAACGTGGCACGGGCGCGATAGGCCTCAAGCTCAAGGATCGGAGATGGCCACGCGCGACCTCGTTACGCTAGTGCGCGTGAGTGACCTGCGGAGCCGGACACCTCGCGGAGGCCCTCACACAGTTCGTCGAGGAACGAAGAAGACGGGAGAAGGATTGACAGCTTAGCGCGAAGATCAACGGAGCCGTGGATCGGTGAGTCCCGTTCAGCGTGTTTGACATGCACACGCTGACCATGCGCCCTCAGCATCACAGCCGTGAACGACACGCGATGCGCACCATCGAGGCTGCGACGAACAAGGGCAGCTCTCGCTGTCGCGTATCATGTCTCGCACCGACACTGACACGGTCGTCCTCCGCTCGTTCGAAGACGCGATGAACACGCTCGCCAAGGAGACCCACCGCGCACTGCTCGAGGCCTCCGCCAGCGCCGCGAACCTCGAGCGGCTCCAGGAGCACCTGCTCACCATCCACGAGATCTGCGCGCGGGAGGGCGTCGCGCTGAGCGAGGCGCACGCGGAGCTGCTCTCCGAGCTGTGGACGGTCCTCGGCGGGAACCGCAGCGCGCGCCGCAAGAGCACGATGCACCTCACGCTCCTGAAGGAGATTGGCCGCTACCGCAAGGAGGCCCTCGCGCATGTGATCGTTACGCGCGACGCGCTCCAGGCGGTCGCGGCGGACGTGGAGGAGCTCAGGGAGCGCGCGGCCGCGCCTGCGATCGTGGGCGAGCGCGTGCCCGCGCAGGTGTTGATACAAAGCATTGGCAACGGAATTGAGAGATTGAAGGAGGGGCGCCAGAGGGCGAGCGAGAGACAGCAGGCGTTAATGGACAGGCTGCTGGCGTCGCCGGGCGATGTGTTGGGGATTGAAGTTGATTGAGCGCGGTGGAGTGTATGATTGTGAGTTTCGGTCCCTTCAACGTATCGACTGTTGTAACATTTCATCGGCGTCACTGTTTCAACCTCTATGCCTCTGTATTTGTACGTGCATCCCGGAAGGATTTATCTCATTTATCGCATGCCTTTGCGTCGGAGGATCATCCTCGTCATGACCTAATGCGTCCCTGCGCCAGTCTTCCATTACAGCGGGGCGTCGTGCTTCGGTCGAGAACATCGCCGCATCATCGGCCTTCGTCGTTTTCGCGCCGCATCGCGACTTCGCGAAGTTTCGGACGCGCTAGATGCGCCCATAGCGCTCCCTGCGTGGGCGGCAGGAGACTTATTAAACAATAGGCCGCCACCGGACGTCGAGGTCGCCATGCTGCCCGCCAGCATGTCGTGCAATGGTGAGCGCCTCATGGGCAGACTTCAAATTCACTATCAGTGAGGAATGTGCCTGACTGCGTGCATATGTATTGACATGCGGTGGCGATACAGAGGGCCGGAGAACGTCAACGGTACATCAACCTGGTACGCTAGCCTACGCTACCTGAACGCTGTCTTCGGAGGCCTTCGGCGCTCGGGAACTCAGATCAGGATCGCAGCGCCGGCCGCTCGAATCTTGACCGCGTTCTCGAAACCGATGTGGAGTCGATGGTCATGAAAAAGAAGCAGCCCGTGAGCGCGTGGCTACTGAACGCTCCATCTCTCCGGGCAAACCTACCGTGCCCACAAATATGGTAAGTCTCGGGCGGATTCGTCCTGATCCTTGATCCCACTGATGATCCTACGCTTGACCGATGAGGAGGGAGAATGCACGCGGAGGCCAGTCTATTCCTGTCGACGAAGTCTCCCGCTAGGCCAGGACTTCTGGGCTGGAGAGTCTGTCCGGCAGTCACGCCAAAGTCTGCGATCTCACCGGAGCGTCGCGCTCGCGGGATCTCCGGGAGCCTAGCGCAGGTGGTTATGTCACCATATGTCATTGACACACGAGCTCGCGTCGCTGACCTCAATCTGACCACCGATTGCGTGCTATATCAAGGACGCGTTCACCAGGATCGTGGGGTTTGTACCATCGCGTACTTGCGTCGGCGTTCATGTGGCCGGCCACATCCTCGAGGACGGCCCTGGGAGTTTCACTGCCCGCTCGGGACCGCGCTGGTCAGCATTCACAGGCACGCTGGGAGTGGGGAGGACATCACTGCTCAGCGTCGGTGTCAGCTGTCGAACTGCCAACCTTGTATACAAGGGGTGGTCCGGATGGGGATGATCCCACAAGATTCGGGGTGCCCGAGGACAGGAGAGCGCTGCCGAACGGCGGTGGGCGCACTTACGGAATGGTGCACCCGCGCGTCGCCGCCGGGCTGTCGCTGTGCCTGCGATGCCGCTCACTCCATAACACGTGGTAGCAGTCGGTGACTGCGGGAGGCGGAGGATGGCGACGAGCTGTTGCCGGGGATGCGAGGTCGGGAGCAGAGCACGTCGGTGCGGTGCTGGGGCATGCGCGGCGAAACGGGCGATAGGGAGCGATCGGGCGCATCACGCGAGCCGAGCATATCCCCGATCCAATCGATCTCCGATGGCGACAGGCACCCCAATTTGGGTTGCCAGAGACGCCGGGAATGGCATGTGGGGAACAGGCGCCGGGGCAACCGTGCGCCCCGGAACCCTGCGTGGGCCGTGCATGTGTCGGTGGGAACCGCGGCGGCAGCGCGCACACGCCCCCCGTCGACGCGCCCCCGTCCTCGCAGCCCCTGACTCGCAGCCCGGCGCACTGCGCAGCCGCCTCCAGCGTCGACATCGATGCCACGCCCGCCCGGAAAGGGATCTCGCAAGGGGCAAATGTCCTGCCATAATTATTCGATTGCACGGAATCCTGATGCCGTGTGATTCCTCGCGCTAGCCCAGAACAGGAAGTCATGATACACCAAATCGAACTCCCAGCAACAGACAATAAGCAGCGGGCATGCGCCAGATCCCTGTACCATATCCCCTCTCTCCGCAGCCGGCGCCCAGGTCGCGACACACCAACAGGCAGCCCCATCGTCCCCCGAGCTCGCAGGGCCGAACGTACGTACATCGCCCAGCTGTCCCGGTGTACCATCGCTCACAGGGCGCGCGTGCGCAGGTGAGACCGCGAGGCGTCGCGATACCTCCTTATTGTCTTTGACCCAACCCCGCCGCACGTTCCCCTGGTGAGTCACCCGGCTGTGGGTCTTCTGCCGGCTTTGTCCTGATCAAGATACCACAGTGCAGGGCTCAGGCTGCTCTCCGAGTAGCCATCTACAGGTTGCCAATCTGGCTCCTCGTCCCACCTCCCACTCTTCTGCAGGGCCCTCCGTCTTCTCCGTCACCGGGATGAATATACCGTCTGCGTTAGCTGGCGATTTCATGGTGAGCGCGCCTCAGATGCTCTCCATCGTATACACGGGCTCATTCATCGCAGGCGGGCCCTGGCACCGGATCCCTCGGTGGGCCTCCAGTGCAGCACGTACGTCACGCGCGCCCATGATCGCGGCCGTCTAGTGTCCTGATTGTGGAGTTGCAGAATTACAAACGTGCAGTATGCCGAGCACCGCCCGTTCTCTTCGATGTGGACGTACTACCCCCAACAAAGTTTGGTGTGTTGCACTTATCATACCGCCGGCTTGTGTTTCTCACAGCAACGACCCCAGGGAGCGGCTACTGCTATGGCATGCGCATCTACCCCATCACCACCTCGGTACTGCCAGATGACAAGTCGAGCAGGTCGTCCAAGTCATCGGGATCGATGAACACGGAGTACGACATCTGGCGGCGGTGGGAGGACTGCCTGTGGTTCCAGGAGATCATCGAGTCGGAGTACGCGCTGATGGCGCGTCAGAAGCGACAGCGGCTCGCGGCGGCAAGGGCGTGAAGAAGAACGGTGTGTACATCCACTCTGACCAGGCGGCGTCGTTCGAGAGCCTGCCGCCCGGCCCGGAGGCGAGCAGCATCGCGAAACACATTCATGATGTAGTCCCGAAGCTCACGAAGAAGGGCACCTTCTTCAAGGCGAGCCAGGCCACGATTGACCAGCGAGGAAAAGAGTTCAGGGCAATGATGGAGGCGCTGTGGGGGCCAGACGTGCCGACACTGATCAAGGAGCTCAGGGAGACGAGGCTCGTACGGGACTTCTTTGGGTACTGGAGGAGGGACAAGGACCACGACCGCAAGATTGCGGCACAGCGTCCTGCTTCGAGCGACGGCGTGAAGCCCAAGGTATCGCTGTACTCTCGGTCCTCGCTCGCACCGAGCACGCTGTCCATGTACTTCTCTCCATCGAGCGTCGACCTCTCGCAGATGCCGCCTTCGCCCTCCGCCGCGACCCATGCCACGGCGCAATCCCCGCGGGCACCCTCGAAGAACGCTAAACCACGGCACGCACCATACGATTCGACTGCGTCGTCCAGTACGAGTGCTCTCTCCCCAGCGCAATCCCCAGTCACGCCGACGCCGACAGCGATGCAGTTCTCCATCTCCCATCGCGGCTCGCTCACGCCGCAGCCCTACGCATCGTTCTCGGACGACGAGACATCAACCGGCCGCCGCTCGATATCGTCCGTGCGCTTCAAGCGCAGCCAAAGCCAAAGCAGGCACGAGTCGAAGATGGGCCTCGACGAGATGCCTATCGTCTTCCTGCCCGACGGCCAGCCGGCCGAGGCGGCCACGACCGGCCAAGCCCACGAACGGCACACCGCCCTGCAGGCCCTCCCGGAGGACCAGGAACTTGTGGCCGGCATGGGCGGTCTCTCCACCAACGGCGCGAGCTCGCCGCCGCGCGCCGTGCCGATACGGCGGGCACGCAACAATTCGTGCCCGGACCGGACAAACCGCAACTGCGTCGTGTTCTCGCCGACCCCTGAGGAGGGCGCCGATGCCGACGGCGAGGGCGGCGTGGCGGAGTCGCCCCGGCACACGATCCTCAGCTCCTCGCGGCCGTCGTCCGTCGCGCTCTCGATGTTCTCGGAGATCTCTGGGGTCTCGAGCTGGCGCAGCTCGGTCGCCTCCGAGGCGAGCATCGCGACCATCTCCACGAGCCTCCCGCGCGAGTCGTGTCTGTCGCTGGACACGGACTCGTCTGGGTCGCTCTACTCGCAGGGCTCGTCGCAGGGCCATGGCCTTGACCACCGCGCGTCCGTCGCGACGATGAACTCGTTGGTGTCGGGATTCTCGGTGGACGCGGTGTTGCCGAGGCGAGCGATGTCGCCCCCTCGAATGGAGGGAGCGTGAAGCGCTCGAAGAGCACTGGGTCGCGGAGAACGCCAAGCGCGCTCTCGGGCGGCCCTATCTCCGCAGACGACGTGTATGAGTACGAACAGCCGGACGATGTCATCGACGCGTACTTTTATGGTGAGTCGATGCGGGTCACTTGCAGGGAAAGCGAGCGTTGACATCTCCCCGTAGATCCTGCACTGCGCGCACCGTCTTTTGTAGATTCAGCCGTCCATCTTTCTGAACATTCCAAATACCAGCAGCCGACTAGACAAGTCGTGGCGCCCGAGCGATTCCCTAAGCCATTCCAAGACCGCCCGCCAGGGCAGTTCCACCTCCCATGGTCCGCCCCGAACTCCCCCAACCCGCGCATCTCCGTCTCTTCCGCCAGCCCCATCCCCGCGACACACGGGGCTGTCTCCTCTGTGGGCAGCCCGACCGGCCCCGACACGCTCACGATCAAGGCGATGCTCGACGACTCGCTCATCGTGCTCGTCCGCGTGGTGCAGACGGCGCCGTTCCTGGCCGTGCGCGAGCGCATCCAGAGCAAGTTCGCGAAGCAGGAAGGCGTGGAGCTTCCTGATTCTTTCGTCATCGGCTACGTCCCCGCCAGCGAGCGCGCGCGGCTAGCGCATGAGCGCGGCCGGGTGCGCTCGAACTCGACGCCCATTCTCGCGAGCGAGGCGGCCGAGCCGCTGCGGATCGTCTCTTCGGAGGAGGAGTGGCACACCGCTGTCGCCGGCGCGTCCTCGAAGCTCGCTGTAAGGATATTCAAATCAAGACCGTGAAGCAACATTCCCACTCCTTATTGCATGGTTAGCTCCATCTCACGTCCAATCTCTCTCTGTTCTCATTGACTCTTGACATTCACGACCCCTCATGATGACGACCGCTTGTACTTCGACCTTCCTGTTTACGGCGACCCCAGTTACCCCTTCGATCTTCGTTGCCTGTATTGCTTGATTGTGGGCATTTGTTGTGTCTCGTTATTATCTGGTTACGGTGTTGTTGTGTGTAGGCTAATATTGTTTGTGTCCCTGGGACTATTCCCGAGATGGGTTCTGCTGGATATTGATAAAAGTATCGTGTACATAGATTGTAGGAGAGAGAGGCAGAATAGATTCGTTATCTCGATATATGTGCATCGGAGCAGGTGAATGTCAATGCGAAATGGAGTGAGGAGGCCACGATCGCGTTAGCGCTCAGGCAACACGCGTCGGTGGCTGCAGTGACAGTGCATACAGGTCGCTTACTTGCCCGCTGCCTTCGACCCTCGCCTCTGCTTGGCGATAGCAGTCCTCGTTGCTCACTGGAGGTCGTCAACACAATGTCTACCGTCACGGCGACTCCGAGAAGGCTAGCTAGCCATGACTCCGGCAATGTGCCCACCACCCCCCAAACGACGCGGGTAGCAACGTCGCACATCGTTCAATCCTCTCCGCACTATCAGACGACCCGGAGACACTCATTGTATGGAACCGAAGACAGGATAGTTATTGATCCTGGGTCGCGCCTTTGGAAGGTGGGATTCAGTGGAGAGGGCAAACCGAGGGACGTCTTCACTGCTGAGGAGCATGGTTCCTCGCTTTGGACTCTCAACCGTGCCACCAAACCTGCCGAACGGGAAGGCGAGGACAAGATGCTTGAAGCAAGATTGCAGGACCGGCTACGCGCCGTGTTCCACGAGTGCGTGTCCATCGTGACTGAACTATTTCTCGTGTACTGAAGCAGTGGCAAAGCTCACTCATGACCGACCCTAAGTCGCGCAAAGTGATATTGGTGGAGCATCCACTGCTACCGCTGCACATCAAAGACATCATTGCTCGAATACTATTCGATAATCTGCAGGTAAGACTGAAAATCTCAGTATGATGCACAGTTCATGACGGTGTCAGGTTCCGTCTATCTCGTTTGCTTCAAGTCATCTCCTCTCGCTACTTGCAGCAGGCAGGATCACAGGTCTTGTCCTCGATTGTGGCCACCTTGAGTCTACCGTCCTTCCAGTGAGTGTGTCTGCTATGTTACCCCTCCAGGCTCGGACCTTTGTCCCGCGCAGATATTTTCCTCCAGACCATTGTTTCCTCATCTGCGAACAACTCCTCTGGCAGGCATGCGCTTGTCATCACACATCCGAGCACTGCTTCTACTGTTTGGCACTTACATTCCACCGTTGACCTCTCTAAGCGGCGCCGCTAACATACCTGCCGCTACCCGCTCTATGCGCGTGCCCGAGGAAGTGCTCACCGGTGCGATCATAGAGGAGATAAAGACGCGCTGTTGTCTGGTCGGCGAGTCCCTGGATTTCTCTGACGGCGGTGCCGGGCGGGTCATGTCGCCCTCAGGCGACGACTCGTTCGAACACGACCTTCCCCCTTCCAGCGACCCCGCCTCGATGTCTGAGTCCGAGTTCTCTCGTGTCTCTGCGTCGGAGATGGACAGTAACTACGCGGCATCCTCGGGGTTTTCGGTGGTCTCTCGGTCGCAAGTTCATCCAGACGGCCCGCGTCCTGGAGAGACGCATTTGCAGGCCCTTGCGGAGATGTATAAGCGGCATTCTACGGCGACGGACTTGCACATGCAAGTTGACCCGCCTAAGGACCAGCAAGTAGGCACAGGCAAAGGCACACTCATCATACCAGGCTGGATCAGGGAACGTGGGGCGGAAGTGCTCTTTGAGGGTGGTGACGTCGACGAGAGCAGTATGGCGGAGGTCATCCTTGATTCTCTCTTGAAGGTGATACCCCTCCGAGCTGAAAGTCTGCTTGACTAACCTATACTCTCATAGGTGCCCGTCGATCTCCGCAAGACGCTTGCATCCACCATCCTGGTCGTTGGAGGCACACCCATGCTACCAGGGTTCATCCCTCGTCTCCAAGCGGAGCTCGTCCGCGCAATAAATTCGTCCGCGCCAACGTCTACCCGCCCTCCAAGCCGCCCTGGGCGACCCCGACCCGATCCATACGACCGCTATGCCCCGCTCCGTCCACTGCTCCCGTACTTCGCTATCTTGAACAATCCATCTCCGCCACCGCCGACGTCCACGAGTTTCGTCACGAACGCTGGCAGGGCGCCTGCCTTTACACCAGCTACGATGGCATGGGTCGGAGGATCCCTGGCCGGGTCTGTCTTTTTAACGTGTGAGTCGCTGCTGTACTGACCGACATGCAATATAGGGCTCTGAAGACTGGTGGTGTCGAGGTGGCGAGAGAGCGATGGGACGAGGCGGACGTCCAACCGGAAGGCGAAGATGACGGTATGGAGGGCATCGTCGATACCTCACGGTCACCGAGGAATGTCCTGCCGGACTGGACACGCACACCGCTCCCAGTCGGCGCGCCCCCGGCTCCTCGACCACAGCCTGCGCCTACGATAATCACCCTTCAGACGGAAGTTGGTGCATGATGCTCTTTCCTATGGAGATACGGTATGGCTTGTTGTATGTGATGTGCTCTTACGCTGATTTGTGAAAGCGTTTATGGTGTCTGGCGTTCATTCGTCCATTCGTACGTGATGGCATTCTAGGGAGTGGCCCTCACGTACTGGGGGCCTTGGTATTAGCACTTTGCATCACATTGCACTGTTGCTTGTGCACAATAAGCAGTGTACATGCGTCTATGGTCCATATACTGTGTACTACGTGCGCGGTCCCACGTACCCCTAGGTCCGTTTGATTAAGTGAACCAAGTGTATATACGATGAACATAGTTTATGTGCAGGTGTTAGTTTCTCGTCTCTAAAAATCTAGAAGACCGCCAATGTCGCCGACAGCAATGTCCTTCAGCTTGCCAAAGTTCGGCGTGCCGAAGCCAGTGACGGGGTCCCAGCCGACCTCAGCCTACGAGCAGGTCAGAAATATGCTTCGTGAAGAACCCGATGGTGACGTACGGTGAAGCCTTCAGTACCACAGCCAGGGTTGCTCCCCCCGACGATGTCATTGAACGCATCCGGGACAATCGCGCCGATCGCGTAGATGAGCGGGTTCAGGAAGCCGAGCGTGGGGAGGCCCTTCGCGAGGCGAGCGTCGTTGATGAGCGACACGATGCCGCCGACGGTGGGCGCCGCGGCTGAGGTACCGCCGATGCGGAAGTTTTCGCCACCGCTGAAGATCCAAAACCACTGGCCTTGCGCCGCGACGTCAGGGTAGGCCTGTACGGGAATTGGTCAGGTCACTGGGACAAGTGGGTAGTACGGAGCATGGCAAGACTTACACGGCCAGAACTAGCGGACAAATTGTGAGCCGTCGTTCTCAGCGGAAGAGGGAATCGTGGGCTTACGTGTTATAGAGACCCTTGTAGGTGTCCCCCAGGTTCTTCAGGTAAGGGGGAACAGCCACATCCTGGTACAAGGGCCGGGGGAACTATACGAGTGATAACTTCAGCTAGGCATACGCAACCCGGGGATTGGCTTACGTAGTTGCTGAAACCGCCACCCGAGATGCGGTACGTCTCTTCCGGGATGTACCAAGTCGCGCCTACGGCAGTGACGCTGGCGGTCATATAGCATCAGTTCCAGGATCGTTGTATGCACGCGCCGTACGCACTATGGACAACTGGCAGGGAACGCCGGAACGAACTCCGTCTTGTTAAGGCCGTTGTTCGTGAAGCACTGCTGAGTGGCCGGATTTGAGTCCCCGTCGCCGACGCCGTCGTCACCGGAGCTGAATATGAGCGAGACACCACGAGCACCTACAAAGGATCAGTTAAACGCGACGTTCATCGGCCACACTGTATCCGACATACTCAGCTGAGCAAATTCTTGGCAGACACGCGTCGCATAGCTGTATGGAACTAGACAGCAGCCTCAGCAAAAACATCCCAGCAGAGTTCCGTCGATATTTACCAGTCTGCTCGTTATCGCCGTAGCTAGTGGAGATTGTCTGCGGCGGACTAGGATCACTTTGTATGTAGGCGAGCCACTGGAGAAGAGCCATCACTGAAGGTACATCGTCTCAAGTCCAATGGTAGAGCGTACGTCTATATATGGTTCGTTAGAGTCGGTGGTCGTGATGTCGTCCGGGATGAAGGGAGGGCTTCCACCCGTAGTGTAGAATGTACCCGGCGTCGGGTATGACAGACCGAAGGCATACTGGGTGTCTAATAATCAAGCGGCTTGATAGTGAGATGACCAGATTCACTACGGCTGCCAGAGAGCCGTACCGAGGTTCGCCTCGACGCCCGCATCGTCAAGGCTCTGATCGTTACTTCCGTCTGTGGATGAACAGTATCAGTGTTGACGCATGTAGTGAATCGTGAGTACTGACTGTTAATGTAGATGACGTCGAACGTCGAGTTGATGGCCTCCGGGAGGTACTTGGCGTTGAAGTCATTGTAGTCCTCGAAGTTAGCGTACTCCTCGAGATAGCCGGTACAAGCAATCTTGTTCACGTCAGCGGCCTGGGGAGTGTAGTCGCCGATGTTGTAGAGCTCGCGGAGACAAGTAGGCGTGATCGACGCATTGCAGCTCGCGTTGACCTGCCCATTGTAAGCCGAAGGGATCGGGATGGTAGACTCTGCAGTGTCGGCGACCTGCACGTCCTCGTCTGCGAAGCGGTAAGTCGCCCTCATGCCCTTCATGCGAGCGAATGTCGTCGTGGGCTGGACAACGTCGATGTGCACGTGCAGGTGCTCAGGCAGGCTGTAAGACGTCGTGCGGACGACAGCATCCCCGCTCTCTTCGTGTTGCCAGACGTGATATTCCTGTACACGTATTCCTGTCAGCGAACATATAAGAGGACGCGACCAAGTTCACCGTCTCCAGCATGTCCTCCGCAAGGCTAACCGGGACTCGGACCTTGACCCAGTCACCAGCAGGCGAGCGGACAGTTCGTGCGATGCAAAACCATAGCTTGCGAGCCATTCGTGACTGCGTCTACACTCTCTTCGTGAGGCGCAACCAGAGCCTCGACTCCGCTTTCGAGAGGTGAGCACCGTAGCGCTCATGGAAGGGATCGCTGATGAGCACCGGCCGATGGTCGTTGATTCAGCTACTAGCCTTTACTGTCATAGCCTGGCTACGAACCTAATCTCATACAGGTGTTGCTCAAGCAGCGGGAAGTTGCGCTGCGGCAGACCAATACGAAGGTCGAGGAAGTGATCGGCAGGAGCCGGCTTGACTCTGGTCCATCCCCTGGGAGGTGCGATGGTTTCCTTGACCTTGTGTTCGTAGTCCTTGCCCGGCGCAGCGGCAACACCGGCGGCGGCGAGGAGCCCGAAGAACAGTCCCATCGACTTCATCCTGGCGAGTCTGAGCAGAGAGGCCCGGGTAAGGGTCATGCTATTGCCATGCGCCTATATATACTGGCCATTGACTGATGTATCTCACAGCGGGTTACGGAACGCCAGATACGCGTTGGATACGCGCCTTGTTCGCGCCATGTGATGGCTCAAAAATACATCATTCACAACTTGTAGTGTGACTGACACCTGTTCAGGCATCGCCTGTATACCGTAGCAAGCAGACGGACGCACATTGCGAACGAGAGCCTGAGTCTTTCGTTGAATGTGCTCCTAGATCCCCTTTCGTTCGACTACCGCACCCCGGGACAATGTCATGGGGAATAATTCCTGATCCAGCCAAGGACGCCATATTTGCCAGATCCAAGCCAAGATAGCGCCTATTGTCCAGGCTCGCATCGTCTCAGGCACCGTGCGTCTCATTGGTGATGTAGATACTTACTCGGGCATCGTGCGATAGAAAACCCGACATCGGGCGGCGGTCAGTGTAGCGCACTGACCGCATTGGTGTTTCCGGATCGTCGATATATGTTGTCGTTCGGACAGAGGCAATCACTTGCATAGTGTCCCCCACTCTTGGAATGTTCAAGTAAGACTTGCATATGCTGGGCATCGGTATGTAATAAGTATCTCCGACAAGGACGGGCGACTGCCAGTGGGGCTCCGCGTTTGAACGATGCGTCTGTTCTCGGTCCAATCGATATTCCAAGGTCTGATCCGCGAACACCGGCGTCCGAGAGACCTCAACATTGCAGGAGATCTGTGCCGCACTATGACTGGAGTCACTGCGGGAGTCCGGGCAGAGTGAGAAATCCTCGAGGAGTGCTCGTGAATACCAATACAATACTGCGGAAGCCGCCTCCCAATTCAATCCAATCTCACGCGTGGATGCTCTCCAACCCGAAGTCGGCGGTGCTACCTCTGTCGAGCTCATTGAACGGATCACGCATGCTGCCCGTCTTCGCGCGCCACAACTGGGTGTAGAGCATCTTATCTTCTGCAGCTCCGTGTTCAGGGCTGCCGTCTTGCTGGCGAGAGCGATGAATGTTGCATGCTGCACCTCTAGCGTAGAGGTGATAGCTGGAAGGCACGCAGCCTCAGTATTGCCGACGAAGAGGGAGACGCCGAGGTACGTACACTGTGGGGTCTGTTGTGATTGCGCGGCGGCAGACGACAGTTTCCGCTCAATTTGCTAGGGCGGTGTTATATTACGCAAGCGTTCGCCCGGAGACCGGAGACATACCTCAATGGTTGATTTGTACCACGCAGGCGTTCGACCATCTGTTCTGTCACACGCATGAAGAATCTACAACGCGACGTTGAGTATCAATGCTGAAACAAGAACGAACACGCACTCCATTGGGAAGTTCGCGTGGCTCTTCAGGTAGGCGCCGTATTGTTGCGGATTGCGGAAGCCATCGACGAGGTGTGTTGCGACGATGGTATCCTGCACGGTTTGATTCACCTTCGCCTTCAAGTCTCGCATGTGCATGACGTCGGAATGGAGAGTCGTGATAGCATTAACGAGTTCCTATGTGATATCACTCAGACGAGTGTGGCGATAGACATACTGAGTCACTCACTTTGTGCACCGCGCGAACATCGTCCTGGCCCTTCGTGGTCTCCTCGCCCAGCTTCCGTTGCTTCAAGTCATTGCTGATCTGCACCCGACCCTGTATGAACGTACTGCAGAGGACGTTCAAGATTGTCGTTATTTGAGGGACGAATAGACACTTACTCAATTTGTTCGAATGTTCTCTTTACGTTATCAGGCAAGTCGTTAAACTTCGTTGATTTCGTAAAAGGAGGCTGGCCAGGTGCCTGAGCTGTTGACAAAGATCTGCAAAGGCGGAGGTCATCAATAGTCTCGTGGCGGACGGAAGCCAAGGCGAGTGACGCTCGGGACTTACGTTCCTTTAGCAGCCAGTTTCGAAGACAGTGAGTTTTCAGCTGGCGTATTCGTAATCAAAGTAAATGTACCTAATGTAGATGCACTAAAGCCACCACCAGGTTTCGTACCGCCGAACGCACCCAGTCCTGTCGATTGACCTAGCGTCGGGCCAGTGGTACTTGAACCAAAGCCGCCGAGAAAGGAGCTTTGTTGTTGTTGAGGTTGGTTGTTCTGCTGATTCTGAGTGTTGCCGAATAGGGACGAACCCAGCGTGCTACCCTGCTGTGTATTCGTTGAAGGTTGTCCGAAGAGGCCTCCCGACGGAGCTTGCTGCTGAGGATTCGCGTTCGGCTGTCCGAACATGCCTCCTGAAGGCGCTGGCTGCGCTGTGTTCGTATTTGATTGTCCGAACAGACCGATGGACGGTGCTTGCTGCTGTGTATTCGTCTGCCCGAACAGCCCCGTCGACTGACCCCCTTGTTGCGCTGGTTGCTGCGCCTGCCCAAAGTTGCCACTTCCAAACAAGGACGTGCCCTGTGCAGGTTGGTTCTGTCCCTGCTGCTGGTTTGGGTTCTGGCCTAGTGGCGTCCCAAAGAGAGAGTTCCCTGCTGCAGGAGCTTGGTTCTGCGTCTGGGGCTGCGAGCCAAACAGGCCTATATTCTGCGTTTGCGGCTGTGGGTTGGCGTTGGCATTACCAAACAAGGATCCTTGAGTATTTGATGTATTGGGTTGCCCGAATCCAGTCTGATTAGCTGGCTTTGCACCAAAGATTGAGGAGCTGCATGCGGCTGTGGCTCAGTCGATCATGATGCTGGAGCTCAAAGCAACTCTTCCTCACCCGCCAGAGAATGCCATGATAGTCCGTTAGAGGTAGAGGTATTTCAGCAGGTATAAAGCCGGCCGACTATAGCAGCAGGATGAGTAGAATCACCGGCAACGTGCTGGACAAGAGGGACGCGACGCCAACACGACGAGTTCGACGCGACGCGCCGTTCAGACGTGACCCATCTCGTGATCATGCCGCGTACTGTACGTGACTGTCACGCGCCTGTCACGGCCGTTTGCCCGCTGCTCGCGTTCAAGTTCCAACTTGCTGAGTTCCTCTATTCTACCAGTGCCCTCAAATGTTTACTGCCGTCCCCACTCACATCTGAAGGACCCTTATCTGCTTCACAGGAAGGAAATATTGCGGTCAAAAGCTTTCCCAGGAGTACGGCTGTGGCCTGGACTGGCACCCGCCTCCCGAAACGAAATCGCCGGAGCGGACTATCATGTTGAAGTAGGTGCGCAAAGCTCGCGCAAGGATGCTGTCGTACTTCATAGTTCTTTCCTCCAGAGCGATCCAGCTGCGCCGTCTTGTGGGAGTCAAGCTCTGGGACCATCGTAGGGAGCCGAGTGCTGTCTCCGCTGCTCCCGTCTGAATGCGAAGCTGTCCCGGTCCCGTTCCATGCCGGTGATTTACGACAGGATGACGATGATGCAGTATGTGTCAGAGATACTCCCTACTGTTTCGCACTTCTCCCGCAGTCTATGCCTTCGTCTACCCTTGAGTATCAAGGGTGTTGGCAGAAGTACTATGGCCGTGTATTTGAGGGGTACACGGCTGCGGGACGCAGATCATTGATATGGTGATACAATCACTTCTACGCAGGCGTTCATGACATGACAGGAACGCTCTCGTCCCGTTCTTATGACATTTGAAAGGACACATTTCGCGCTCTAACTCGCGCAGGTCATAGCTACTAGCTTGAGCGATGCGCACTGTATAGGTGGCGTACGACGGCGGCCCTTCTATCTGTCGGAGGTATGCATGATGCGGCAAGCTTATTGCTCCGGAGCAAATCTAGCTCATCCCGATCACATTTGACAGTTGCCACTGCCCTCGCGCTCGCGGGAGCCGGGCGCGTTCTGTTTCCGCGGTCTACTGGATCATGGCATGCCGGTGCGGCCGGACTTGGACTTGTGTGGACAGGGCGAGTCTCATTCTGGAAAGGATGGGCCTGGCTTTTGCCGTTGTTGTGTGGATAGTTGGCTATACTTGGGGTACGTGTTGAACTCTAACGCGGAAGATTGCGGTAATCGCTCAGGCTGGAGACGTCCGTTCACGATGCGGTAAGCATTTCAATTGGGCACCGGGCAATCCGATACGTACTTCGTGACGGCTGCGGATGACAACGAGTGTCATGCAACTCTGATCTCAGTAATATCTGGTTGACGACTGACTCGGTAAGCCCTTGCACCTAGACCGCTCACGAGCTAGCCAACGATCTGTACTCTCTGGTTTGGGAACGGATCTCGGTTTCGACTGTGCTCCGCGGGTGAGTACGGGCTCAAATGAACACTTGCACATATGTAATATTATACAGTTGGTTCATCCGATTCATGCGCGTTCTGTCATTCGAACCTAACTCGCCAAACAAGGCCTGGCTTGGGGGCTGACCTGACTCACCAGGACATAACCTGCCTAGAGCCTGCATTGATGGCTAGTGGCGACGGCGTAGTCTCCAGTAGTCTCACTCCGTCAAGTGAACGGACTGGGTCACCGAGAATCGTGCGTCCTCTCCCCCGTGCTCCATTGAGGGTTGCTGCGACACCGCGACGCTTTACTGACTTTGCCATTATGTCATGCATTTGTACTGTTGAGGCGAGCCCGAGCCCTCCATGTGCTGGTTATCAACAATGTCCGAGGAGATGCCATCCCTCCTGGCAACATATGGTCTCCATGCGCATTCTCGTGTCTGGATTCCACGTGTATGGCGCAGCCTGTGGTTCGTCCTGCGTCCTGTTGCTGTCTTTCTGACACGGCGTGCGGCGGGCATGGCAGTCCCGACGCTACGTGCCGCGCGCACTCTCGGTTTGGTCGCGACTCGCGAACACCGGTTGCACCGCCCACCCGGGTGCCACAGATCATACCGATTTGATAAGGGTTCTCCCGCCGTCGGCGCTCTTGCACAGCTTGGATGCCGAGAGGCCGCGGGTAGCCGAAGGTATGTATTCGCCTCCCTAGACCTGCTTCTGGGCTGTTTCGCGGGCCTTCAAGTGACAGCTAATCTCAGATTATACCCTAACGCTTGCCGTCGCGGTTTTGTCTGCGTCATGCATCTTGCGAGAAGTTCGGACTAGCTGTTTTCTCCTGCGTTTCACAATCAAGTCGGCGGACACAGCGACAGACGTATCCAGGTGACGACCGCAAGCGGGCTCCGGGGGCTCAAACGGCTTGCAGGTTGCTTGCAGCTCACCGCACTCCGGGTACAGTGTCGCAGTTACATGACGACATCCCCGTATTCCATAATAATGTGAGGCGGTGTTAGCAGAGTTTCGAGGCCTTCGCTAGGCATTTTCGCCGGCGTTTGGAATTAGAATAGTTCGCAGGTTAGAGGATCATTTGCCAATGACTGGAACCTTTGTGGGTCGGCGGAACGTAGCCGGCAATCTCAGCGGAGCAGATCTCCCGTTTACGCCAGCTCGTGGCTTTCCGGCAAATCGGGAGGGCTGCAGAGGGATACTGGAAAAGGTTAGTGTCGCGACCCTGTAGTACTCGTGAGTTCATGACTTCTTCACGCCGTGTTAGTCAAATGAGTCGGTTGGCACCTTGCCCTTCTGGGCGCTATCTGCTATGAATGGGCGCAGCTGAAACGCGTCTGGACTCGGTGACAATTGTCAGTCTTTCTTTGGCGTCCCAAGGTCGCGGCGTTGCTGCTGGGGTTCGCGGTGCCGAGATGGTTACATAGAAACGTGGCGGGCACCCCACCACTCTTCGCGGTCGATCGAAACGAAATTGGCAATGGCGTCGTATAAAAGACCGGCTCGCGGTGCGGCCTGCGTCAAGCCCCGCCTCATAACTAACTACTCTAAACCGGAACATTCCTTCACCTATTTTCCCATTACTTCTGGATAGACCATGTCCGAACGCGATCAGGTGCGCTATATTCGGTTAGAGGATCGGATCACTCGTAGTAAGCTCGTTCTGCAGTCTCGTAGGGGCGAACGCAGTGACGACTCCGAGGGAGAATCCTACTCCCCTCGTACGCCGCGCCGGACGCCTATGGCATGCCAGTTTTGTCGAGGTATGTTGTTGTGAATGATCGCTGTCTTTTGATTATTCACTACCCTGACCCCGCCAGGTCGCAAGATGAAGTGCGATGGCCGACCAATCTGTGCCAACTGTAACAAACGCGGCATTGCGTGTTCATATGTTCCTGTGTAAGTCGGTTTGCTGCTTGCGCGCCACCAGACCTGAGTTCCCGTCCAGAGCATCGCAGAAATAATTTTGGTCTGCGCCGGCTGTAACAATAACCCCAGCCCGCTTGGTTTGGTCATCCGTTCCCTCGCTCTCCGTTTTCTTGCTGTCCATGTTGTTTCGTTCGCCATTCTGACTGCATCGACTGCGGTCCCGTGTAGCTGTAGTCTCGTCATACTCTACCCTAATCCCCTAGTCAAGGACTCCTCCTAGCATCGACAACATACTAATGAACAGTAATCTAGTCCCTACATATCATGCTCTTGACCCTACGTATACTGAAGTACATATTGCATTCCTAGTCATTATAATGATCTTTATTGCAGTTGCTTCGCTGATCTCAACTGAGATGTAAAGCCAAGCATATGGTGCCTGACAAACACGCTCGGATCGTGATTTGAGTGCCACTCCCTTCATCGCTCTCGTTCCTGGAAAGCACAATCTTGATTGTGGTCAAGAGCCTAGCAATCTTGGAGCACTGCGAGTGTGGGACTTACAGCATGCGCTTCAGGCGACTTGCTTGACTGACGATCCGTGGCAGCGTCCGATCGGCTTTAGGGCCGTGTCCCATGCCCACCTGCTCCTGGGACTTGGGCGAATGCCCCCGGCGCAGACGAAGATAAGGGTGGTCAGTTATCTTGCTGAGGGTCACCACTGCGGTCTCTGAGTCTCCTCAATCCAATCGGCTGGGCGGTGAGTGTGGGCATCCTCTCATACCTTACACAAGCTGATGTGCGTGTGTAGCATCGCCAGTTGTCGTTGCGGTATGGAGGCTAATGAAGATTGCGGGTTGTTACCCGAGTACAATGATACCACCGTGGAGAGTCAACGCACGGAAGCCGTCAAACATACGGAACAACTTGAGAATGGAAAGGGACATGCGTGGTTATGGCTCACCGTGGAGAGCCGGGCCAAAAGTTCCCAACAGCGCCCTTTGTTCGTAACTGCAGATACAGTCCGTGGCACTGTCGAGATTAACTCCGAACAAGCGGGGAGGCCAAAGGAGATATCAATTGCGGTGCGTCTCATCTACAACGCGGCCGCTTGTCATTCGCCCATAGTGAACTCGAAATTCTCCCATCTCAATCATCGCGCTGACAGGTAACTGCTGGTCTGACCGCAGTCGGTCAAGAGGAGGAAAGATTCCTCTACGTGTCGCAAACTCTGTGGAGCGGAAAAGATCCTTCAGCAAACACGCTGCCCACTGGTCGGAGTAGCTGGCCATTCGAGATCACACTTCCTGAGGAGATCACTCGTACAAGTAGAGTCAAGGCATCCTCGCCAACATGCCCACTCCCACCAAGCTTTTCGGAAAAGGGCAGTCCCGCTTACATCGACTACAAGCTCGTTGCAACCGTTAGGCGAGGCCTTTTTAAATCTAATCAGACGTATGTGCGATCCGTGCGGCCCTCGGGTGAGTTCCGAACAGTCTGACATACCATATACAGCCTTGCCTGCCCGTTCGTGTATCTTCCCGTCACACGGGCGGAGCCACCTCCTCGACTCAGGCTAGCTGCGTATCGTGATGGAACTGCACTTGTCGGTCCCGACGGAGATCCGGAAGGTTGGCAGATTGCTCCGCCCGCGAAAGTCACCGGCACGTTGTTCGACAGTCGACAGGTAGACGTCGAATACAAGGTGAGCAGGACCCGGACCCTTTCTGCGTGTGAGCTCCACTGCTAAGGTCCACTCAATCAGCTGGCAGTCGCACGACCGGTACGCAAGGTTTGAAGTTCGTATGACTCGCCTTGTGAGTAACGCAGGCCGGCCTGTTGCTAGCTAACTTGCGCGCGTGGCTCGCCAATTCCACTGTCAGTAACGGTGACCAGCGACGACGAACAGGCTCTTGATCTTCTCAGTGCACCGACTTCCATCAGGCTGCACCTTATTCGCACCCGCGTGCTTGGTCCGCATGCAATGTCGGAGGACGTGGGTGCGCGCAGTGACCAAGTTTCCAGGAGAGAGTTGGCACCGCATACTTCTGGCCATCGGACGCTGGTGCGCAGGACAGGGGCAAGCGCGCCTTATGGGGAGAAATCCTCGCGAAGTCGGACAGCAAGCCTAGCTTCGCATGCCCTGGCTTCTCTTTGAGGGTACGTGTTCGTCTCACCGCCGGCATTGACGCGCGTATCCTTGGATGTGTGATTAACCAGGATTGCTGATGCGCCCGAAAAATGCAGTACACCTTAGCTCTGCTTCCTCCCCATGCCGCGGGGTTCGTACCTAAATTACAAATGAGCGAGTCAGTGGCTACGCAAATATTCACCGTTACGACCGCTGGTGCTCCTGGAATTACCATCCTTCACACGCACCACCGGGATACGCCTACTCGGAAGAAGCCGACTACAACAACACGCTCGGATATCTTGAGAATGGAAATCAAAGGTGAGTCCGGCACCGAAAATTCTCATGACCAACTGATCGCTCAACGCGAACGTACGTCATTTTTCTCGGAAGATTTTGCACCATGGCGCTGGGGGGATGTTCGCTATCGGCTGAGACGTTGCCCACTAAGGGAACGTCTAGTGCACGCCCTATCATTGTCAGCAGTATAATGCGCACACACCTTTGCAACAACCAGGCTATATACTGTTCCACTGCTAGACAATACCTCCTCCGGATACCGTGGTGCTTCTACCATTAAAAGCCCTCGTGTGTTTAGCACGAGGCATCAGTTGGCAGATCTGACGTTGACCAATTCACTTGCTGACGTTTCGCTGTCCAACAAGTCGCCGGGCTTTACTGCGATGTCCTCGCAGGATAGCTCACGTCGGATGACAGGCTCGGTAGGCTTGGTCGACACGTCCACTCGCCCTGAGATCAATCAAAATGGTCAATCCGTCGAAACATAGATCCCTGGCATCACGTATAAGCCTCATCCGCCGCCCAATGACACCGACAACCTGTCAACGTCTCGGCAAATCTGAGGCAAATACCGAGCGCACAGTGGGCACGGACCTTGCCACGGGGTATCGCGATACATCGGCGGTTCCGACGTCAAAGGATGCGATACAAATGCCTCGGCAGGGGAAGACCGTCCGAAATAGGCATCCTGCACTGTGTCCAGGAGGCGTGCGTACCTAGCATGCGACGGTTCATGACACGACTTCCTTTGAGCGTTTCCCTCCGAGCCAAAACAGTTCAATCAGTCTAGGCCATTCGATTCGATGTTTGAGGATAGCACCAATTTTCATGATCCAGAGCCATGATTGGGGCGCCATGGTGTGTCGAGGCTAGAGGAATATTAGTGCTCACCAGTGAGGAATTAATCACTCCCTGGCCGGAGAAATCAGCATAGTCGGCTGCCACCTGATACCTTCGGCGGGGTGTGGCTACAGTCAAGCTCTGACGAGCGAGCTCCGATACTGTGCATATGGGATCGCTGCTGAACTTGGTTCAACGTTGAAAGTGTTCACCGCCAAACGCGGCGAGCCACATACTTACCGGATGGGAAGAACAATCACGTGGAAGCGCACTCGCCGCCGTGGCGCTCGGGCTTCGGGCGTGCGATGCGTCCCGGTCGTGTCTCATGAGCAGCTCACGCTCTGGTGGGGATGTGAACACCCGCATCTCTGCCTCCACCCTCACCTACGTCTCGTCCCCCGTCTGCGGGACTGGCTGTAACCAAGAAGAATCTGGGATAAGGCTCGGGTCGTCACAGTCGAGCACTCTGCGCAAGTACGGGAGAGCCTGCACGATTTCATAGCTCAAGTTCTTGCCTGAGATTCTGACCGAGGTCGCCCATGTCTGCCTCGAAGCCGACGCAGTTGACGCCGTTTGGATATGCTCTGGCAGGAGCACTGGGCGGGTGCTTCAGTAACGCGTCAGTGTGCATACCATCTATACCTGAAGTACTGACTGAATTGGCCTAGCGTTGTATATCCTCTCGATGTGTGCGTATCTTTTCTGTCACGAGCGCGATGATTCCGCCTTATACTCTGTATAGAGTCAAAACTCGCATCCAGGCGGCGACAGAGGGGAATGAGAAGGAGAAGCTAAGCATCAAGTCCCTCCTCTTGCGCATCCTCAAAGAAGAAGGCATCGCCGGCTACTACAGAGGCTTCATAGCTACCATGCTCAATACCTTCTCTATGCGTAAGTCAACTCTTGATACTCCTTACATCTGTGACTTGTGCATGCATCGAAAGAGCGGCGTGCTCCGTTGCAGTGCCAGTCAACATACGCTGCGATAGCGCCGCCGTTCCGACTCGGACGATCTATCCGCGCCGTCAATCTGCCATACACATAAATGCGCAACTGCTACAGGACCAATAAGTCCATCGGAGACATTCCGAGAATGTATCAGGCTGCCAGAGTCATTGGACACAACCAGTCAGTGCGGCCTAGCTGAAAAATGGCCTAGAGTCGGTTTGCATGTGGTGCTCTGCGACGCCTGTCACCGCACTGTGATGCAACCACTCAAGACATTCTTACTTGTCATACCAAGGCACGTACCTCATGGTACAATCGTCGGCGTGTCTGTTTTGTATTACCTGCTGTGCCTTGTGCCACCATCACATCCACAGGACACAGTAGGCAAAAGCGAGATATGATTGCTACCTCTCGGATCTCGCTTGCGGTGCTTGTCTCTCATTGTGACGCCATCGACCTCAAACCCTTGGTGATGTGTATCCAAGCAAACCAAAAGGAGCATATGCCTCTATCGTCTCAGTTACATCGGTGTGCCGCGATAATTCATTTGTAGCTCCATGCAGAGTTGCGAGTGACAGCCAGTGTCATTACCGAGCACGCATCGCCTCTTCGCCCAACCACTCCCACAGTTGTTCACGTAGTTCAACATACTGACCCACGAACCTCATACAGAATACGCCTACTTCTTCTTCTACTCCTTCGTGCGCACATCGTACATCAAGCGCCTCGCAGCGCGCCTTCCAGCGGGCTCAAAGGCCCACCGCTCTCGACAGCGGCCGAGCTAATCCTCGGCGCCATCGCGGGAGCCCTCGCGCAGATTTTTACCATCCCGGTGGCCGTGATCGCCACCCGCCAGCAAGTCGGACGTTCGCTCGACCGCCAACGGCGCTCCCGCGCCGCCTCCCTGGCCGCGCCCGACGGACCCTCGTACGCCGCCGTCACCGATCCGGCGAAAGATGTCAGCGCGGACGTCGAGAAGGCCGCGGAGAAGGCGGAACAGGCGGACTACGACGACTCGTTCTTTGGCGTGGCGAAGGAGATCGTCGACGAGGAGGGCGTGACGGGCTTGTGGCTCGGGATCAAGCCGGGCCTTGTGCTCACGGTGAACCCGGCCATCACGTATGGCGTGTATGAGCGCGTCAAGAGTGTGCTCCTCCTCGCGCAGGAACGTGCAAAGGGCGGGCTAAAGCTGAGCCCGTGGACGTCCTTCGTTGTGGGCGCACTGAGCAAGACCCTTGCTACTGTCGTACGTGCCTATTCTATCCCATATGTGCTGTAGTCAGGTCTTGACAGCGTGCATAGGTCACCTACCCGTACATCATGGCTAAGGTCCGTATTCAAGCGCGGAGCGCGGATAGCGAAGAAGCTGTGGAAGAGCACCAACCTACGCCGCCGAAGCATGCGTACCATCATGCGCATAGCAAGCACGTCGGGGCGCTGGATATTCTTGCAAGAGTGTATCGCCACCAAGGTATCTTGGGCTGGTATCAGGTAAGACTTCCGAATACCATTGTTTTGTGATGATCGCTCATTGTATCCTGCAGGGCATGGGCGCACAGATTACGAAGGCGGTCTTGTCGCAGGCTTTGCTTTTCATGTCGAAAGATCAGTTCGAGCACTGGGCACTCGCCATCATGGTCATTTGGTGGAAGATACGACATGCCAAAGCATGAATGTCCGTTGTTTTTTGCTTCATGCCTCCATTACAACATACAGTCTTCCTGTCATATTCCAGCATAGATAGTGCACTAGCCTCACCCTATGTGCTTCAGGTATCACACGCCTCGAGAATTGGACTACATTCTGACGTCTCGTCAGCCATCCATTGCGTCGAGTGACATCAGCAACATCGTCTCGAAAGTACCGTCTCCCTTGTGACCCAACGTTCCCCACGCGCCAACCCCTCCGAGCAGATCCTCGTCGCTTTCCGGGATAGTCCACGTCCTCGATTCCGGTCGTCGATGCGCGACGAACACGAATGTCTCGTCCTGGCCAGGAACGGGAACGAACCTGTCCCATAGACCTTCCCCAGGCTTGTCTGTAGCCGGGGCTTTGCGTCTGGCGAGGACGGGTGAGAACGTGAACCAGAGTCCGAATGCAGCCCAGAACGCGGCCTCCTTCACGAGGCTACGAATCTTGTATGAGATGATAACCGACGGTGGTTCTTGGGGCGGAACAATGATGGGTTCTGATGTGACGTGAAGAAGGGTGCGCAATAGCGGAGCGAGGAGGGCCGGGAAGTAGACCTGGAGAGACACGATTGGTGGGCGTACGGGGAGAGGCGTCGACATACCAAGTCACTGCATATAATGTGAGTCAACCGACGCGCGGAGCCTAGTGCCAGGCGGACGCAAGAGACATCGCGTCGTGACGGCTACCCCATGCAAGAGGATGGACCTCTACTGTGGCGCAGTCTCGTAGATTCTTCCGGAGGAGCGAACAGACCTCTGGGAGGTCCGTCGCGACGAAGGCGTCGCGTCTTTCTTGTAGATAGGTTCCTATACGTGCTGCCACCAACCCAGTCCCGGAACCCAATTCAAGGATGGTTAATGGTTCGCGGCAGCAGGTCGCTCTGTCAGAGTGCCCGACTCGGAGCGTCGGGTCCGTGAATGGCGCTGGGTCAAGTTCTAATACATCGCGCACATCTTGCACGGCTGCAGCACGATCCAAGTATGCCAGTATGGCGTACGATGCCTCCCTAGCAGTAGCAACCGATGTACGATGAACCATCTGACTGCTATCAAGTCGATTTAGGACCCACCAGACGCGCCCGGCTATGCCATAAGTCTCTATGGCTTGTGCTTGTGCCCTCGCACCAAATCTATCATCTGACAAGTGGTCAAACTTCCCATCCAGTGATGTGCTTGAAGGTTTGATGTCCAGCTCTGAAGGGAAGTTCGGATTGCTGGAGGACACAGACATGGAGCCACGGAATGGGCGAGGTAGGGTCGACTCGACTCGAATCGGCAGCGATATACACACGCCGCGTTGCGACGGACTCTCGTGAAGTAGATCCAGTAACCGTGGCGATTCGAAGTATCTGGATCGGACAAGTCGCAACAACTTCTCTCGCCCACTTCGTGATCGGGAGTCGATCGATCTCAGGATGTTGTGGCGTGTGTAGTTCCAGCATACAATAAGCTTTCTCTGCCATTTCGCTTGTGCCCTTCTGGTGTAATATGCTGTTCTAGTATGGACGCGAGAGCGACCTTCGGCTATCCGCAGTGTGTCTGCATGAAGAGTGCATTGCCCTTCATACCATCTGTTCCGACGCGCCCCCATCCACTCTGAAAGCTTCCCGTTTTGCCTCGGCTGCTACAAATGCCTCGCACTCCACGCGGCTTTTCCCCACATCCACGAAGTATAGGAAGACAGTGCTCACACAACCGCTATATTCGACGGCGGTATGAGGCTCAGGAACGGCAGCATGAATGCACCTGACTTACAGCGTGAAGAGGAAAACGAACGGGTAGTTGTCGTTGTTTCCCGAAGCAGTGATGATCGCCGACGATACAAAAGGGCCTATGAATGCGGACGTCTTCCCTATCTATATCGCTTGATGAGTTCAATCCTGAATTTTGAAGAGCCTATGTGACTTACTACCGAAAAGAGGGCAAAGAACAGGAACCTAAGACGAGGTGTGAGGTAAGACTGTCTAAAGCAGCTTGAGAGTCCTTACATTTGCGGCAGCGGAGACACCTCGCTGATCAAGGTTTGGCTATACGCATACCATGGACATACCATCAGGCCATAATATGCTTGGTAGAGCCTTCGGTAAAGTCGTGTCAGTTGTTGTTGAGTGAGGACCAGCGTGCAGATTTCACCATATCTCCCAGACGTGCTTGAATCCGAACTTGTCGGTGTGTATGCCAATGAGGCCCCACACGGTGAGGATCTGTCAGCCTGTCAATTCCCCAGCAAACACGATCCAACTGATGGGACTGACGATGATCCAGAACACGTTAAAACAGAGCATCTGTGGTAGTTATTTGTCTCGTGCGTTCGCGTGTGAGATGAAGAAACCTACGGCTTTTGTAGAGATGTTGAATCGCTTCTGCACGATCCAGAACAAGCTGTGGAGTTATGTCAGCCCACTAGATGCACTGCGTCGGGACAGTGGCACTAACTATATTCCCAGAGCTTGCGTGACTATACCTACGATGAGGAGGTACGTCAACTGCAGCGTCGAGTACGATACCACGCTGTGTAGACGTAAATGCAGATTCATTGTACCAAAAGGGGTACCACAAACCTATTTTGTAGCGTGCCGATGACGGTCCTGTTGACGAGCCAGTTAAAAAAGGAACAATCGACCCTCTGGGCTGTTGCACGTACACGGTGGTATTCAATACATCTCCCCTGGTATTTCTCAGTGATATTCGCCGCCAGACGGAAATAAAAGCCATACATTAAGAAATAGAAAATAAGATAGAGGAACGTCTGCTTCAGCTTCCAGCATTCGCATAAGAGGGCGTATGTCTGCTTGAAACCTACGGTGATCAGTGAAGTGCCTGGTGGCAACGCTAGACCTGGGCGACGTTGCTCAAGCAAGAACCATGGAAGCGCGCAAAGCACTACAAAACAATTAAAGCCATCGAACATTCGTTTCTGGAGGTGACCACTTACACCAGACACCGCCTGAAAATGCGATCAGCACGCTGAACGCCTTCGTGTTGTTCTCCGTGCTCGCATCAGAATGGATCCCCTTCAAGATGCCGACCATGACGGCTAGGATGATGATTTCTCCAACGGAGCATACGGTAAATGAGACGTTAGAGATGCGATTGCGCTCGAGAGACTCGTAGTCGGCATGCTCCTCTAATCTGTATAAAGCATGCGCATCAGCCTGCAAGGCGATGTGTGGAGTGAACACGCACGATTTCCTGCCGTCTGACGCCTCCTCGGTGGATGCTTTGACCTCGGGAAGATCGCGAGCGAGCCCAGGGAACGCGGCAGTCCAAAATGTGAGTGCGCACTGCGGAGGCTCGTCTTCAGGAGTCGAGCAGCAGAAGATTGACAAATTACCTGGTACGCAATGACTGGACCGCGCTCAGCGTGCGAGCCGTCTATAAGAGTAACGACTCACGTCCAAGGATGTACAATGCGACTCCGGCTTTCCACTGGGACGGGTCTTCAACGCCTAACCACGCAAACGATACACCAACAGCAAGTAGTGTGAAGAATATCGTGATGTTCGGTCTGTGAACATAAAATTCTGTGATGACGTAGCGCTGCGTATCAAGTCGACGCACCTCCACTGGCCGTAGTCAGCCCAAGCCCCAATGGTAAGTAGAATGACGGCTTGTAATGCGAAGCTGATCCCGTTCGTCAGGAGCACGATAGCATTCACTGCGATCGTAGGAGAAAGCGATGAGATGCAGACTCTGCAAATAATCAGAGTACCTACCATCTCGCACTTCTCCGAGGTACGGAAGCACACAGCCTGAATCCGAGCCGCAAGGCACCGTGAAAGGAGCATGGCTCGGATCGTAGCCTGCCAAATAGAGTAGGTTCTGGAACTGGGAGGGCCCGAAGTTGAACCCAGACAGGCCGTTATTCCCCTATCGTGTTCATATAATCAGGATCTGTCTCCGCGATGCTCTACGACGGCCATAAAACTCACGATGTAGTACACATAGAACGCCCAAAGTTCCACACGCGTGGTTGTTAAAGCGCTGCCTTTACTCGGCTGATCTGCCACCGGTGTTACAACGCCCTCTACACTCCTCTCGGACGCCTTCACGTCGGTCTCCAGGTCCTCTGCCGACATACTTTGACCAGCGAACAGCGGAGGTGAAAACTTCTCATGTCTGTCCCACTCTATATAAACAGCCTGTTGGAGCGTCTAAGACGGGGGAGAAGCCTCAAGCGTATCGCGATAACGCGCTGGCAGGGGTCTCACGCTCCAAACCTTGGGTGGCTGTCAACCGCCGTCAGCCACACTCAGTTAGCCCGAGGCCACATCTGTATGCTTGCCTTCGCGCCTACACTGACATGTACCCCCCTTATGGACGCCTACGCGGCCACGCCGCGGAGTAACATAACAGACGACGTACCAGTTTGGGTCCCCCGCGTTGTACCCCCGACAATCGCAGTGTCCTGTACGTAGTCTATTATAGTGGATCTAGCAAACTGCACACATTTTAGTCCTGCGCTACTAGCAGAGAAGCGAGTGTAGCTTGTGCTTGTGCAACCTACAGCAACCCCCACCTGAGTCGTGCGACGACGGTGAGCAATCGAGTCACATACCTCCAGCGCCTGCAGCACTTCCAGCCTTCTCCGTGCGGCATCCAACCAGTCAGACAGCAGCACCTTCGCGGGGCCCTTGAGCTGATTCAACTCCCGGGCAGCGCTGTCGAGATCCTTCTCGTTGAGATGGTATTCCGCTCTTGCCAGCACGCTGAGAACGTCGTCACCAGGAACCAGTCCTTGCCGGCGGAATGTGAACGTCGAGACGAGATGTGATGCGAGATGGCTGAGCACGCCCGCGTCTTGATCAGGTACGAGCGCGACGCTGCTCACGGCGGGGGCAACCGACGTAGTGAACCAAGTCGCGAGGTCCGCGAATGGTTCGACACCGACGTCAGGCACGTCTGATGACTCCAGCGATTCGAGTACCGACGAGACCAGAGAGTCTTCACGAGCCGCGGCGAGGTGCCGGAGCACCCGCAGCTCCTCGCGGAACGGTTTGCGGACGGGTGCGTCGACGTTGTGTGTAAGCGCGCGGAGAGCGGACCACAGTGCGTGGATGCGGATGTTCTCGTCAAGGAAGGCGGAGTTGTCGAGGGCAATGCGCTCGAGACGCTTCAAGTTCGTCGCGAGCTCGTCCAACTTGGCGAGACGCCCGCCACGCTCTTGTTCAACGCGGACCTTGATGTCGCGGATCCAGCGGCGCTGCAACTCAATGCCCTGCGCAATGACTTCCTCCTTGAGACTGCAATAGGGAGTCAACAGACGCCCGTGGTGCGATCCAAACATGTTTACTTACCGTTCGTTGATGATCTCGCTCTGGGTTTGCAACTCACGGTTCAGCTTCTCCCGGTAAGCCTGCACGAACTTCATCCTCTCCTCGTCGAAGAACTTGCGGAAGTCCTGCTCTTGGCTGTCAAGCTTGTCTTGTCCCTCCATCTCAAGCTCGAGGAGCTTCAGCGTGTACTCGCGCGTTTGCTCGTCCAGTCTCGCCTCGAGTTTTGTTCGCTCCTCCGCCTTGACCTGGTCAATCCGCGTCGCAAGAGACGTCAAGTCGACCTTGGCGGTGTCAAGGATGTCTCGTGCCTTCTCCGCCGCCGATGGATTGGTGTTCAGGAAGGATGCAAGGTTGTCAATGACTGAGGCAAGCTGCGCAATGACGGGTTCCGACGCTCCGAACTCCATAACAGCAGGTGCGACAAGGGGGAGCGGTGCAGGTGCAGGTTTCGCCGGAGTAGCCTGTGTTGGTGCTTTCTTCGGTGGTGCTGGGCGCGTGTAGCCAGGAGGGGGCTCAAAACCGATAGGCAAAGGTGCCCCGTATACGTTGCCGCTCTTGGGTGATGTCTCTGCTTCGTTATCCCCAGGCTGTGGCTGCGCAGGTGCAGCGTCGCCTCAGGCAGTTTGTCAACGGCCCGACCAGCAAGCGCAGCCTCCGCCTTGCGTACGAGGTCTTCAACACCGTCCGAGAACTCCACAGCCTGGTGTTTACAATCTTCGCTGCCCGTGCACTCTTCTCGGCCATCCCTCCATCGGTCTTCTTCACGCTCGTCTTCATCGTCTCAGCCGCCTGCTTCACGCGGTCCTTTGTCTCCTGCACTCGGTTCTGTACTGCATCCTGGATGGCCTCCGTGGACGCTTCGACACTGTGCACAACCGTCTCCTTCGTCTTGCCCATAGCATCCTTCGCGCGCTGGAGAACATCGCCTCGTTCTTGCCCGGTGACGAGGCCCTGCACGTAGTTGTACACACCCTTGCCGAGGGTAATGACCTTCTCGAGCGTCACAGTGTCCCAGTCGTTGTCTTCGCCATACTGCACGACAGCGGCACCTAGCGGCACCTGCTGCACGAAGACATCGTGGTATGGCGGGTACTTGAACGCGACGAACGCGCTGCCGACGTAGAAGGTCGCTGTTCCTGCTGCCGTGTAGAAGAGCAGGCGGCGGACGATGCTCTTCTTTTTCTTCGGCGTGGCGGTGGGAGGTTCCGTCGCATACCGCTGCCCGGGCCATCAGCCTGGCTAGGATGCACGAACAGCACTTGTACTCACGCGACGTGTTACCCGTACGACGACCCGACCGGAGGGTGCCCCCACCGCCCTCGGGGCAGACAGCGCACGAATCATGAGCGCACCGAGTGCTGTAGCGTGTACACCGTAGTCGGTGACGAGGAAGAAATAGTCTACGCCGGGTCGGACAGCGTCGGGACAGTGCTGCTGCACGCAATTTCCGCTGACGTTGTGAACTTACCCAATTTGGAGTTATCGCGCCAAAAAAGCATCCCTCGGGGCGCGCGTACGACAACTTGAACAAAACTATATGACATCGCCTCTGAAGATCTGACAGTTGGTGCTCGACACCAAGCCCTTCTACGCATGCACATTCAGCAGTAGCGTTCCTGGAGATTTCTCTGGAGACATGACAACTGACCTTAAGATCCTGGACTGGGACAGCCTGAGGAGTCCAACGAGAACGTACAAATGCACCTTCATGTACGCTTGTTCAACGCCTATCGTTAGCGTTGCATACTCATCCGGACGTTCCGAAGGCTGCAGGATTTCTCCTCTTGAACAGCGTACGCCGTCCTGACCGCCATGTCTGATATCTGACTGCCCATTCTCTGGAGCTGCCAGCATGCCTGATGACTTGGCGTCGTGCTGTGCCAGTGGACAGCCTGTGGTTGTGCATCGTCTCACGTCGATGGCTCTCAACCGAGTGCTCTCAAAAGGCGGTGATATTATTACTTGACGTCCCTGTCATATTGATGGCTTGGACATGACGCGCAGATGAACACAGATACTTATGGGATCCCACTAGCAGGTCTCGGAAAGTCGAATTGAGTGGCGAGAGGCGTCCTAGGCCTCCTTCCTGCTTGGACGAGAGTAATGCGTACAGCTAGTCTTTATGGTCCCCTAAAGTTGATGGCCCTCAATGCGAGGGTATCTACTTAAGTACATGTGGTCCGGCCGGCAACCAAATGGCAGTATGGAAGGCTGCTCGACACCCACTTCAAGTTCCGTTGACACCGGATGGCCCTCTGCGTCGTCTAACCGTGTTTGGGGATCAAGGACTACTGCAGGAAAGGCCTCTACGATGCTGACGGGTGCGGACGATTCAGCTTGGATCAACGTTCTGGCGAAGTGGGTTTGGGACGGGACAGATGTGGGTTATTGGCATGATGCATGTGCATGGAAGTTGAGGTATTCAAGCTTCAAGCGCTGCGTACGTCTTTCGAGTCTGAGCAAGTCGGTGATGCTACAAAGTATCTTGCTGCGCTGTCGGTAAGTATGATTCGAATATTTTGGAGACACGGCAGTCTCTCAGTGTCTTCTGGATGGTGCAAACGCGCGCATACTAGGGTAGACGGCCTTTGTTCCGGGTGAGACGCCCAGACTAGTACTGGCTGCCGCCGTCGATGTCAGCTGCACTGGCAGTCGGTTTGGGGCTCCTGTCCGAGCACGTATTATGCAGGTCGCATTGTAACATAAGTGCACGATGACTTGAGGGACGAAGATTTGGGAGGGCAGGGGGTTCCAGACATGCGAAACGGAGCGACGGGATCGCATTGCACGGTTACTCAGAGTTTACCAAGATGTTACTCAGATCCAATATCGAGGATGATGAACTGCGAGCGGCAACCCTGTTCCGAACCACGATGGCCAAGTGGCTGATAAACATTCTCAGGCTACGTCCCGAGGCCATACAAGCAACACTCGTATAAATCCCGAATGGAGCAGTAGCGAGCTTGAAAGCGTCCCCACTCGTGCTCCTTACAGGCGTGTGTTCCTCAGGTCGTTTCGCTCCCTTCTGCATGGATTCAAAGATGTCTGAGTCTTTGACCGTTGATGCAGAGAAGCAGCACCAGCAAACTCTCCCTGTGGACGCGGAGAAGCGACAGCTCGCCGGCGCAGAGAAGACCCCGAGCGTACATCCATCCACGAAGACGGTAGTGGGCAGCGACAAATCCAAGTTCCAGGATGCCTTCCGGGTCGAGCTGGACGCCTCGGACGATCCGAAACAACTACCGCCCCTACGGAAATGGATCATCATCATTGTGATTAGCACCTCAGCACTCTGCACAGCATTTGCTTCTTCATGTGTATGTTTCCGATCTTGATCAACGTGTATGACGTCCTTAACACCGTTCGATGCATAGGCAAGCTTCACGGAGGAAGGGATCGCGCGGGACCTACACGTTGTCCGTGAAGTCGGGATTCTGAGCATAAGTCTATTCGTCGAGGGACTGGGTGAGTTGGTTCGAGCATAGTCATTCGGCTCCTCATGATTGATTCATGCCTCTACAGGGTTGGGGCCTTTGATTACAGGCCCACTCTCGGAAGTGTACGGTCGGAACATCATATACCGTGTCTCGTACTTTCTCTTCTTTGTGTTCACATGGCCAGTAGCCTTTCCTCCAAACATCGGTGCGTGCTTCATTGACCAGGGCATGGCAAAGTGCTAATATTGGGTCTATCACTAGCCACCTTTCTGGTCTTCCGGTTTATCACCGGCTTCTGCAGCTCCGCCTTCCTGTCCGTAGCTGGAGGAAGTGTCAGCGACCTGTTTGAGAATAGGAAGGTTGCTTCGTGAGTGATCTTTTCTGTTGATCGATTACGCATCATTTGACCAATGTTTACAAGACCTATGGCCGTGTATACGATCTCGCCGTTCTTGGGGCCCGTAATCGGCCCCATCGTCTCTGGGTACGTCGACGCAGTCCTTTGTACGCTTGCAATTCTGACATCTACCTTTTGTTCTCCCCAGGTTCATCTGTCAAGTATGTCTGCACCTCATTTGCATACTCCCTCCTGCTAAAGCACCGGCACAGAATGCCAACTGGCGCTGGGTATATCGCGTCCTCCTCATCTGGCAGTTCGCGATGCTGAGCCTACTCATCGTGGTACGTGCGTCGTCCCTTTGGAGCAGGCACGGCGCTGAATGTGCAGTTAGATTGTTCCTGAAACTTATGAACCAGTTCTTCTGAAGGCAAAGGCAGTGAAGTGTGTTTTTCTTTTGTGTCTTGAAAGTTATGCTCATGATCGTCTATCAGACTCCGGAAGACGTCAGGGGACGACAGATACTGGGCCCCCCTCGACAGACGCGAGAAGTCCCTTAGCCGCTCTATCCTCGAGAGCATCTATGTTCCATTTCGTAAGTCACCACGATGAACTGCGTTTGGACCTTGACTGACAAGTTCCATAGAGCTTATTCTCTACGACAGGATGGCTTTGCTTCTAGATGTCTGGTACATACATACATTTTCTGCCAGTCTTCTGCATGTCATGCTGACAGGTCCATAGGACGGCATTATTGCTGGGTATCCTCTACCTCGCGTTCCAAGCGTTCCCGATCATCTTTGAGGGCAACCACGGGTTTTCCATGCAAGAAACTGGCTTGTCTTTCATAGGCATCGGTGTTGGCATGGTCATAGCTGTGGCATGCCAGCCGCTCTGGAATCGGTATGTCGCCAGACATCCACGCCTTCAATTGCCAGTTTACTCATCCGTCATAGCTTCAACGCGCGGATGCGCGAAAAGCACAATGGCCACCCACCCCCTGAGACCGGCCTCATCGTGGGTCAAGTCGGTGGCATCCTCGCGCCCATCGGTCTCTTCTGGCTGGCGTTTACGACGTATCCCGGCGTGCCCTGGATCGTGCCGATCATCGCCTCCGTCCCCTTCGGCGCAGGCATCGTCTTCATCTTCACGTCCGTCTTCACGTACCTCGTCGTCGCGTACCGCCCGATCGCTGCGAGTGCCATGGCGAGCAACAGCGCGCTGCGGAGCACGTTCGCGGCGGTCTTCCCTCTGTTTGCTGGGCAGATGTACGATCGCCTCGGCACTGTGGGGGCTACTGCATTGCTCGCCGGTTTGACGACGCTCATGGCACCTCTGCCGTAAGTTTGCACCTTACTCTCAGGTCGAGCTAGTTGGCTGATGGCATTCTGCAGATTCGTCTACTACCGGATCGGTCACAGGTTGAGACAACGGTCCCGCTTTGCGGTGAAAACTTAATGCCATCTGCACGAAGGATCTCTTCATACATTAGACGACTTGCACCATGGCATAGACATTGTTCATGCATTGCTCACGTACCTTACGTCGCCAGTACTATGTTTGTAATCATGCACCCATCATAACTGTCGTGCTCGTGCTATACATTACTGTAAATGCAGCGGCCACCGCGCTACTGTCTGCTTGCTTTCCGCGGGACATCGAAGTCCAGCAGTGGATGGATATATCAATCGTGGCCTTATTGGTATAATGAGGTTGGTACACAGTGTGAGCTACTGACCGTGTAGATCACGCGTCGAGACCGAAGCTTCTTCGAGGGCAGGGTAGTCGCCGAAGTCCCAGCTAAAGCATTCCTGTGGATTGTGCAGGCCATCAGATCCATGTCATGTCGAAAGCATCAACTGGCACATACCACACAGTCGTCTTCGACAATAGCCTCCGGCACCTCTCTGCCTACCTCTTCGCTTGGAGGCCAAGGCTGGGATAACAGATTCTCTATGACGTTTACGATTCCATGTGTCCGTATGTTTACCGACCATGAAAATTGCGATACTGTGTCGTATATGATCGAGCGACCGAGATGACAGCTTCCGATACATTGTCAACGGAGCAAGAGGACGTGATATCTTTCAGCAACTCACCGGCTTTCCATAGCATATCCGCCTAGTGCGCACGACGACAGGACGCCATTGCAGGTGCCCATTGCGATTGGGTCTGCTGTATGGTACACGTGCGTAATGTGTTGGACTTCAAGCTGGTAGCAACCTAGGTGAGCCCCGGGCCAGTGAAGCGGGATGCCACTAACCGGCGAAGGCAAATGCAGACGTCTGGCCGCCATCTTCTCCCCGGGCGCTTCTATCGCAACAACAGGTGCACCAAACGTCACTCCCAGGAGAGACGCAAGGGACCCTCCCAGCGAATGTCCAATGAGCCAGATGTTGGATTCGGGGTACATATACGTCAGATTGTAATACAGATTCTGTGACGGAGCGAGCTGAGTGTTGACGCGTACATGTGGTAGCAGACAAGCTCACAGTTCCAATTGAGTAGAATAAGCTCTCCTCGATTAGTGACTGCTCTAAGCAATTCTGCTCGCACTTCCAGCCCCCGCGGTAGCAATCGCACACGGTGGTCCACGTCCAGTCGACATGGGCGCAGCAGCAGCTGAACAACAGGTTGTCGTTGAACTTGTCCTTCTTCGACGTCGGCCCGCCTCCACCTACGTATCCAGCGGACGTCCCCTTGATGGACAGGACCACGGTCGAGTTGTCTGGAGTCGCGAAGACATGCCCACGGAATCCATCTGCATCAGGCTCCCAGCCTACTGGGTAGCTCTTCAGAGAGTCGCGTGAGGCGAACGTCAGCCAGCTCGGAACGCAACCGTGAACTCACAACATTCCAGCCGCCTCCCAGCTCGTACCAGCCTGTTTCTCCCGGCTCCAAGTAGGCGTTGTTCGTCATCTTTGCGAGCTCCAGAAGAGTTTCGCGGCTCTCAACGTCGGGCCCCAGAACTTCATCTTCGTCCCAGTCGAGCAACGCACTCTGGGCGAACCTGATTGATCGTGTACGCGCTTCAGCAAACGCAGAGAGAGACACAGGGCGGCGAGTCTTGATTGTTCTGCTACGAAGAGCGTATTCCGGAGGAGGAGCTACGAGACTCTGGGACGGACGCGCATCATGGAAGACCACTTTAGCTTCCGAGGATACTGCATGGTAATGGCGTAACTGAAAATTCAGCGTCTTCGGGCTGACAGGCTTCAGGTCATCATGGATCCAGGGCAAGAAGAGAGCGAGCAAGCCTGTGACCGTCGAAAGGAGCATCGAGGTGCATGCCGTCGCAGAGGTGATGATCGTCCAGACGTAGTGGCTGCTGCGGTGGCTCAGCTTGCCCGCTCGACATATATATACGGATACCTTACGCATTGAAGGGGACCTCACGGCAAATCAAGAAAACTGTTCCCATAAGGCAAAGAGTGCGTGGACTATGTACATGGTTGGTATGAGATATTGAGATAGCACGTTTGGCTTTTGGTTATGTACTGTACACAGCGAATTGAGATCTATATACCATCTAAAAGTGACATGGACAAGACTTGTGATCAGGAGGAAGAAACTGCTGGGATAGCGATCAGAACAAACGTAGACGCGTGGACAAGGATTATGCCCTTGGGAGGGACGTTGAATTAGGGTAGTACGTACGCAGGCCATAATTTCATCATAGATTAGGCTGACGTCGGACTAGTGACAGCCTCCCGAGGTGCGGAGAGCTGCAAGTGCTCCATGGCGAGGTCGAGCGGATCAGTGTTCGCGGACGAGTACACCGGGGCGTTCACAGGCTGCAGGTTGCCAGCCGCGCCGAAGACCACTTCTGGGCTGGTGCATGTGGACACTGCACGACGCATCCCTGTCGAGAGGAAGGACAGACCGACTTGGTAGGCGGCTGCCACGGGTGCTCAGCATCCTCCTTCCGTGGACCTACAGGCAGTACTCACCATTCATCCAACCGAAGCCCTCCCTCGGAACCATCTTGAAGTCAACACCTTGGTTACCATACTCGGCATCCACCAGATGGGAAAGCTTGACCGCGTCAAACTGCCACGGAGCCGTGTCAGCACGCCGTCACGCTCAGACCGCATTGCAAACGCACCTTCTCCGGGACTACGCCATTGAAGTCCACAAAGGCTGTCGTCATCCTTTTCAATACGCAATCAGCTGACAGAGTCTGGACCCAATCTGACGCTTCACACTCACATGTAGAGCCAGCGGTACGCCAACCTCTGGGCGTCCTCGAGGTAGCCATACCTCTCAAGACCGACCCAGGTCATGATTTGATGAGGGGGCCTGCAAAGCAATTCAACAAGCTACCCGCAGCGCGGCACAGACAATACTAACCAAGCATAGCTGTGCAAAGCCACCGCGTCAGCATCATGATGCGCACAGGACATCTGAAATCTAACTCACGGGTAGTCCCACTGGCGGTTAGGCCGATCGAGCGAAATCTTTCCGCGGGACTCCTCCGTCCCTGACACAAGCCCACCTAGGACTTCGAACTTCTTGAGCGAGTTCGAGCTGCGCAGAGGCTGTCAGTGGGGCAATTCAGTCGCGGAGTATAAGTACGCCACGCACATCAGCTTCCAGCATTGCTCCTCGCTCGCACACCCAGCCCACAGCGTCCAGAACGCCGTAACACTCTCGTATAGAATCTGCTTCTCCTGGACGGTGTCGTAGTCGAAGTACAGGCTCTTCGTCTCGTTCCAGCAGTACTTGTCGATGGCCTTCTTTCGGAACGCCGCCCTCTCGAACCAGATCGCGCTGCTCTGCGGCTTGGCCTTGGAGCTTTCTCGATGCGGGTTCGCGTACGACTCGGGCGACGGCGGGAACGGCGCCAAAGGGAAGTCCTCGTCCAGCTCGAGCTCGTCGTCGAACACCTCCCTGATCGCCGTTCCGATGTCGACCTCGTACTTATACAGCAGCGCCTGGAGGTCTATCGTGCCGAGGTTGGCGCAGCGCTTCTCGAACCGGTACGTCGTGTCGTGCCCGGACTCGCGTACGGCGCGGTCGTGCAGGAAGTACTCGTCGAGCGCCGGCTCCTTGATGGTGCCATCGGTGTAGCGCTCGCTGAACTCGAGCACGGACACCCCGTGCTTCGCCGCGTAGGGCTCCAGGATGTGCGTGAAGTGCGTCGCCTCCGTCTCGGGAGGGATGCCGAGTCCCTCGGGGCGGTATCGAGATAGACCCGTCTTCGGGTCCATGCGCGGCTCCGCCACCCAGATGGTGTGATACTCCTTCATGGCGGCCTGGATGGCGCGCTTGAGCCATGCACGGTTTGCTTCCATGTCGGAGCGGTCGAGCTGGTTGTAGATCTGGAGGGCCATGTCCGTAAGGAATGGCGGCTGCGTCCGGCAAAGGTAGTAGCTCCGGCTACCGTTCAGGATCTTGCCGTAGTGCTTGATCTCGAAGACGAAATGGTCCACCATGCCCTTAGCGAGGTTGACGTAGCCATCAACCAAGAGCCCGAGGGAGATGAAGTACGAGTCCCAGTTGTACAGCTGCGATACGGATAAGCAAGAGGTTCAGGTACGCCACAATGCCCACACTCACCTCGTTGAAACGAGCACCTGGCACAACGAACGGGATGCCCTTCAACGTCCTGCCACCCCTGCCGTCGTCAATCTCGTTCATAGCAAGAGCCAAGATACCAGGCTTGTTGTTCAGGCTCCTCACGAAGTACGGGTCATCCGGCACAGGCGGAAGGACCTGGACGTCAAGGTTCAGATGCGGCTTGTCTGCCGCGACCCTCCGATAGTACTCAGCCATTGCAGGCTCGCCGTGCGGTACGTAGATCCGGGGGTTGACGCGGCCGGTACGATTCTTTGGGTCTGCGCAGATAATCTCAAGTCCGTCTCCGTCAATGCGACGAGTCAATGCGTGCCAGAACGAGTTCTTGATCATGCGAGACAGGCGATCCACAGGGTTCTCTGTCAAACGCGCCTCGTCTAGTACAATACGCTTGCGGCCATGGTCGCGAGCGAGGGCCAGCTCCTGGAGGAGGTTGGAGAGCATGTACGTTCCCTGTACATTGATGTCAATGCAATGTGCTAATGAGTGTAAGAGAGGTACTCGCTCGGATGTCGAACGTCTTAAAGCCGTTGCTCGTCGCAGTCCCAAGAGACATGAGTTTGGGACCAGCATCTGTCACACTGATCTGGAAGTCACCATCTGTGTCCTCCTGCTCTAGGACTACACGGATCGTCTCCTCAACGTCAATCAAGAACCGCCTGGGGCCCGTCCCTTTCTCGTCGTGCGACATGCGTCGCGATCTGCGAACCCAGTCATCGTTAAAGGCAGGCGCACGCTTGGGATTGTATCCGTGGGCGAAGGACTGCCAGGAGCGACGTCAGCTGCACATCCATGAGAACAAGACCCGATAACGTACGGCACTGTACGTCCGTGAGCGACTAAACTGCTCTTCGCCGCCGTAGTAAGTGGCGGCGTCAGCATTGACAGCCCGCTGCTCGTCAATGAAGTTCACGGCCGTCGGATGGGTCAGAGCGGGGGCCATAGTATAGAGAATGAGGCGAGGTGGTTACAGCAGTGCGAGAACAGAGTAGCGACGATAGAGTCGAACACGAGCGAAAGATGATGTTCTGAGAGTGCTCCGACAACGACAAAGACTAGCAGTCGAAATTGAGGAAGTATATGACTCCGACGCGGAATGGGCGAGGAGACTGTTATGAGGTAAAGGGTGGAAGATGATGGTGGAGTGAAGCAAGGACGACTATGAGGTCGAGGGTCGGAGCGTGGGCCGGCAAGCGAGCGGCGAGCGCTATGCGTGACTCTTTGTCCTTGACCACCACCTCGCACGGAGAACTGGGACGGTATGCTGGCTGTGTCTGGGAGTGTCGCGCTATCTCGCTCGCTCGGGCGGAGGGTCTCTATATACTCCTTGCGGGGGTAGGCGATCAGCAGGTGCCGCCCGACAGCGCCTACATCGTCCGCGGTAATAACCCTTTCAAATATTCTCACTGTCCGTGTCCACTCCCCGCAAGTCGCTTCTGGGCATACTCTGGCCCGACAGCAATTCCATATGTCAAGCCGGATACTGTTGCGCACAACTTCCTCAAGTAGTGGGCAGCTCTATTCCCAAGTTGTCCTCTCGCCGATGTCTACCCCATGGCACGATGCTTGGAGGTACCACGGACGCCGGACCATGATAATTCGCCCTGTCTCAGCCAATGGGTGCGCATTTATGATCCGCTGTACTAACGCTAAAGTTCCTGCAGGGCAAGCAGCTGGGGCGCCATACCTACGCTTTCGAGAAGAATCCGCGCACGACGTCGGGTGCGCAACTCAGGATTGCGAATTCTCGTGCCGACCGTCGGGCGCGGTGGGCGTGTCTCGTCTGGCAGCTCGACAACATCGGTGTGTAACCACTGCGTCCCCCTGGCCCTGCCTTCCCTGGCGCTGTCATGTCGGATCCTAGTACTGTATGAAGTTCTCCCGTCGCTCGGCGATCAAGACCTCCGTGTTTCTGTGCGACACAAGCACAGTCTCTGCACTAGCCGTTTCTGGCCAGCGTGCCTTCTGCCCACAAGCCCTGGAAGCTCTCTTTCACAGCTAGTGACAAGACTCTCCCTCCTGACGTCAAGTACATACCCGGTACACTCTGAACGGAAACTTTCCAAAGTTCGTCCTTACATTCACTATGCGGTTTGTACGATCTACCCGAGTAATGGTCGACACATCTGTGCCGCATGCAATACGGCGTCAGGCCGACGATCGACAACGTGCAGAGATCAGCCAATCCATTGTATGTCTGCCTTTCCTACTTACTCGCCGGTACAATCTATCTTGACGTCACAAAGAGACCCTGATATCGTCATCGTTGTAGGGTGCACTGCGTATTGTCACCATGTTCTATCTTCGATGTGCATCAGACCGTACGGCAGAAAGCAAAGCGCTTGATAAAGCTGAAGATTTTCAGCAGTACGACGTGCATACATGAATGTGTGAGAAGAAATCGAGTGCAGCAACGTAAAAGTCTTCAGCAGAACATGTGTGATCCGGCAGAGCTGAGAAAAGCAGCGATCTCTCCGGCGGAGTCTCCGGAGAAGTCTGCGCGCCCAAGTCTCTCAAAATCTTTCCATGTTTGCTACTTGAAGCCCGACGCCTTCGTTGGTGTAGGACCATTCGGACGCTACTCAGACTCTGCCGCGATGAGCTCGTTTCAGGCCGTACTGCAAAACGACTCTGCCTCACGGTCGCCGTTCGGATGGGTGGCACACCCGACGATCTTGAACGCGGCTCAGCCATGGTTGTCTCCTTCGCAGCAGGAGCTCTTCGTGAACGCGCTCCTACCAGGCTGTGCAGGCTTGCTGCTGCTGCTCTATGATCTGCTGTCGTCAATCAGGTTCCACAAGAGTATCCGGACAGTCTTCCGGAGGCTCGCGTCGCCGTTCAGGGACTTCCTGACCCTCGAGGACCTGGAGGAGGAACCACACCGTGTTGATGCTCCGGAGGCATGGAAGGCCAGAGTCCTCGTGCTGGGATCCGCGCTCGAGAGTGCGGTGTGGATTTGCGTGCTCGTTTATGGCGCGGTGGTGGAGGACAAGGGCTTGTCTGTGCAGGCAGCTGTGGCGGCGACGACCTGGGTATGCCCCGTCTGCGACATCTAATTCGCATATATTCACGTTCTCGAGCAGCTATATATCGTGCTGAGAGTGCTGTTCAAGCCGCCCGTCACTCCGCCGTACCTCCTGATCGTGCTCTACCTTGTTCATGCGACCATCGCTCTGGTCGACCTGCTTCAGAGGTTCATCGCCGACGAGCGCAACGCAGCCCTCACCACGCTTGTATTGTTGCAATTGGCATGGCCGACCGCGTTGGCCTGGGTGGCAGGGTCGCTACCCCTCCGATCAGTCCTCCCAGCACAGAATGTCGCGAAACATGCGGATGTAAGCATATAGGCTTGTCTGTCTGCGCCTGGATGTACGTTGTGAACGTGCGCATTTTCCTAGGTCCCGACAAGCGCAGCGACCATGCCAGAGGATAGCGTGACTCTGTGGTCGTGGTCAACCTTTTCGTTCGTCGAGCCGTTATTCAAGGTCGCCACAGCCCGGACCCTCGATGAGGCGGATGTCTGGAGCTTGTCGCCCTATTTCAAGCACAAGAACTTGTTCAAGAAATACCTGAGGTATCAGGAAGAGTAAGGAGCGGTCTGTCGTTTGACAACCAATGTTGCTGATCGCCGCTGAAGGCATCCAACCCATTCCCTGCTGTGGTTCCTGCTTGCCTCCAACTCACTAGACCTGTCGCTGGACCTTCTACTAGAACTATGGAGCGCTGTCTTTGGTATGTCCCAAACGAGATGCAGGCTCTCACTCGAAAACCAATGATGACAATTGCAACCAGGCTTCGTCCCTCCCTACGCATTACAGGAGATCCTCTCAGCTCTCGCGAACCCGTCCCCCGCGTCGACGCAGCGAGCGTACTTCTGGGCCATCATGACCTTCCTAGCGAACCTCTCTTTCGCTCAGGTCGACTTGTACCAGAATTGGTACACGCGTCGCTGCTATGAACGGACGCGAGGGCAGTTGTTCTGCGCTCTCCACTACAAGTGCGTCTCCGTCGCGGAGGCATCCATCCCCCGTTGCTGACGGTCGGGTTGACAGAGCTTTGAGAAGACGGGATGTAGGCGGAAAGACTAGCCATAACGACAAGGAAGATGACAATGCCGATCTCGGGAGGATCGTCAACTTGATGCAGTACGGTCGTCTCGCCGAGGTCTGACGGTTTCCTCGCTGATGTCGAACAGAGGTGATGCGTATGCGGTGGCGAATCGTTTCTGGCAGTTCTCGGGATTCTTCTTGGCCCCTATACGGTTGACTATTGCCCTCATCTTTCTTTACCGGCGCGTCAATTCTTAAGCATAAACCGTACTCGATGCTGACGACATACTTACCGCCTTGTTCAGGATCTTGGGATGGAGCTCGCTAGCTGCGGTCGTCGTGGTCGTAGTCGCTTACGTCCTGAACTATCCTCTTGCCAAATACAACGTCTACGTAAGTGTCATTCGAGCAGAGTAGACGTGATTTTCAACGTCTGTATAGGTCACGCGTCAATCCTGGACAGCCCGCGACAGCCGCATGAACCTCGTAAACGAACTCTTCCAGAACATCCGATTTCTGAAATACTATGGCTGGGGTGTGGCAGTATTTCCCCTTGCAAGTGTGAAGATTGTTCTGCTTACGAAACAAACTCACAGAACATCGCTGGTCTGCTCGTGTCCGCGAAGCGCGAGAGACCGAGCTCAAATGGCGCGTCAAAGACAACATCGTCTCAGTCTTCATCACCTTCATCTGGACCTGGATCCCATCTGCGACGGCCGTCGCCTCATTCCTGTGCTACACGCTCATAGCCGGCGAGAGGCTCACCGTCGCGAAGGCGTTCACCTCCATCGCGCTGTTCTCGTACATACAAGAGCCGATGACGCTGCTGCCGGAACAGTTTTTCGCCTTGCTGCATGGTGAGTCGTCCACTTTGCAGTTCCACCCCAGCATTGAACTTTCCCCTGTAGCGTACGTTAGCATGCAGCGCATTGAGAAGTTCCTCGCGGAGGCAGAGGTTCCCGAGTGGGCGTCAACCCTGAAGATGGCTGCGAATCCCGCGGCGTCTCTTCCGGATGAGGTTGGTTTCGAGGATGCGGTGTTTGAGTGGGACGTTGCTCCGCGGGACGTTCAGTCAAGATTCCGACTGGGACCACTGAACGTCGAGTTTCCTAAAGATAGGTTGACGTTGGTCAGTGGCGCGACAGGATCAGGAAAGAGCGCGCTGCTTGCGGCCTTGCTAGGAGGTACGCTTCAAGTGTCTTGTGCTGGGTGACATGTGCTCAATGTGGTTCTTCAGAGATGCACTGCATTTCCGGAAAGGTGATCCTTAACAAGGCTGGACATCAGGTGGCCTACTGCGCTCAAAACCCCTGTGAGCTTGTTCAGTCGAAGTCCGAAGTTAAAGTGCATCTAATTATAAGCAGGGCTCGAGCATGCTACTATCCGAGACAACATCATCTTCGGTGCCGCATATGGGTACGACGAAAAACGCTACCGGACTGTCATCGAAGCATGTGCGTTGAACCGGGATCTGGAATTTTCGAAGCTGGCGACATGACAGGTGGTCTCTGCTACATGCACGTGGCCAAGTGCTGATCTCCTCCCCAGAGATTGGAGAGAAAGGCATCACTCTTTCGGGTGGCCAACGCGCCAGGATAGCTCTTGCTCGCGCTTTGTACTCGCAAGCCACTGTAAGTGTGTTATACAATGTGTTCGTGTTCGGAAGCGCTCACAGCTCCACAGTGCCTCCTGCTCGATGATCCGTGGGTGAATCTCCGAGTAGTGCGATCGCGAATACTGACAAGTCATCAATAGGTTGGCCGCGGTCGATATGCATACTGCTCAACATCTGGTAACGCACGCACTGACTGGAAGTCTCGCTCGTAGTCGGACGATCATTCTCGTGACTCACCATATAAGCCTATGTCTGCCGAAGGCATCTTACCTCGTCGAACTCTCCAATGGATCCGTCATTCATCAAGGTTCAACACAAATGCTACGGCATCAAGGCCAGCTTTCACAGATCGTGGCAGCCGAGGACATCACTGAGGAACAGGAATCGTCTGAATCGTCATCAGCTACCCTAGAGAACGAAGCCGACCCGGTGGACCAGCCGAAAGCTACGGACGAAGACGCCAGAAAAGCTAGCGGGAAGCTGGTAGAGGCAGAGGCTCGTGCTGAAGGCCGTGTGTCTTCGCGAACCTACTGGACCTATATCCGTGCTGCAGGCCTGTTCTGCTGGGCTTTCACGATGATCTTCATGGTGCTTGTTCGTCTGATCACCATCGCAAACCAGGTAAGTTAAGCAGCGTAGTCACGAACAACTGAACTGAACGGAGTTGTTTCAGCTGTTCATAGCCCGTTGGGGCGAAGCATATGAGAATGTAGGGTCGTCCATAGTGAGGCGTTCTTGCAGGCACCAACAATATGGGAGAAACTGCCACCGCCAGATGTGGACGTCAGGCCTTGGCTACTGATCTTCCTTTGCATATCTTTCTCTGGCGCGATATCCGTCATCTCTATAATCTCTCTAGGGTACTATTCAAGTCTGCAGGCCTCCCGGTCACTCTTCCTTGGCATGCTGCTTAGGTTGACTGGCGCACCTTCGCGCTTCTTCGACGTCACCCCCATAGGACGGATTTTAAACCGGTTCACAGCCGACATCAACACCGTCGACAACACGCTGCAAAGTTCTGCCCGCTCTGCACTCTCTGGATGCTTCAACTTCTTGGCCTCGCTCGTTGTGATCCTCTGGATTGTTCCGACCTTCACCCCCTTCGCCCTGTTCATCGCGTGGCTTTACATTCGACTGGCTCCCCGCTTCGTTCAGGCTTCCCGCGATTTACGACGACTGGAGTCCATCTCGCTGTCGCCAGCCTTTGCGGGGTTCGACGAGCTGTTGCGCGGACTGCCTCACGTCCGCGCCTTCGGCATGGAGGAGAGATATCAGACACGGTTCTACAGTCGAGTCGATCGGTTCCAATGCTTCGACCATGTCTACGTAGGTGACATGAACACTGCGAAGTTGGGGGTTCTCTAATATATCTCTTATATCGCATCAGTGGTTGGTCTCTGGGTGGCTGCAATGGCGATATGACTGTCAGTTCGCGAATCAGATACGGTTGAAGTGCTGCTCATGGTTGCTGTGTAGGCTTGGATCCGTGGTGGTGTTCCTCACGACAGTATTTGCTCTTATGGGCTCGGTCTCTTCGGGCTTCGCTGCGCTCGTGATCGTACAAGCCGGCGTCTTCGCTCAGGCCTCCAGAGTGCTCGTCAGGTAAGCGAGGTTTGACACAGACACTCCACGACAAGGCACTCAAATGGACAAGGGTCTTGGCACAACTCGAGCTCGACTTCAACTCTGTGGAACGAATTGGAGAATATCTTGATGTACCGCAAGAGGCTCCTGCGATCGTCGCAAGCAGCAGGCCTCCTGCTTACTGGCCTTCAAACAATGGGCAATTGGTTGTCGAAAACTTGGTTGTCAAATATGCGCCAGAGCTACCGGCCGTGCTACATAACTTGTCGTTCACAATTAGACCGCGGGAGAAGATAGGAGTGGTACGTCCACTTCCAAACTTATATACACACCAGTCGTTCAGCATATTTCATAGGTTGGTAGAACAGGTCAGGTGTGTCTCGTCTGCTTTCTCTCCTTTACCGGGCTCACCCCCTGTAGGCAAATCAACGTTGGCATTGTCCTTATTGCGGATGGTCGAACCCAGTGAAGGACAGATCATGTAAATGTACAGTGTTCCAGCGCTGACTCACAGCTGATCTCATCGTATGCAGAATCGACGGCATAGACATAACCAAGATTGGGCTCGATGACTTGCGCACTCGCGTTGTACGTCTATCATCGCAGGCTGACTAGTATGACGTATCCTCGAATTGACCTATATGCAGACCATCGTCTCCCAGGATGTTTCTCTCTTCTCCGGCACGCTCAGAAGCAACATAGATCCGTTCGATGAACACACAGACGAAGAATGTCTTGATGTGCTCGAGCGGTGCCATCTGGTGTCCGCCCTCAGCCATTCGTCTCAAAGGCCGGGCACGGATGGCCAGGACCATGATATCACCCTCGACTTGCCAATCAGTCAGACGGGTTCGCTGAGCGCGGGCGAACGTCAGCTCGTAGCAATGGCCCGTGCCGTACTCCGGCGCAGCAACGTTGTTATTATGGACGAGGCAACGTCACAGATAGACTCGCACCTGGATGACCAGGTTGGTATCCACGGTGTTATTTCCGTTGCTGCCCCTTCTGATAAACTCACCACTAGATACAACGCACTATCCGTGAAGTCTTCGCCGATGCAATAGTCATTACCATTGCACATCGGTTGAAAACAGTGCTCGATTACGACCGCATCATGGTCCTGGGCGGAGGAGAAATACAGGAATTCGACACACCGCGGCTACTCATTTCAAAACGTGACGGACTCTTCCGGGAGATGTGTCGAGCAAGTGCCGACTGGCAGGAGCTGCAAGACACAGTGAATATAGCCAATAGACGGCATGATGACGGACCCCAACAGATATCAAAAGGTCGTGATAGGACTCTGGATTTCCATTGTGTCGAATTAGACGGTATGCCATATAGTACTCATCCTTGCGCTTTGAGCAGTAAGACTGAACCAACGGCGACACGACGGCAAGCGACACAGAGCTCAATGTCACAAGCTGATACGCCCAACGCCTGAGTGGCCCATACGATAGACTCATACACACAGGGCTTCGAGAAACGTTACCTTCACATGGTACTTAGGTCCAGAAAGCGACAAAAACCGGCGGAGGGAAGTGGTCGAAGTTGCAATTAATTCTTGCACGCTCACGTACGCGTTCTCAGGCATGCAGTGCCTGCAATACAGTACTTGAGTTGACTGCAAGCCACTGGTCGGGCTCGAGTTGCAGACCACTTGCAGGCCATAAAAGGCGCCGGCGAGCGTCTTCTGATGTTGGTGTTCCGATCTGTCCCGATATGGTAGCGTTCGAAGTATGTGGTCCACGTAAGCGCTGTTGATCCACGTCCGTCTCTGAAGTACAGACTATTCGGGCTGGATTCTACATCATGAAGGTGAACGAGTATGTAGGTCAAGTATGAAGTCTGCGGTTCGCAGTTTCGCGGTATTATTTATCATCACATTATTATCATGTGGCTAACCGTTGGCAGCGTAGTTCTGGCCCAGGTACCCTCCGGCGTACATTGAGCAACTTGGACCATCGCAATAACCTGGTTGCACCCACCTCCTATGGCCACACAAGACAAATCTGGTGAGCTGCTACGCACAGAGTGTCATAACTGTTGACATACGGACACACCCGACTTGGACGCAAGGGCCCCTATGGCAAATCGCCCTGAGTCACCCCAAAAAGGGTCAAATGAGAGGCTGAAACGGACCACGCTACTTACTTGATGCGCTAGTCTCTGCCGCCACCCATGATCGAGCCGCCCGGTCTTGTCTGCTAAAGCCTAATCTCTCGACGTCAGGGCCCGGTGGCCCAGAGTTATATACCGAACAACGCTCGCTTTGTCCCCGCCGCGACACTCGCTGAAGCCCCTCGCCCGAGCTCGACGCGCTGCCCCCACCCTGTAATGCCCTTATAATCCTTCAAAGTTCACTATTGTTCGCTGCTTTCTCTCATCTAGCCCCAGGCTCTTCTTTCTTCGTGCGATACACGCCCCCATGCTCATGCGACGATGCGACGACGCGCTTCAGTGTACCAGACCGCCCCGCCGAATGCGATCAACCTAGCCTCCGTTCAACAACCCTCGCGCCATGTACGAACCCGCACACAGAGCGGCCCGCTTGCGACGGGAACTCGTCCGCGGCCCAGCAGTCCGCGCCCTCTCCATCGGCGTGCCGGTGTGTACTTCGGAACCCCGAACGTCGCGTACGCGCAGGAGACGGGGCATAGGCCTCAGCAGCGCCAGCAACCTCACTATGGGTCGATAGCGAGCCGCTGGAGCCCGCCGAAGTTCGCAACCGCACCGCATCCCTCGCGGTCCACGCGGAGGCCTGCGCATATGCGTCGTCCGACGGAGGCACAGGTAATCGCGGCGCGTTATCGCACCCAGAAACCGTTGCCTCCAACGCCGGTGTCGTCGACTGCGGGCCTGTCCATGGGCCCTGGAGACAGCTTGTTCGTGCACCCGCCGTCAACGACGGTAGCAACAAGCATCGGGAGCTTTCCGGACCCCAGAGCTGGTGGCGCGCCGTTCGTGCCGCGCGTGGAGGAGCGATATGTATGTTCAACTGCCCATAGCGAAAACATGCTGGCTGATTGTCTGCCACAACAGATGCAAGAAGCATATCCGCAGATGATGGCAGCCTGGTATGATGGCCATAACTTCATACGGTGTCCGCGCCCCCGCTGTAGAGAGGCGTACCCGACACTCCTGGATCTGGCATGGCATCTGCAGCTTCATGACTATAAGAGGCATGCTTCCGTCCTGTGAGCTGCTAGACGCGTGACTTACCTATAATCAGCCGACACATACATTCCTACGGTTGGCCTGCAACAGCGCGCAACCTGCCCAGGTCGAATCCCGTCTTCGAAGTTGACCTCTCCAGTTATCACCCACGGTTTTCATTCAAGCGTATCAAGAGTGAGTCGGTGTTCCGCGTTGCATCTCCGCACGATGCTGATATCAACGATTCACAGAGGCCCTGGGGCACCTGCTGTGCCTGCTGACATGTACGCGGTGTTGCAGCGCCTGCCAGTATGACCCTTGAAGGCCACGTCTTGTTCTCCACCTACGACCCTCACGACCTTCACGCATGTGACGCCTCTACACAACCTCTACACTATCGTAATATCCAGGTATCTCGCGGACTACTACCCTACACACGCCACCGCGTCAATGACTGTTTCGGCTGCATCTCTACATGCCCATTTCCCAACGTCTCACACGTCTCACACTATTAGCGACGACCCACTTCTCTGTCTATATTTATACCCTGTCTCATAGTTTTGCGAACCATCGATCTTCTGTATATCTTCCAGGACTCTGTATTACCTAGCATCGCGAACTTTCTTCTCTTTTTGCTGTGTACATGTGCATATGTTGTCATCGCTTCGGATGCTCGGCATTATTGTTATTTGTAAATATGGTGTACCTAGACACAGCCGGGGACGGTCACCAGGGGTATATGCTGTACGTTGTGCCTTATATGCAACGTCATAGCTCAGGCTAACCTTTGACCTGCAGATACTCCTGGCTCGGACCTTCGGGACGTCGTCGACGCGGCCCAGCGCGTCCTAATGTACCATGTCTTTATGCGGCACAGCCTCAACTTGTGCAGGGCGACGCGACATGACGCGATCACGCGTATGAGTGTCCGCCCTGTACTCTTTATACATGGGTGGCACAGTATGCAGCTACCCATTGCTTTAATCCTGTACTGTTTGGTATGAATATGCGCAGGATGTATGCCAACCGTAATCATTTACCTTGACACTGCTTTGACATGGAGGATTTCTTACCGCGCGACAAAACGCGGACACGTGATGCAATGTCACCAGGATGGAGATCGCAAAAGCGTCGGCGGTAAGGATGCCAATATTGAATACGCGGCCGATAGCTCCTGTATGTGCATGATGGTGGCGGAGTATCGCTCTGAGGGGACGTACCGGATCGCGAACATGTCCTTCAAGAGCAAGTACTCGGACGCGAGCATAGCGCTAGCCAGAGTTCTCGTGCTCCGGAATACTTCAGCATGAAGTTCTGCTCCTGATTGGCCTTGGACAACAGGAAAGCCAGCACTGCTTGCTCGTTCATGCTGAAGTTGAACGCTGAGGCTGAATCCACGCTAGATTCGGGAGCCTCGAGGTCGCCGACTCGGAGTCGCCAGTTGTGGCGGTGCTACTAAGTCACAGGCTCACAGCATCGTGATTCGTGGGATGGTCACAACAACTCACGCTCACCTTGTGGCGCCCGGACCTTCACTGTTGCCCAACGAAAGGTGCGAACGACTCATTGCTACGTCCTCCAAGTGAGCGCCTGTCCACTTGCGCTGTCTGCAGAACAGCCTCGTATCCGTTCCAGAGCATAGGTGTGTCAGCTTACGCCCTATCAATGTCCGGATTGCTAATTATGTACCCACTCAAGCAATGTCGACTGATGGGCACGCTTTCCTTGCCTCCCTCCCACCATGGAAACCACAGGACGACTCCTATATAAGCGCACTCTTAGACGCGCTTCCCCCCGAGAAGATGGACGGAAATGGGTTGAAAGTTCAAATGTTCACTCCGACTTTCGCTCCACCTCGTCATGTTGGAACCTACCTTCATGGAGTTTGAGCAGGTGGTTGTGCATGCTCGCTGAGAGACTAAGTCTTTCGCCATGCGCTATACTGTCGTTTGATCGGGGCGGTCCAACACCGCTGGTTTGTGTTTGTCGCTTTCTCAGATTGGAGATATACTTATGCCATTGTCAGTGCTATGCCGACGACGCAAAGCTGGTCCCTAGTTCTGCGACGGACATCGACCCACATCATATCATCGATACAGTGAAGCATCTGGAGAGGCACCGCGATTGGGATGAGTTCCGAACCGTCTATCGCACTGGTGATGGGGTTGTTGTCAAGAAGATTTACGATCCCGAAGCTGCACTTTCAGAAGCCCTGAACCTGGCGATGATACGCTCTGTCACTTCGATCCCTATTCCAGAGCTGCGCCGGGTCGTAGTGGATGGCAGTACAACATACCTTGTCATGGAATGCATCGAAGGGGACAGTCTCAAAGACCGCTGGCCCCATCTCTCCCTTTGGTCGCGCCTCTCGGTTGCTTGGACCTTGAGGGGTTACGTTGCGCAGCTTCGGCGTTTACGACGTTCTGTGCCGGGGACCCTTCCGGGTGGACGATGTAACGGCCCTCTTTTCACAGAGGACGGTGCTGGTCCCTTCCACTCTTATAGCGACATGATTGCATGGTTCAACCACAAGCTGGAAGTTTCTCAGCGCATGAACCAAGCACCCATTCATGCACCCCGATTTGACTCTCGCTCGCCTCTTGTGTTCACGCATCAAGATTTATGTCCGCGCAATGTCATGCTAGCGCACGACGGTACTCTCTATCTGATCGATTGGGAGTACGCAGGGTTCTATCCCGAGTGGTTCGAATACACAACCATGCTGCGACAGACCGACTTGCCGATATCGTGGAGATGGATGGTGCCGCTTATTGCCGGTGAGCCCATATAACGGTACTACCAGCCTGCCCTCCACTGACGTACATTAAACCAGGTTGGTTCACAAATATGGCAAGATGTGTCAGTAACATCAGTTGGGCGTTGTCAACCGGCGCGATGATGTGACTAGGTGACGAGGTGAGCCAGCCGCCATACTGTCTGCATTGAATATCTCAACAGGCGGTGGTCAGGTATCCAGGGGAGGTTACGCATGATCAACGATATGGCAAGTTGTATCCTATGTGATTTACTCAGTTGTTGAAGTCTAGGAGTAGGTTAGCCGCCACCGGCCTGCGGTATGTGCATATCATATAAGCCAGATTCCTTTCATGACATCTCGACTACTAGTATGGGGCTCTGGCCGATTCCAAATGTTCTCCGCTGTTGGTGACGCATCACCGCCTCGACAGTCTGGCAAGCCTAAACTAGCGAGTCGTCTAAACCATTTGACTTCTGTGGACTACGGCAGACGCAACACTAGCATTTGGCAACTGCCAAAGTAAGCTTGTTCGTTCAGCAGAGCCGAGACATTTTTGCGAATCGAGCAGGAAGCCTAGGCGCGGTTTTGTGGACGGCTTCTTGGGCGTCGTGATCCGGCACGAGACTGATGTGCATACTGGACGCCCATGGCCACGTACCAAGCCTGCCACTGCCTGCAAGTGCAACCAGTCATACAGGCCAGTAAGCTTGTCAAGGTGAGTCGCGGTTCGTCCGTGATCGATTGATCGGCCAGCAGGATAGCAACTCCGGTCAGGATCTGACGGACTAGCCGCCAACACTGGCACGCTTCCCAACTGCCGTGTCTACTTCTCGTCCGGTCGGTGGTCATCCTGTCCAATGTGTGGACGCAGGTACCCACATGGCTTAAACAGGGTGGCATACGGAGTCATCCATAACATCTCAGGAGCGGTTTGTAGCGGACACTTTCCTCGCGAAGTCATACAGGCGGAGTTCCAGGCCTCAAGCTCTACGTGTTGAGTGAGTCAAGTCCTTCTTCTGTTCTCGATCCACTGACACTGTGAACGTCGAACCACAAAGGAATCATGCACCCGCCGGGCGTGCATAGGGCTGATATTTTCTCATCGACATGCTTACCCATACACCAGCAGACTCGCAAGGATATCCAGCACACTTTCTGTAAGTGGAATACCCGCAGAGAGTGACATGTTCACAGATAGTACGCCCGCGACGCCTTCTTTGCCTGGTACTAGTCATTACTCACCGGCAATCCCTGTCATCACCGTGGATTGCGACATGTACCACCACCTGTCACAGCAAACATGCGCTGCTATCCCCCTTGCTTCCAATCCACACAGCGCACCGCACAAAAGCTCCCGGTGGCTTCTCGCACGCTCGACTTGCTCCGGCGCAACACCATACCTCTTTCAGCCATAACATGAGGCATGCGCTTTTGGTGCTCGCAGTGCCTCTGCTTCTTCAACTCAGCGACAGTGAACGATCCCAGGAGCGAAGTTTCATGATCTCTGGAATGTGGAAGTTGAGTCACATCTTCCTATCCGAGGAGCGTGGGTCACGCACCGCTGGGCACATAAAAGACCAGGATACGCAAACACCGTCTACAGCACTGAACGAGCTCCCCAAATCTGCACTAGACTTCGACTCAGGTAAGCACTATGTAGGTCTGTAATCGTGCGCAGCACGCGGATTAACCTTCCCTCAGCCCAGAAACGCTATGAGCGATCCCACCCTATATCTACGCAACTTCACGCAAGACAGAACGTCGCCGATCCTACGATTCATACTCTCCGGATCTCCTGTCAATCCAAGCGACCCCAACTCTGTCCTCCACTGGCGCATTTACTGTGTCACCGACAAGTCACGCTCCATCAAGTTTGACATGATGCCGGGTGCCGACGCACGCACTGGCTACCTTAGTGTCACGTCCTGTGGTTATGAGGAGTCCAGGAGCAGGACCGCAGGCTTCACCGTGGCTGCCGCTGTCAGCGTGAAGTCGCAGGATCTTCTCACCTTCTTGTGTCAGCCGCCGCGCTGTCGCAATCGGTACGTTTACAGCAGCGACGGCGCCGGCTGTCGCTTCTGGTGCTGCACGGTGCTGCAGGATCTCGAGGGTGCAGGCATCGTCCCATCCAACACTGTTAAAGACTTCGACGCATACATCCAGCAGATGAACAGGCAGAATCCCGCTGCTTTTCCTCTTCCGGCTGCACAAGGCCGCTTCTACTGATGCTAGGTACGGCTGAAAGGCTGTGCGGCGTCCATTAATTCACTCATAACTTCCGCGCATCACAGGACGCGTATGAAGGCAGTTGCAGTCCGGAATAGATCTGTTGTACATGTTATCATGAACCACCACAGTGGTTTAGCAGTAGTCGTGCGAAGTGTAGCGGTTGAACGCAGCGGCATCGAAAGGCGGCACTCGAGTTGAATGTTTTGTGCGATCAATAGCTCATCTATGAGATCGTTGATGTGGTACAAAGTCTACGAGACACACCACTGTCAACGAATGTGGCCTAGATGAGACTGTGAACTTCTGTGTTCGTATACAAGTGTTTCTTCACCTTCGATCTGCATGTAAGTGGGCTCTTGGTGCACGATGATGGCGATCTTGTCAGATAGCTTGAACTTTCTCACTTGATGAAGGCAGTTGTAGAGAAACGTCGGGGCGCATTGCTACGGGTAGTCAGTGAGAGGTAGTAGGACCACATGTGGTACATCTTGAGCGACCGGTCGATGTATCCCTTCCACTCGAACCAGTTATTCTTGGCCCAATCGGGAAGGATGCCGCCGGTGAGCAGAGGCGATGGGATGTTGACCAAGGTAACGACCGGAGGCGCGATTTTCGTGGGGGTCGTCTGCCGGCTTTCAGTTTCAGATACTGGTGACACGGTTCTGAGAGGAGTTGGTGCCGAGGTTTTCGGGCTGAATTGCGATCGTCGACTACGGAGGTGACTATATGCGTGTGTCTGCGCTCGTAGTTGTAGTGCGCCGCGATGTTGTGTGAGTCTGAACAGCCGATCATCCTTGCTCTAGCTACGGCGGGCAAAAGGTCCGGCCGGGGCTCATGTCCTGTTAGAGCTATGTCAATTGTCGTGTTCATATCGAGATAACTTGGGTCCTACCTCAGTCTCATCTGAGTAAAGAGGGGACGGGGATGGACGAGAAGAAGCAGTAAGTAATTAAATACCGCGTCGATGACGATCGAATATTGATCGCTCAAGCGCTCGCCGCTGCGATTCCGACGCCAGAAGTAACTTTGTTTCGGCATTGGCCGAGTCAAAGCATCTGAACGTCTGCACAACGACTTGGACATGCGCGTCGCCGACCACAAAGGCGACTGGACACATCTCCGTCCCTCTTCGACGCGGCTTCCAGTCTGGACTCGGCGCATCGCCCCAGAACGTGTTGGGGTAAATAATCGGACAGACTCGGACGGACAGAGCGCGGTCACATGTGCCGGGTGGTGGCAGCTTACATAAACAATGCGTACTCGGGCGCTGCTGGCCACTTGGCCTGCGTACTTGTTCTCTTCTTCTGCCCGCACAATTGATGACCCAACATGGACGTGGTGAGTCAACTCCGCGAGCAGCGTGCTCGTTGTCTCATGCTTTGTCCACAGGAAACATACGGACGCAATAGACAATCCATCGCAGATCTGGAGCAGGAGCTCTATAATATATTCGAAGACCACCCCCGCGCGCACATCAACGAAGCTGGCGACCCCGTCATCCCTGCAGACGCACTTGTCGATGTCCTTCGTGCCTTTTCCCGCAACCATGACTCTGTAGAGCTCATGAAACGCGAAGAGGAGGACCAGCTCACCCAACTTATCGACAGCAACCCAGGACTCGCCGTTACGCCACAGGTTCTCCTGCAGTTCATCGCAATGCGCACCAACCACAGCCCCGAAGACTCTCCTCCCCATGAGGACTTTGATTCCAGAGCGCGGGCGCTCAGAGGACCGTGACTACGAGACTCGTACTCTCGCTCGTCAGTCTGGATTCGAACGGTACGTCTGTGTGGAGGTCGTCTTCGCGGCCTTCTTCGCGGCCACCGTCGCGTGGTTCAGCCGCGCCCAATACTCCAACCTCACGCGACTCGCCTTTCGATGCGTCACGTAGGCAGCGGTCAACGCCGCTCACAAATGTGGCCAAGGCGCCTTCCAGTGGACGCGCCGACCTCCTCCGTCGAGGCGACGAAGTGATGCTAGCCAACATGGCAGATCAAGCAGTGACTCCGAGGTAGAACGGCATTGTCTCCGTGCACACATAGCTCATACCTTGTGCACACAGTCTGCCGCCCCACCCAGTTCATTCGCACGCACGCCGGGGCGATCCCGCGCACCATCCAACCCGATATCGCCTAGCTCCTCTGTGGGCTCCCCTCCATTGCTGGCCCCATCTCTCGACCACACTCCGCGCCCAGTCGCAGCCGCAGTCGCATTTTGCCTCGATGGACCAGGCGTTCGGCGACTACACCTCACCAGAGCGCGAGAGCGACTACCGAGGGCAGCCACAGTCTTCTTCCGGGCTCATGTCTCCCCCTCCTTCCGACCTGTCCGACTCGTTCGACGAGGACCAGTTTGCGCATACGATCAACTCGCTGCAGATGCCGCGAACATCTAGTGCGGATTCGGACTCGGATGACGACGACTCGTCCGCTCTAGGCCTGATCATGGACCGCTCTGCGGCGTCGTCGACGATCTCGCTCGACCTGGAACAGCGCTTGGAGGCGCTGCAGCGGGTGAACACCGAGCTAGCGCGGAAACTGGTCGACGCGGAGAGAACGCTGCAGTCCAAGCTTGCAGAGCACGAGGGCGAGCTGGAGGAGATGCAGAGCCGGCTCGAGGAGGTGAGGAGCGAGCTGAGCGCGACGAAGCGGGAAGAAAAGGAACTACGGTCGAAGGAGGTACGTCGAGCCTGCGAAAGTGGTGCGTTCACTGACTGACCGAGCATTCCCCGCAGCGCACGAACCAGACGCAGATCTCGGCGCTCGAGTCAGAGATCGCGAAGCTGCAGAAGAGCCTGGAGACGGCGCGCGCGTCGTATCAGAGCCTGCAGAAACAGTACCAGGAGCAGTGCGCGGAGTCGGAGCGGTACCGCAACACGCTGCGGCGGCGCGACGGGGAGATCAAGGAGCTCAAGGAGGGGTCGAGCCTGCAGCAGATCGAGGCAGTCAAGTGGTTGCGCGAGCAGGCGAACTATGAGGAGCGGATCGCGTTTCTGGAGAGCGATATCGCGGTTGCACAACAGGCTCAGGTGCAGCTCGAGGACCAGAAGCAGGAGAACATGATGCTCAAGGAGACGATCGACCGCATGCGCTTCGACATGGACGAGATGCGAAGCAGCGCGTCCAGCGTCTCGAACCAGGGCGGCTCGGGCACTGCGAGCGCGCGCGGCAGCGTGAGTCGCAGCTTGGGCGCGGAACTGCTGAGCAGGATGCAGGAGGGCAAGTGGGAGATGGAGAATCCAAACGAGCAGTCAGACGACGAGGCGAGCGAGACGGTCGTCAGTCCCAGCGCAGAGGACAACGATACGGAAGACGAAGACGTGGTGGAGACTATTATCACGCGCACCAAGCGGGTAGGTGCTGAATTGTAGCATGAATTGTCAAGTTGCTGACGGGCTTTGTCATGATGTGCAGAAAGTCGCTAGTCGCGCCAAGCGACTGGAGAGCATCACGGTCGACGAGGTCAAAGAATACTCGGACACCGGCGTTCAGCACGAAATGTCTGAGTTCACGGCCTCGCATGACGTGCAGACAGACCCCGAGCCCAAGATCATCACCGCCTCCTTCAGTGTACAGACTGAAGAACGATCTCTCGCCTCCATGATATCCAGACAGAACCAGAACCAGAACCAGAACCAGAGCTGGAAGTCAGGGACATGGTCAGCATGGAGGTGCAGACCGACGAACCGGAGCCCGTGCCCGCCGCATCGAACGCTCTTGGTCTAGATCTGGACGTGGACTCGATGGCCTCCTCGTCTTCGACGCTTCTGCCGCCTACGCCTCGGCAGAAGTCAGAGGAGCTGCATGACCACATGCATGATCTCCCCCGGACTACGAGCAAGTCACTTCGCAGGAGCGCGAGGAGCTTGCCCTCCGTGTCGCTGAGGAGACGGTCAAGCAGTGGCACCAAGGGCTCAAGCTGCCCATCCAGCCAGTTGCGGGCGGCGTCTCTGAGGAGGTCGCAGACGACTGGAAGGCGGTCAAGGAAGAGCTCGGCGTCAACTGCTCCGTCATTGACAGGATCGTCGAGGAGTCCCAGCGTAATGGCGCAGGGCGCCGCGAGAGCGAGCGCTCCAGCAGGCGCAAGAGCAGCCGGTTCTACAACATCTACAACACGTACGTTTACGGCGGCGACTCAGAAGGCTCTCGGTGATGTCGACGAGTCAGCTCCTGTTCTGCGTCGGTGTCTCCGCCGCGGTCGCGTTCGTCGTCGGGCAGGCAACCGCTCCCAGTATGCCATCCCAGGTGGTCTCACACCTTACGATCGTGCTGCGTGGTCAAGTTTCAACTCAATACGAGCCACCGGTGAGGGCTTCCCGGGCGACGGCGCCGCCGTCTGGGACTTCATCGGACGAATTGGAGGGGGAGCCGCGAGGACCCTGCGAGGCTGGCCGATGTGATCCTCGGCCAGGCCTCTGTCCATATGTGTATACATGTGCATAGTTTGCATGCCTGCAGGTAGCCTCCAGCTCGCTCCTTTCTGACGACCACGTTCTTTGCTGTCATCTCTTTACTCCTACGTTATGACCTTTGACTTTCTGACGTTTCTTGCTAAGACCCGGGGCCTCTGTAGTATATCTTTCTTATACGCGCGCACAGTCGCTGCATGACCATGATACCATGATACCAACCGGTACCCATGTAGGGGATGTATGTTACAGAGGATGTATAAAAGCATGGCTATGCGCTCCTGTCGCCCAGCAGCGCCAGGCTAATTCTATACAATGATGCAGTGGGGTTGAATGCCGAAGGGTATAAGAATGCTAGACAAATGGGTAACAAGATGCCGGATGATAGGGTGTACAGCGACATGGGAGGGGGATATGTCTAATAAGGCTGAGAGTAGTGAGGCTGAATGTGAGGATATCCTGTCCGTCTATGTGAGCTGCAGCAAAGCGTCCATCGCACACCTACACACCGAGAGCTCGGGACTGACTATGTACAGATCATGGGGCGTTCTCTATGGGGCGTGTCTGCGCCCCGCACGGGCGACATTTCGGAGCGATTGGAGGGCGGCGGCCACGGAGTTCGAGGCGCACCTCGCCTCCTCCTCGCTCTCGTCGTCTTCCTCCTGATACCGCTGGCTCGTGCTGGGCTGCAAGTCCACCTCTTCGCCGTATGATGACTCGTCATCTCATCTTCTTCGTCATCGTCGTCGAAGGAAGAGTCATCGCAGTCGTACGGGTTCGCCGACTCGATGGAGAGCTGCACAGGATTGTAAGCGGATTGGGCAAGTGGACTCGTCGCGCGAGAGCGGATCTGCGACTGGCGCGCGAAGGTGGTGGGGTCCGGGGTGGCAGTGCCAGCGGCAGATGGTAGCTCGCCTACGTCAGTGCGCTGGAGGAGGGCTTGTGCGACCGACATTGTCGCAGGCGTTGGTGCGCCCGGAGCACTAGCGTTTAGGTTGAGGGAGGCGAGGGATGATACGGTGCTGAGCACACCGCTTGTTGGAATGGACAGGACAGGACTATGGGCGATCCCGCCAGCCCCAAGTAAGAGCGTGTCGTCGTCGAGCGCGTCGTCTCCCCGTTCAGCGGAATACAAGCTCATCACTCCTCCGACGGTCTCGCGTAGTCCCCGACCTCGCCCCAGCTCGCCGCGCGCATGGCCATCGTGAGGTGACCACTCGCGGTGCTCTGTCTTGACGGCGCGACAGTGTTGAATGCGTCTTCGCTCCGCCGACCAGCCGCCTGTTGCTCCTCTGCCTTGACACGCTCTGCCCAGAGCTGCCGCTAGACAGAGTCTGCTCCATCTGCGGCGCGGGCTGCCTGCGGAACGGAGCCTGAGCCAATGCGTGAGCGACAGCCTGCTCGGCGTGCGCTCCTCTGGCGAGGGCATCCCGGATCCATCCACGCTCGGCGTCGACGCGGATATCGGCGACGGCTGTGGTGAGCGGCGCGCGACGGACGGAGGTTGAGGGGAATGAGCCGCGCCGCCGCTTCGGTGAACGTCCGGTCGACATATGTCTCGCGTCATAGTCAGCCCAGTCGGTGTACGCGTAGTCATGCCGGGCGACTACGTCCGTCGTCGACTTATTGCGGGGCGCGTCTCCACGCCCGGAGTACCCACTCTTGCTCTTGTCTCGCCGGCGCTCGTGCTGTGATGCACCTGGTGTTGAACGGCGCCGTGATAACGAGTGGGTGGGGGCGGACCTGACACCGACGTGCTTGTACTCGTCAACTTCCGTTTCTGTTGGGGCTTGCCTGCTCAGGAAGGAGCGCGTAGGTCGGACACCTTGCCAGAGCCGCCGTAATGGACGGGTCCAGCGGAAGCGCACTGAGGACATGGCCGAGCTAGTCTCGTCTGCGGTAGGCTCTAGGGACGGCGCGGGTCCAAGTTGTGTCTCGCGCAGCCACCCTTCAGGATCCTGAATGTCACGGAGTATCCACGGATGCCGCTGCGACAGAACGTCAAAGACATCCTCACTATATGCGACAGAGATGTAACTCACCTTCACTTGATCAAGTGTCATCCGCCTCCGTGCATCCTTCTCGAGGAGACCGTCCAGCAGCTGTACAACCATGTAACCATCGGTTCCTGCCCTCTTGGCTGCGGTCGTTGGTGCCGTCCACCCGTCTCGAGCTGGTCAACACCCATCGTCGGGTCAACCGCCCAGTCCTGCCGCCTGATCACCTGGTACACCTCATACTCGCGGTCCGCAACGAACGGCAGGTGACCAAACAGCAGGCCGTACAGCGTCACGCCGAACGCCCAGACGTCGATCGCCTTCGTGATGGGTGCCGGCGGCGCGGACGCGCCACCGTCCTCGCGTTCGCCGTCTCATTCACATTCACGGTCGACGAGGAGGCCGCGAGATCCGCGGTGTCGCATACGATCTCGGGCGCGAGAAACATGGGCGTGCCGGCCGTCTTGGACAGGTCCGTGTCGTCCATGAGAATTGGGTCTTCGTCGCCAAGGTCGACCATACCCTGCCCAGCCGCCGCGAGGCGTTGCGCATAGGAGAAGTGCGCGACACCAAAGTCGGCGATCTTGACGGTCCGCCTGTCTGCGGTCCAGAGCAAGTTCGACGGCTTGATGTCTCGATGGATAATGCCCTGGTGATGTACTATGCGACCGTGTCAGATAGAGTTGGCCTTCGTGAAGAAAGGGTGCTCACGGTATTCGAGGCCCAATATGACGTCGCGGCATATGCGCCGTGTTTGGTCAACACGCAGCACCGGCTCACCGTCATTCGTCCGCCATTTGATCTCGCCACCACCAGGTACTCCATTACTAGCGGAAGCAAAAGAATAGAGTTAGCATGAGAAGCATCAGTGGGAGCATCCCGTTGCGGGCACAATGCCAGCAACATTGTACCGCGTACTGCAGCCGAGGCAATATGGTCCGGCACCGTGACAGCGGCCCCGTACAGTAATGCGACTGCTCGTTGTGACGGGAGGGGAGCATATACGCGTCGCTAGACGGGCATGCATACAGCCAGCGAGTGCAGGGTGGGAAAGAGGAAGGACAGGAAGGCGTACCCATGTAGATCTTCTCGTGGAGGTTGTCATCTATGACTTCGAGCACTTGACTATGTGTGGGTGATTGCACTTCTTCATGATCGCGATTTCCTTGCGAATCTTATGTTCCGTCGTCCCGAGCTTGTCGGTGAGCGGCAGGTGCGGGGAGAAGGGAGGTTCTGGTTTTGCTTCCGGAACTTGCTCATCTTGTCCGCCTTTGGGTTCTTTCTTTTCACGACCTTCAAGGCCTGTGTTGTATTCGCATACAACGCGGTGCAGGACGATGTTGAGAGCTGCGCCGGAGCGACAGGACGGGACTCACCACAGGCATGTTACTATTCGACGTGTCTCGCGCCAGATACACCTCGCCATGCTGGCCTACTCCTACACGATGGTCGAACTCGTACTGATTCACCATCCTTCGGTTGTACACGCGGCTATGGCCTGTCCGGATCTCGTGCGTCATGATGACAGCGCCAGGCTGGGGATCTTGTACATGCTGGGCGGCCGTCTGGTCGCCAGCGCCGCGGTAGCGAGAGGTAGAGGGGCCGGCGCCGTCTGCCATGGCGCTGGGGATGATGCGCCAGAGCGGAGTGGGAAGGAGGGGAAGAGAAGGAGGAGAGGAAGGCGGGTGCGGGGACAGGAGGAGGACTTTATGCAGGCGACACTCCACGGTGGGAGGCCAAGTGGTGGGCGTCTGTCTGGCCAGTACGCCCCTCGCCTGGGCGCTCGCCTAGATCCCAGCAGCGATCTCGCCACCCGCGCCTCTGCCACAGACTTTTGATTTCGCGTTCCTTCCGCCGCCCGCACACTGCCATCACGCCCGTGCGCCATTCATTTACATCTCGACTTCTACGGCACTCCCGCAGCATACAGCAGCTCCCAGAATACAGTTTATCGATAGCGACGAAGTCCCCGCTTCTCCATCGCCCCAGCTCCCTGTCCCCGCACTGCCCAACTCATCCGCGAAGAAGCCAGCTCAGCGAGGGCACGTGCACTTGTCCTCTTCTTTCACGTTCTTCATCACCTGCGTAGCCAGAACCATGTCAGCGACGATGATGCTCGACTGATGAGCTGAGCAGCGCGGACGCCGCTCGGAGGGTGCTGTACGTCAACATCACCGCGAAGCGAGCACAATGGGAAGGCACAGGAACGTGAACTGTACTCCTCCCCATTGTCCTCGACGCGACGCGCTGGGAGCCGCTGCCGTACCCACGACGAATCAAGGGCTGGATGGCAGCGGTCAGCTTCCCAGACAGATCGCAATACAGTGCTGCTGCAACCCAGCCCGCCACAGACGTCGCGTCTAGGTGCCCGTCGCCTCGCGCGATGTGATCCCAGCATCAGGTAACTTAGGGAGATGGGCCAGAGCACTCACCGAATCGACGTGCTGACCGCATCCCTGTAGCATAGCAAAACGTAATGTCAGTGCGATGGCCACATGCACGGCTCCCAGATGGGGGAGAAAAGAACACATCGATGCCCGGCTAGCCCGGCGGATCAGCCAGTCGTTGAGAGGCCGTACGAGCATCGCAGAGTCTACTTGCCGGGATGATGTGGGGAGTCCGGGGAGACGAGGCTGGGGTAAGCACGGGGCTCACCTTCCAGCTGGTCTTGCCACATTTGTCGCACTTGACCTGGAAGCAGGCATTTGCGGGAGCGGAGGTCTCGAGGTGTGCCATCTGTTCGGTCGACTAAGCGAGATCCCTATAGATCGAGCGGAACCATTACCTTGGTGACTGCTGTTCGAAGCTAAAGTGGTTTACGGAAAGCTGCAGGAACGAGGCTGGATTCAATCAAACAAACCTATTGGAAAGATGGAGCCGTTCAGTCGCCTCGATCGGCGGACCACTTCAAAGATCCACGTACTCACTGTATCGTGTGAGCGTATCACAGAGGCCCGCAGCCGTCAGCGTCACCGGAGAACAGGGAACAAGAACCTGAACGAACCTGTTGCGCTTGCTCTTCACAGACGAGTGCGAGCTCGAGGGGGGAGGCGCGCGAGTGCGCGATTTATGCGCCTCTCCGCTTTCCCATTCCGAGTACGGCATGCCCGAATTACGCCCTCCCTCTCCGTAAGCACGTCGCGATCACGTGTTTTGCAATGACTGAACTTGAAGCTGAAGCACCAGAGCGTGCCCTCCCAGTTTTGGCAGCTTCTCCAACTTGTACAGGTCGACGCAGCTTGTTGCCGGTGCTAGTGGCGCTTAGATGTCCCGTAAATCTGTCTACGAGAAAGAAGCAGAGCGTTGCTACCTCCGAGTCACCGCATGCTAGTGGACTGGATCTGGTCGAACCACACTCGAGTCTGGGCAACCGAGATGCGACAGCTACGACGTGGGCGCACCACGAGACAGGCTTTGAGTGAAAAGGTTCCGTTGAAGATGCTGCATATGGGCTCCAGGCCGCGATCCTCCGCCTCCTCCACGTGGTTTGAGACTTAGAACCATTTCGGTGATCAGCGAACTAGAGTAAGGAGCCCGGGGGATCTGCGTATATCCCTTTCCATTCCGAGGACTCGCCACATACCTCGACAATGTGGGCTATTTGCCGTGCAACTGCGTCTTGACTATTCGCGTAGCATGCAATACCATGCCAACCCCTGTTAAGAAGCACATCGGTATTCCTGTTCTAGCGCGTTTCTCCCTGAATGAATAGATCAACGAAGTCGACGCCAGCCTACGACAAATCAAATCCGCGGGGCGGGAGCAAAATTAGGAAAGCACCGACGAGGCTACTGCACTTAGTACAATGCGGGACACGAGCCCTCTGCGAGAGAGCGCGCAACGGATCCTTTTTGAGGCAAGCTTGTGTCATTTTCCGACTCGTCGGACAGAAGGGTAGATGTTGTCAAGTCACCAAGGATCGTTTGAGACGAAGGAACTGAGCCGAGCAAGGTAGTGAGAGTACCGCACATGCATGTATTGCAACAGCACCAGTCTGGAATGGTTAGTAACCTACGTGTGGGGGCAAGCCGCCAATGCCGGGCTCGAAAGCGTCGAGCGCATCGACAACTATGGGCCCAGTATGGACCGCAGCCACACCGGCATCTAGTCCCACCAAAGTTCCGTACGATCGAGCACTAGTGCGCACAGAACGATCCATCAAATTTAACCATTCTCAGCCGCCAAGGCCCATTTAGCCCAGGCCCCGGATCACAACAAACTGCACCAAGAAAGGAACATGCAGCTACCGACCGCCGCCACCAGCTGATATCCCGCCTCCGAGTCTGTGCGGTCTCCGGGCGGGCAAGATTCGCGGGGGCAACAGCCCGACAAGGTGTTCAGCCGCGCTTGTTGGCCTTCCGCACCTCCACGATGACCTCACGCAGGCGGCGCAGCGCTTCGTTTACTTGGTCTTCGGGCAGTAGACTGAATGACGCGCGGACGTACGCCGTCTTGCGCGGGTTGGGGTAGAAGGCAGCACCAGGAAGCGCGAGGACTCCCCGCTCCAACGCCGTCGTGCGAATGATGTACTCGGAGTCGCCCTCCATTCCTCTCCAGGTCCTGGTTCATTTAACAGGAGCTTGAACCTGCGCGACGTAATTCGAAGTTCCATATATCAGTGAACGTGGACAGCGCGAAGATGCCACTGTGGAGGGGAATGAGAATGACACACCAGAAGAACATGCCGGCCTCGGGCGACGTCCACTCGGCCAATCCTGCGAGGTGGCGCTGCATCGCGGCCTCGAAGACGTCCCTCTTCTCGCGATAGAACTGCGCCACGCGCGCGGTGTGCGCCGTAAAGCCGTCGTACCCCCACGCCGACAGAACCTTGAGCGCGATCATCTGCGAGAAGGACGACGCCTGCAGGTTCACCGCCTGGCTCTATGTGAAGGGTGAAGGGAACCCCAGTCAGTGGTTCTGGCCTCGAGTCGAGCGAACAGACACGGTGATGTGCGATCATGGGCAACGTCAGACTTACGTGCAGGTCCATGACTCTCAGTATGGCCTCGGGCCCAGACGCGAAGCCGACACGTAGCCCAGACGACATGATTTTCGAGAGGCTGTCGAAGCGGAGCACGCGGCCTACTTCTGGCAGATCTCTCTCCAGTTCGAAATAGGACGGTGGTCTGTTGGCTGGTCCGAAGTACAGGTTGTAATACGGATCATCTGCGGTAGTTAATTGTGACCATCAATATCGAAAGATGAGGCGCACCGAGCGCAGCTCACCTTCCAAGATGAAGAAGTCATGTTCCCTGCTCAGGGCCAATACTTCGAGGCGCCGCTCGAGCGTGGCGGTGCTTCCAGTTGGATTAGAGCCGTACTAAATGCGCGTTGTACGCATGGGATGTGTCAAAGGTCCGATCCAGTGACAAACCCATCGTTGCGACGTACTGGAACCGTGTAAAACAGCTTCGGTTTCGGTTTCGATGGTGGCCAGTTTTCAAGAATCTCGCGCATGCTGTGCGAGCATACACCGTGGCCATCCGTCTCAACCTCTAATCAAGTGAGTACCATGTGGTAGACTTCTGATTGATAGACGACTGACCAATCATTTCAGCATCTAGTGTGTGGAATATCGTCAAGGTTCCTCTGCAATATGACTCAGTAAGCCAGGAATTATTGCTGAGCGGCTCACATACGCATAAACAGGAGCCTCGATTAGAACGGCGTCTCCGGGGTTTATGAGCGCATTCACTCCCTAAAACGCTATGAATAATTTGGCTCCTGTGTGTGGAACACTAACCAACCTTGAATATCATGTCCTGTGACCCAGCACCAATGGTGATTGTCCAGCCTTCGCCCTTACGTCGACCGTGGAGACGCTCCTGCAGACCGAAGAGCCACTCTCGCAGGGCAGGCAGGCCGTTGGTAAATGTGTACTGGAGCCCGTCATTTAGCTCCTCTTCGGTTAGCTGCATCGTCGCTTCTCCATTCGGTGAAGCAGTGTCACGTATGTTGAACTGCATCGAAGTGATCGGAAACGTCTCCGAGTTGGGTTTCCCCACGAGAAGCGAGATGAGACCTGGACGGCTCTCCAGGGGAAGCAATGCACGGACTACCCAAGGTCTAAATCAAAGTGTCTCATAAGTAATGAGCGCCAGGCTTACTTCCATCTTCCCTCCTCCGGTGCGACGCATGAGACAGCCTTGATGGGTAGAACGAAGCCGGGAGTACCTGGACACTATTGCTTTCAGCTGTGTTGGCTGAGCTGCCGTGTTCTGTACAGGTACACCGTCAACGTGCGTCGCCGTAGGTTCCGACATCACGCAGAGAATGAGAGAAGATCAGCGCTGAATCTCTTGACGACGCCTTTATGTACTGGTGCACAGCGAGGTATGAGTCACACAGAGTCGTCCCTTGCACGCGAAGTCTACTAACCGTAGTCACTGACACTCCGCGTCGGACCACATGCAGTTTATGATGTGATTAGGGTGTGGTATCGTCTAAGATGAGTCAAAGCTTCGGCCTGCCAAGCTGCAGCCCGACTGTGGGATTAGCACGCTCGGCGAACTGCGGGTGCTGTAAAGAACGGTCTCGGAAGGGTCTCGGGTGTACGTTCACTAGACCTGCCTTTCCAGGACATCAGTGCGTGCGCCACATCAGTGGCTGCCTCTGCTTCCTGGTATCGTGTTGAGTTGTATCGTAGGCCTGCAGTGACGCATTGGGATACGATGGACAGTGTCTCTATAGCAGAAAGCCAAACGAAACAGAGCAGGATGAATGTTGAATTACTGGGATATCCGTGGTCAACCGAACGACGGATCAGATGACAGAAGCGCCCGGAGAGCCGATGCGCTCTCAGCCACACTGTGTTTGACAATGTTTGTGCCGGCAGAGGTACTGGCAAACTCTAATTTTCAGAGTACACACAACGCGACCAGGCTTCGGCGCCGTCAAGACTTCAAGACTCTCCTCAACAATGGCCTCTCGCCCGACCGTCAACGTCCGCTCGACCTCTGGAGGTGTGTACAATGATGTGGGGACGTGAAATGTTGATGTTGAATGCTTTTTCGATACGCAGAGGCATCCAGCTCGCTCCCGCTGCCTGCGGTCCTCACCGCGCCTATCCGACTTGATGTCGTGCAGCAGGTGCACAGTGAGTGAAGTGAACCATCACAGCAACTATCCTTGAACCGTCCTGCAGAGAGCATCGCGAAGAACAAGAGGCAGGCGTACTCCGTGAGCGAGAAGGCTGGCCACCAGACCAGTGCCGAGTCCTGGGGTACCGGTCGTGCTGTCGCACGTATCCCCCGTGTCGGTGGTGGAGGTACCCACCGCTCCGGTCAGGTATGTGCACAGTCGTTTGTACAGTAATTATTCCACTCACGCAGGAGATAGGCTGCTTTCGGTAACATGTGCCGTGGCGGTCGCATGTTCGCGCCCACCAAGACCTGGCGCAAGTGGCATGTCAAGGTGAACCAGGGCCAGCGCCGCTTCGCTACCGTCTCCGCTCTCGCGGCGTCTGCGCTCCCCTCTCTCGTCCTCGCCCGCGGCCACCGTATCGAAGAGATTGAGGAGGTCCCCCTCGTCGTCTCGTCGTCCGTTGAATCGTTCAAGAAGACCAAGGAGGCTGTTACCCTCCTTCAGTCCCTCAAGGCGTACGCCGACGTCATCAAGGTCTCCAACTCGCGCAAGCTCCGCGCCGGCAAGGGCAAGCTGCGGAACCGCCGTCACCGCCAGCGCCGCGGCCCCCTCGTTGTCTACAACGAGGACAACGGCATCGTCAAGGCGTTCCGCAACCTGCCTGGTGTTGAGACTGTCAACGTCAAGAGGCTTAACCTCCTCCAGCTCGCGCCGGGTGGTCATCTTGGCCGTTTCGTCATCTGGACCGAGGGTGCCTTCGCTCTCCTTGACGAGGTCTTTGGCACGTTCGACAAGCCCGCTGTCTACAAGAAGAACTACGTGTTAGTTGCTCTAATGGCGGATTGATTGCTGCATGCTCACATACTTGACAGGCTCCCGACCGCGAAGATCAGCAACCCCGACGTCACTCGCCTCATTAACAGCGACGAGATCCAGTCGGTTGTCCGCCCCGCGGGCCCCAAGCAGCAAAAGCGTCCCTGGACGCAACACAAGAACCCGCTTGTCAACAAGGGCGCTCTGTTCCGCCTGAACCCCTATGCCAAGACCATCCGCCGCCAGGAGCTTCGTGAGTGCTTCTTTTCGCGAGTTAGCAGAATGGTTATTGAGGATGTACATACAGTCAAGCAGGAACGCGTCAAGGCACAGAAGGACAAGAAGAAGGCAAAGAAGCCGAAGGCCGCTGGCGAGACCTTCCTCAACACGCTCTTCGCTTCGTGAGCGAGAATGAACGGACGAAGGGCGGGTCGTCGCTATGCGTCGTGGCACTTATGATCAATGCTTCCGTTGTTACTACACTTACCATGTCTCATAACGCGTATGCCATTTATTGTCATAGTATGCAAACAGTTGCAAGACATTGTGGATTGAGCGTTGTGCTATGAATACGTGGTGCTAGTCCAAGCAGACATGCGAACACGTTCTAAAAAGTAAGTAGGAGGCATGACATCGACTAGTTCGGAAAGCCCCCAATGCGACAGAAGGAAACGACTTGTGTGCGTATTTGACTATTTCACCGTGGAAGATTGCGCGGTATATGTTATGCGTGCGACGTGCCAAATCATAAGAAACATGGTGCATGCTGTTACGTGTCGATGAGAACAGAGAGATTGAGCTTCGTATGCAGTTGTTCATTTCGTCGGCAGTCCTTCAGAAAGCCCTTCTGGCACCAGACGAGCCGATCCTGGTCCCTGGCGCCGACATCTTCGTATCCCTGCTCTTTACGCCCGCGCTGGGCGCAGGAAGACGTGACGCGGGCCTGGGCAACGCAGATGAGCACTTGCTCGCGGGAATACAGCTGGCAGTGGGTGCCCTCAGTCCTCCCACCGTCCCAACAGTCCTCGCTGCGGTACCGGCACCAGTGGCATTAGGAAGTCGCCCAGCACCAGCCGACCGGGGCATCGCACCCGTCGTGCCAGCGGCTGTCCTGCGCTCTCGAAGCGGCCGCAGCCGGCGGAACCTTCTGTGCCTGCAGCTGCGGCGCGCGCTGGCCCTGCTGCAGGTTCGGACGCTGTACGCCCGCCGCGGCGAAACGGGATGGAGCCTCCCGCGTGAGCGACGCACGCGACTTCGCTGGGGCAGCGCCGGGACGGACAGGGCCTTGAGTGGCAGAGGTAGCGGGGAGAATGACGCCTGCACTGGTGAGCTCCGCGCCTGCGGGTGGGCGTTGCACGCCGCGGATGACGGTCCTCGGACGGAAGGGCTCAGGGGCTGGGGCAGCGGGTTTCTCATTGCTGGGTGCGCCCGGTGCAGGATCGCTTGGGATGCTCGAGGCAGGCGAGCTGGAACGTGCAGAGGTAATGCTCGCACTTGAGCTCGTGCTGCCGGTGGACCGGACGAACCGGCGCTGTTAGCGGAGTCCGTCCGGCCATGCACCTTCCATGTCTTTTTCACGATCCGGAGAGCGGGGATAGGGGCGGGTGCGACGGGAGGTGGGCTCTGCTCCTGCAACGATGATATTGCAGGAGTAGGCGAACCGGTCACATCTTGGCCAGCGGACGATGCTCTGCCTTGGTCGATTGTTCACCCTTGACTGAAGTGGTCGACGGCCACGACGTAGTATCAATCACCTCCGGCGGTTTTCCGTGATGGGGCCTGGAACTGGCGACTCTGAGCGACCGTTGCGTTTGGTTGGGCGCTGTAATCTCTACGGAAACTTTGGTAGCCCCGCATTGTTTCGAGATTTCATTCTGCTCCTCATGACGCATCGAGGGTGCTGACGCAGTCGTGTCAAGATACATCTTATCTGGTTTCGATGTAGCACTCGTACCTGCACTGGTAGACCCTTCCACGACCTCGTTCTTGCCTTGTTCGCTACATGCGTACTCACTAGCAGCGGCTTCCATCTTCTTCATCTCGGCTGCCATATCAAACGCTCGTCGTCTTCGTCACCACCTGCCCACATCGAATCCCCGGCGTGGAAGGAGATCTTGTCGTTTAACAGGTCAAACGACATATCTGTCGACTGCATCTGCATGCTGAAAGAGGTATGCAGATCAACAGATGTCCGTCTAGGGTCATCGTTCGGGATACGATTCCTCAGCAGAGGCCGCCGCGTCGGGGGAAGCGGTACCACGGTGGATGACGCGAAGAGACGATCCGTCGGCGAGTCTGATGAAACCGGAAGGACCAAATCCGTCAAGGAATTCGACTCTTCGTACGCGCCCGTCGGTGAGCTGACGGTAATGAGCAGAGGGATGGACACTGTATCTTCCATTTCGCCGTAATCAGCCCTCATACCGTCGTCCTCGTCAGAATAGTCCCCATCCGCCTCTTCCCGCAGTGGAGGGAGCGGGCTGCGGTTCGCAAGAGGGCTCGGAGGTGCCGAACCTGAGATGGTCAAGGCCGACAAATTGATGGAGTTGATGACATCTGCCAGCGGTGCGCCCGTAGGCGCAACGGTTACAGCACGGAGTGGTGTGGCGTCGTCCTCCTCGTCAAGGTCTGCGCTGGCTTCGTTGGCTGGGGACTGCTGGGTGAAGGCGAGTTTGAGTGTCTCTTCAATCTCGATGTCGGCGAGCGGCTTTCTCCCCATAGCACGTTCACTTGGCGTGCTCGCTTCATCCAATGTATCAGCAGCGGGTGATGCAGCTGTACAAACCACATCCTCCTCCCCAGAGTCCCACACGTCGTTCGTGGTGGTATCGCCAAAGTCGATGAGCTTGCCGTTCGGTGTCTTCGGGGCAACGTTCTTGTGAGATGTATAGACCCTGTTGAAGAAAACAGTGACATCTCCGGGCTGGACATCGTTCTCCTTGTCAGAGCTCCCAGAGTCTGGCGATCCATCCCTGCGTGGCGTTGCCAACGACTCAAGAGGGTCGAACATGTACAGGACACTGTTCCGTGGTTTGTTGGCCATCGTAATGGTTAGTCGTCAGTTCGTGAGGGAGGCAGAGCAACTGTGTGGCCTCGTCAGGCGTCGTCGTGGTTGAGCGTGGGGACCGTGGTAAGGCGCCGATCGCGGTTCAGTTTCAGTTCGCGCTCCGGCCATCAGTCATGTGATCGTGATGAGCGACCACGTCTGACGAAGAATTAGGATGAGTATTGGACCGAGCAGACTATATGGCGACTCACTGGATAGTCTGAAAGCATACCGTACCTCTTCCAGGGAAGCAAAAGGTACTGATAGAGTTCTCATTCCGTTGAGCTAAGGTGGTGTTCACGTGATGGTGCCACTGGGTGGTAGGCGGCAAGTGCTCCATGGCTGAGTTGGTTACAGCGTCCGACTGTTAAGTTGACCTTTGTATTTTCACATCGGACCGGAGAGAGGAATGATTAATGAAGAGGGGCGAGCCGCCTGGAGGGAACTCATTCCCTGGATCAAGGTCCTGAGTTCGAGCCTCAGTGGGGCAGTTGTTTTGCTTTTTGACCAACTGTCCAATGCCTTTAACACAGCAAACAACGGGGGAGAACCTCAAGAAAGTCAAACGAACACAACTCTGTGCATCGTTGGGGTGGATAGACCGACACGGAAAGCTGTAAGAGCGAGATAGTCACGGACGTGGATTCCCTACCATTGATACAGATCATAATCATCTCAACGCGAGTACATGACTTCGAACAGTCACCTTCATGGGGCTATCGGACGCGGAATATACATAGCCACAACGCCGAATAGCATAACGAACGTATGGTCCGCTCTGTCGACTGCGATGTCGGAACCGGATCAAGCTACAACGAATTCGAAGAGATCATGCCACTATGTGTCTCATATCAGACGGCCGATGGTCGCCTCGACTGCACCTCCTGCTGTATCCGAGCAAGCTGAAGAGCTGAAATCATTGTCAGATGCTCTGCCTGACTGCCGAGGCGAGACAAATACGCACCCATGTTTGGAATCGCGCGGCTACTAGTGGACATCACGCGTTGCACATTCTGTAGTGCGTTTAGAGCTATGCGACCATGGTCATGCTCTGGATACTTTCGACTAGCAGCTAAGCCAATATGGGTGCGAGTCAATGACGATGAGATTCCCGACAGAAAGACTCACCCTTAAGTACGCGAGCGATATCACCCCATAGTACCTGGATGCGCATCGCGGATATGCTCTAATTCTCATACAGAATTCACGGATGGATTTATACGTACCGATAGGATCGGGTCGAAAAATCGATATTCTTCCCATGGCGGTCATTCAGGAGTAAGGCCGCAGACATCGCAGCCGCAATGCCTTCTGGCCTGCGAGCGTCTGAGGCTCATGGCAGCCTCGGTAAAGTTGTGCTGTCGCTGCATGTGCCAAAGTGTGCACCAGCAAAACACTGCTATCGTCTTCACGCCGCAGACTTGACTCGGCCCTGGGTATTGATGTGAAAAGGAGTTGATTGTGTTTTCCAACGTCGAAATTTCGAGTGTGGTCCGGGATCCGCAGTCGAGTCTACATGTGATTAAGTAGAACGGGATGAGTGTTAGATGTCATTACCTGCAGGTACTGCGCGACGAAAACGCACCGGAGTAATGCGAAGTCGTCCTCGAAGCGCGCTCGTATAGGCGGCCGCTTTCGCGCGTAAAACAAGCACAGCACACTTAATGCCAAGAGACAATTAATATGCTCTCGGATCAGTGCATTATCGGCGGTCGATGGATCTGCTTGTACAAAGGCATCCTGGTCATTGGATGACCGGTCAATGCAATGTTTCGCAATAAATTGGCACCCACATTCTGCAGTGTGTTAATTGCCAGTGGTCGTGGGGTCCCGCAATTGATCGCCAATGGTGCACCAAGTTGTGAGCCTGTGGCTACAGACCAGGTCCTGTCGAGGATATAGACAGACCATAAGATATGGTGTATCTCTTCGTCGTCCGTCGGAGGGCTCGCGCCAATGGTATGACTCTGTACACGATGGTACGGTCCCCCGGTGGAGAGAGCGCCAGTATTGTGTGACTGGAGAATTACTGCAAGAGCCACTGCAGCGCTGGTGTGATAGCGTCCTTCGACTGAGCGGCCCATGGAATAGAAGTAGGTCGCGAGTAGAACCTCGGCCTGAATGACGTGAGTAATGTGGTACTTCGACACATGCGCAAGGCAGTCCGCCACGCCTTGAACAGCGCGGGACAGGAGTATGGGCTCGTGAACCACAAGGATTGTTCGCAAGAGAAACGGGTGCCCCACATACACGCAGCGTTGGTTAGAGCGGGGGCGAGTGTGGGGCTGCGTTGCCGTACGGATTCGATGAAGCGATCCTCGTTGAGGACGAAACCCACTTGTTCCGCATGCTTGAGGAAGCGTGTTGCTCTGACAAGAAACGTTTAGCAGGAAGCTCAAAACAGACGGAGTTGTGGTGTACAAGGCTTCAATGGCTTCTGGCGATGGTCCCAGTGTTTGGTCCGTAGCCCCCGTCGCGGTACGTGGACGTGATTGGGCATAGGGATGTGAAGCTGACAACGGAGAGCTGAGTGAATGGTAGAGAGATCTGTGTACATCAAGCGTAGGGCGGAAACATCAAATGGCAGTGCTTACCCGCTCGCCGTTCCCCTATACTAGTGTCGTTGTAATTATATGCAAGGTGTTGCAGAGACTGTAGTGTGAAGCCAAGACAGCGTACCAGCATGTATCTGTCGAGAGCACGGAAGGCGACGGGTAGGAATGCTGTCAGACGCTCTCGAGACTGGGTATGTGCCATTTATACCTGTCTGTCATGGCGGAAACATGCAGAGGCGAGCAGTCAGACGCTTTCGCCGCTGACAGGAATGACCCATATACGCTTCCTTGTAACAGCATTACCGTTAGCACTTACGAATAAGCCCAAAGCCGCGAAAATAGCCTTCATGACGCGCCGCAGGCGATTAATCTCAGCAGCGGTCCCACGCGGCGCCCCGCGGACGGGCTCACGGCATGACCGCCACTGCTGATCTATGGACATCTGCAGTCAGCCCGAGGCACGGCGATTCAAGTCAAACAATCCCGTACCGGACGGCTGTCACATCCGGGTGCGATACCGCTGGACCGACGCATCTGGTTAGATGAACGGGTTGCACTTGGGTTGCACAGACGACATCCAGGAGAAGAGCTCCGGGGTTTCGCTACAAATCGGTGTTGTCAGCGAGTCTGGGCAATGTAATTGGGCCGCCCAAGTATACGCTCATGCGACAACATGCTGATATAATCTCACATGGGCGAGTGAGGAGTCATGCTGTAATATGCAATAACAGGTCATGTAAGCCACAATCTCGGTTGCAAACGTCGTCAATTGTCTGTCAGCGGTGCGCCGTTGACAGTAAAGGCTACAATGGCCGCGAGGACTGACCAGCACAACCTTATGGGTTACCCCTCCGCAATGCACCATCAATTTGTATTGATGGCATAAAGTGACAAACTGCATAGCACGCCGTTGCGGTTCACACCCTACCATGCGCGAAGCTGAGGCGTGAGGACGCACCAATAACGGTACATGAGGTGCATAACTCGCGAAGATGTGAGAGCACCGCAGAGCTCAGCTGCCGGTGGTGTAGGAGGGTCTCGCCAAAATCGGCATTGCTGGTCTTCACCTATGAGGCAGATACCAACGAGATGCCGAGCGAAGACACAGGGTGGATTGCCTGCCACAGAGGTGCCCTCGTTAGGACCTTTTGATCACTATCAGGAGTTCGAATTTATATTCTTGATGTTGTGGACTAAGTCAGATCTCGGAGTGGTGAGAGAAGGCCATGTGTACGCGAGTCAACAGGTGTAGCTTAACCACCGTCGTATGCGTTGGGTCCAAGTCGGGACGATGCAGTTAACACGGTGGTTCGAGACTGGCGCAGGCTTGCGTGATGGTGGATGGATTGTCCATGTAAGGAAGCCAACGGCCTTGGATCCTAACATGTACAAACAATGACCATTGACGCGCCTTAGCACAAACCAGACTCTAACAGTGCTCTACCGTGACCCTGGCACTTGAGCTCGCACAAGCGAGAGCATCTCTGTCCTCCTAGTTTCCGAACATCCCTTCTACAAGGCTCTCATTATTACATCTTGTCTCGTTCGTTCATCATGAGCTCCAACATCACAGAAACCCAGGTCGCGGTACCCAAGAAACAGAAGAAGCTCAAGCCTGCCCGCAAACAAGTCAAACCTGGCGAGGTCGAGAAAAAGGAGGCACCACAGACGGGAAAGGAGTACAGTGAGTCTCGGTCTTATTCTGTTTGAGCGTCTGAATGTTCACACGTTCTCTACGCAGATATCTGGTACAACAAATGGGCAGGAGGTGATCGCGAGGATAGCTACTCCAAGTACGTCTCTGTTTTGCCCTGACCAGTTGACGCTGACTTATCTTGTCCCGCAGTAAGGTCAAATCGCAGACACGCTGCAACATCAAGCGCGACGCAGGTCTCACACGGGCGAACACGACAGGGAACAAGTACTGTTGCCTCTTCTTCGCGCGCGGCTGCTGTCCCTACGGCTGGGAATGCGAATACCTGCACATGCTCCCGGATGTCTCCACCTCGCTTCCGGACACGTCCAAGGACTGCTTCGCTCGCGATAAGTTTGCGGACTACCGCGACGACATGGGCGGCGTGGGAAGCTTCCAGAGGCAGAACCGCACACTGTACATCGGGCGTATCAAGGAGACAGGGACCGGCGTGGAGACGGAAGAGGTTGTCCGCCGGCACTTCAAGGAATGGGGCCAGATAGAGAAGAGTGCGTGACTCGTGGTCGCTCGGAGCGCACTTTGCTGAAGCCACTTACGATTTCACAGTCCGAGTCCTGCAGTACCGGAGCGTCGCGTTCGTTACATACGTCTCCGAGTTTCACGGTCAGTTTGCAAAGGAGGCGATGGCGTGTCAGTCTCTCGACAACGACGAGATCCTCAACGTCCGGTGGGCGACGGAAGACCCTAATCCTACCTCGAAGGTAGAAGAGAGGGAGCGGCTTGAAACAATCGGTCGGGAAGCCATTCAATCCAAGATGGATCCCCGCATTGCTGACGCCATGCGGGCGATGCGGGCACTGGAGGATGGGGACGTCTTGGATGGGGAGCCCGTGGCCAAGCGACGGAGGCTTGAGATTGAGGACGCGCCGCAGGAGCTGGCTTTCTTACAGCCTGATCCGGAGCCAGAGGAAGAATTGCAACCACAGCAGACAGGACTTCTCAGCGCGGACGCTCTGGAGGGACTGAAGTACTTCGCCGAAATACGCAAGCGAAACGCACTGGGGAAACCTGTGGTACGTGTAGTGCCAGCATCAAAACCGCTGTCCGAAGGGCTCGGGCTGGCGGACTATGGCAGTGACGAAGATTGAACGACGCAGTGCACGTTGTACTCTTACAGATCGGATTTGTTATATATATGCACATATCTGCGGGGAAAGCGAGATGCGTACACGACTAGTCCATAGCAATGCGTGGAGGCTGTGGATGGGAATACAAATGTACATAGGCTTAGTCGTCGCTGCCTCGCGGCGACTCCCCGCCGTCTCTGACGTCCAGGTTTTGCATGTCCTCCTCGACTTCCCGCTCCCCGTCCCACTCATTCCGACGGTACTTGGACAAGTCCCAATCATCTTCATCTCCGTCCTCCTCGTCTTCGAACCACTCTGGGTTGTAAGTGAACTGCATTGCGGAGAGTTGTTCAGAGCATCGTCAAAAGGAGTGAGGAAGTTACTAACCAGGTCCCTCCCGCTCATACCACTGTTCTTCCCTGCCGCCGCCTGCGTGTCCTTCGCCTTGCGAAGTGCCTCCTCCTCCGCCTGTTTCTTGTCCATACGTGTCCGCTTCCACTTCGCGAACGACTCCGGTGTCACAGGCGTCAAATTTGCGCCGAGTTTGTGCCGCTAACACAGTTGTCAACGACACGCAGGCCAACGTACGGTTAATGCATACCTCGACCTCCAAGAACTCCTCCAAGCTGATGGTGTTCGCCTTCTCAGCGTCCTCCGCGGCCTTCCGCTGAGACTTGAGCATGAAGCCTGGTGGTAGTGCGTGCCGGTATTGACAGTTCTCGCCGTTTGGACATTCCCAGAACCACCCGAACCTTCCCGGGACGTTAGGATCAGTCAGTCGAGGAGATGGAGAAGACTTACTTCTCGCTCTCGATGGCTTGGATGAAGAACTTGCAAACGATCTAAGGAGCAAGATCAGAGGAAGAGCGGAATTCACGGAAAGTGAACGGACATCTGTAGTCGTCCGTGGGTTGCCATGCTTAGACATAACAACACTGCGCAGCTTCTCCTCGTCCCACTGGTCCATCGTATCTGCGCTCGATCATCCCAGTTAACAAACCATGCTCGCACTCTCCAGCACCACACGCACCTTGCAGCTTCTCCTCCCGAGTATCCTCATACAAGTTCTTCTTCTCCACCTTCCTTCCCACATTGAGATCATGGCTAAACTTGCACTTGTTCCCCTTGTCGCAATGGCCCGCCTTGTAGAATGCACATAGCACCGTCTTCGGGTCGACGCCAAACGGCACCTTCTGCGTCTGCGCGGGCTTGAAAAGGGCAGCCTCCTCCTTCTTGCGCTTCTCCTCCTCGAACTTCTCCTTCTCACGTAGCGCCTTCTCCCTCTCCTTATCGAGCGCCGCGCGCGACTTGCCCGCCTGCGCCTGCTGCTTCTCGATCGTGGCGATTTGCTTTTGTACCTTTGCTGATTTGTTTTTCTAGTGTCGGGAGCGCTGGAGTGAGTGGAGGTTTAGTGAGACGGCTTGTGGGCGATGTTACTGACGTTCTTCATTCCAAAAGTCTACAAATTCCTCAAGACGGGTTCGTAAGCTCCTCGCCCGATCGTGCAGAGGAACGGCACTATTCACCTTGTCGTCCTTCACCTTACTGGAGGAGGAGCCTCCGCTCTGCTTCTTCGGCGGCATGGTGGCTGGTAGACGGGATCACACAGACGTCGGCTTTGGGGTATCGGGAGGAAGGGGTGTCGTGCGTGAGACGACGAGGAGGGAGATGGTGGCTGCACGCTGGACTGTGCTGTCTGCATTGAAAGATCACTCAGATCGACGTCACGGGCGTGATGCCTGTCACCTAGCTGCGTTAGCGCGAAGTCGCGGTCACTCGTCACGCTCCCTGCGAAGTCGGAAGGCATTCCTGAGATGGGCATTCCCAGGCCGTACATAGTTGCTTGGCTTCCAACAGTAGCAAAGACACCCTCAGCTCACCATACCGTACTGTTGTGCAGATGTTTAGTACTGGGGTTTGTGCAAGCCACAGTATGTCACACAGATCCGGAAACGGTACTGGGATGATCCCCAGCACGTGTGGACGACGCGCCCCTGGCCTTCGATCCGGTATGCGCAAGGTACGCGTCTCCTAAGACGACCACGACTTGCGACAGGCAAGGTTTATTCTCTGTTGACTCTGCCGCGGTATGGCGATGCGCCGAATTTCGCATTGACGTGCTCGATCGGAGGTGGCCAAGGTAGGAAGGAGATCATTATTGGCAGTTGTGGCCCCTGGCAATCCCCGCGTGTTCGTCTCAGTCTTTTTCTAATCTGCACTTCCACCATCTCGGCCAACCTCATCTAGAGTTTTGGTGTCGAACTTGTCTAGGCAAAGGGTGCTCAATTAGCGACGCGGTGAGCGGCTTTTCCGGCTCTCAAATAATCCTGTGCCGCCAGGAAAATGCCTTATTACAACACGCCTCAACCCACCTACTCCCACAATCCTGCCTATGCATCCTCCTCCAGGCAATCACCCACAAACGCGAACTCTCTGCTCGGGCGCATAGGCTCGCCCGCAGGGTCGCCAGCGTCCTACCCGCGCCCTGCGCCGCCGATCGCCGCACCTGCACCTGCAAACGCAGAGCAGGATAACAGCGAGGATATGGAGGTGGACTCGGGCGACGTGGCCCTCCCATCGGAGGAGACCGTCGACGCGTTCCTCGCGAGCGTACTCACCACGGACGTCGTCGCATCGCACCTGCAGGTACCCTCCGCCCCGGCCTCCCAATCGCCCGTACCTCCGCCGCCAGCCACATCCCGCCCTGGCCCGACACCCCCCTCCCTCCTTTCCTCCACCCGTGCTCTTCTCCTTCCGCATCTCCTCGCAAATGCGCGCGCACGCAACCCCGGGGTGGCGCGTTGGCAGAGGAGGCGGAGCGCCGTGCGCACGAGCTGGTGACGGACGAGTGGTGCGAGGAGATGATCGCGCATGCGAGGCGGGCGAGGGAGGAGATGCGCAAGCGGGCGGGCGAGGGAAGGGAAGGGAAGGATGTGGCCGCGAATGAGGAGAAAAATGTAGGGGAGAATGCGGAAGATGTTGTGATGGAGGATGCAGATGTGTGCGCACAGGGCGTGGGCACGACTGAGCATGCGGTAGAGAGCGGACAGGTCCCAGAGAAACAGCCACACCCACCTGGAGAGACGATGCTGGACAGTGCCGCTCGTGTACTGCAAGGCTTCCTCGCGAACTCGCCCCGGCCGCCGGGCTCGATGCGACGTGAGGTAAGTGGCCATTCTGCGCAAGCCGCAGAATCCTCGCAGGCTGCTGCTGCTGGGCCGTCGACCGCAGTGGAGCCTACTCCCGCTGCTCAAGCGGCAACGTCCACGGCAGGGGTAACAGCGGCTCTGGGTACGGATTCCGGGCTGTGGGCACTTCGAGTAGGCAGTCGAGTGCCGGAGATCGCTACGATCACGTTCAACGTGCGAGACAGCGTCGCGTGTGCAGTTCAGCGCTGGGCTCTGCGGTACAATGAGTTTGAGTGCGTGTCATCTCTCCCTTTGAATTTCGCCGAGATTATTGATTTCTACCAGCGATAGCAAGACACAGATCTCTGTCCATCTCCTCTGCTTACCCGCATTAGCAGTGGCAGAGGCTAATAGCTCATTGGGTACATCGGCGCAACCGGATGCAGTCTCAGATGCTCTGAAGAGCATACCGACGCAATGGCCACCCAAAGGGACACTGGTTATCGAGGTGAACGGCAGCGACGCGAAGCACGCTCGTACATTCCTCCCCACCCACCTGGTGAATCATCTGTGCGCCATAATATAATCTCGCACTGACGTTGTTCAAGGACGCGATAGGTGGAGCCGTGGATCTCACGGCGCACATACGTCCGGGTGCGAACACGGTCCGACTCATCCAGCTGCGGGACCTGTCCGAGTGGGTGTTCGTCGTGCACGCCGGGGCGCCCTCGGACGACGAGCGGGCGGAGTTCGCGGTGCCGGGGACGGACGCGCGGGAGTGGGCGGCGTTCGTAGCACGCGCTTCTGCCAACCATGGCGCGATTGAGTCAACGCCGATGGCAATGACCGTCTCACCAGTGTAGTGCACATTTTTTTGAAGTGTTGATTGCTTGTGCGGTGCGATGGCGAGCATAAGCATCATTCATGAGGATTACCGAGAAATCATGAACATTCGCATTGTGAACTGCTGAGTCTATTGATATGCACATGTCGTGAGCTCTATCCCAAGTGGTGAAGTTGTGTGAGTGTTCACTACCACTGCCTAACATTATGTATGTTTTTTTTGATTCCTTTTATTGTCCGCGAGGGCCGAGCCCTACGTAGACAGAGCTCTGGCTCTACGAGTAGGTACGAGTATGTTCTATATGGATCAGGCTGAGCATGAGCTATGCATGTTTCTATGTCCACAGTGTTCCTTGACAGCTCTCGTGAAGGCACAGAAATCAATTTGTCTGTGCAGCGCTAGCAACTCTGGTACAAAAATCAGGCGGTTGACACTGTTTTGCGCCCACGACTTGGAACTTTGGGCATATTGAAGTACTCACAAAATTGCGGACACCACTACGGCTACTCGCCCAAGACCCAGCCTGCACAACCCAACATCGCGTCGCTCCCCCGGTTAATATGTTCAAGTAATAATGCGGGGTGAGAAATCGAAGACGCAGTGCGGGCGAGAAGAGCGGGGAGACGCTCGATCGACGGGATCGCGGAGGATCGCAGGCTCAGGTTTGTTCCTGGCCGTCTGATCGTCGCGTCCCTGTCGCGTCCTGCCTGTCTGGGAAACCAGGCACTTTCTCCAACTCCCCGCCTGACAGAACTGCCACACGCGAGAAGGCGGGCCTGCTCCTACGCAGTCTCTGTTCCTCCGCTGCCCCTTCGCCCTCCCCGTGGGCTTCCTTCCTTCCTCGACCGAGCTCGCTGAAGTCGTCCTGGATGCAGTCGCCCTGAGTGCGATTGTTACCGACAAGACTTCCAGCGCGATACCCCAGAGGTCGCCTTATCAGCTCAGCCCGTCGTGTCTGGTTTGTGAGGAAGATTCAATCAACGGGCATGGCGTACAACCATTTTGTGCTGCTCTTCGGAGCAACGTTCGCCGCCTTTGTCCTCCTGTGCGTAACTGTTGATACTGGCGTTGATTGAAAGCGTGTCACTGACGCGAACGCGATCCGCGTAGCATTCTCGTCACTCTGTCTGGTCCGATCATCCAGCCCATTTATTTCGTGAAGGCGTCCCTCAGCACAGGGCGGTGAGGTTCGGGGTTCTGGGCTATTGCTCCGGCAGTTGTTCAGCGACGAAGTGCGTCCGACTCCGCGTGTAAAGTCCACAGCTAACGTCTCTTCACCTCCAAGTTTCGGGTACCATTACGGCACCGAGATCACCACGACCACTTCGACGATCCTCGTCCTCTTCCCCGCAGGCACGTCTCGTCTCCTTCCGACTCATGATGTGCATTGGCTGACGCGTCCACAGCGGCCGGCGTGAGCCTGCTGTTCATGCTCTGCCTCTTTCCGCTCATCTGCGGCCCGCGCATGCACGTTCCGCACTTCCTCCTCGCCATTCTCTCCGTGGCCGCCTCCGCCTGCTCCATCGCCGCCTTCGTCGTCGGTGCCTACCTCTCTGCCTCCGTCATCTCCGGCTTCAAACACGCAGGCGACTCGACGAACCTCGGCGCTGCGGTGAGTGGGCCCACCGTCCTAGTTTCTGCTCTGAGCTCGTGTCTGAGCGGCGGATGCTGACTATATGCGCGTAGTTGTGGATGTCTTTGGCGTCGGCCGTCGTCCTCACACTCGTCGCGGCGAACGTCGGCCTCGGCACCTGCTTCGGCAGCCGACTAGGTCGGAAACCGTCTTACGTCTGACTAACTTATTCGCCTGCCTTCCCACTCGCTTGGTCAATGCTCGCTCTTTGTTTTCATGTCGCTCTCTCTCTCTTGGTAGCATTTTTGGGTGCAACAACCAACCCCACGTCGTCTTGCCTACGCATCCGCTCCGCTCCCTGTCTTGTTTGGTTCGTTTTCGTCGCTTCACTTTGGGCTTTGGGATTGGTGGTGTACGCTGTTCGATGGCTCACGCGCACAAATGCTTTACTCATTATACCGGCATCTAGTACGTCTCCTCTCTCTTCTCCACCCCTTCTCGCTGAGCTAACGAATTCCTTTGCCCTGCGGCGCCAGGCATACGTAGATCAGGGCTTACGCATGACGACTGTAGAATACCGTTCCGCGCGCTCTCGCGTGCGCACTCACTCTCATTTGACCCTCGGCCTCGTCTTCAGTGGAAGGCTGGTGCTGTGCTACGACGGTGCGCTTAACGAGGCCAGGATTCAGGCTATTGTGCGATGGGCGCGGTATCGCCCCAGGCACGGAGACAGCGCGCGCACTCTGATAGGATTTGACAGTGGCAGATCCAGCCCTGGAGGTGATAAACGACCGTTTAGGTGTACGGCGTGCCTGCGGCGCCGCAGGTATGGATCTTCATTAGCGAAGTCGATGTTTCGTAGTGGATGCTGCGGATGACGCGGACGGGCGGATTTGACAACGTGGATGCTTCTAGACGACAGGATTGAAATGCATCTGGGTACAATGCGGTATGTCCTCTTGATACCTGTGGACGTCCTCATGTGAGATATTGCAGGCGGAACCAAGACACGCCTCGTGCACGACGGGCCGTATGTTGATCGACAGTATATTTCAAATTGGACGTCAAGTCAGGTATATCGGCGCGCGGCGTCCTGCCCATGCGCATATCGTACATCTGGATGGATCGTGGCTGGACCTCGCATACTTCGCAACTAACAGTGGTTATATGTACAGACAGACGGTACGTCCTGCCGGAGAACATCGTCAACCAAAGATGAAAGACAATGTTACAACGAGCTCCTGGCTCGCTGCCGCGATACGGTAGTACCGTGCTAGATCGCATCCGTTCAGGTCCTCGTCTTCAAAATGCGACGACAACGAACCACATACCAGTTGCAGGTCAGCCAACTCCCCGGCCTCGAGTGCCCTCGCCCCAACCCCAGCCCCCAGCACAACATACACGACCGGCTCGCGCCCCTTCTCCCTCTCCCCTCTCCAGCACCACACCGCCCACATCACCGCCCTCACCACATACCACATACACACGACCAAGAGTAATAGGCGCACACAAACAAGCGTGTCGTGCAGCGCGCCTTCCGCGGTGTCGAGTCTTTTCTTTAGCTCGAGTATCTCGATCGCGCGCGCGACCATGCGGTCGCCGTCGAGATCGACGTTGACGTCGACGTCGTGCTGTACGTTCGATAAGAACGCGGCGCCAGCGCCGAAAACAAGGGGAATCAGAAGAGGAAACATCCTTGTCTGAGTTGCCTTGAGCTGGGGGAGACACGGAGAGCGCCATGCGCAATGTCAGATCGACATGGTACACGGGCGTAGCAGGACGTACTAGGGTATCGGATGCGTTTAGGTGCTTGCTTGGAGGCGAGTATCTCGAGCTCACGGGTGGGGAACTGCAGGGCATACCGTGCGTGGGCTGCTCTTCATATACGCCGCCCAGCCTCCCGCCTGCCGCGAGGCTACTGACGTGCTGCGCGCCCACAGCGGTCGCTGGAATGGAACCTTCATATAACGTGGCTTCGTATATTTGGGTGACGTATCCAGGGTCGAGAGCGTGGGCTTGGATTCATTGTGCGGTCCTCCGGTCAGACTTCGATGAGCTCGAAGCTGTCGGTGGGTTTTGTCTCGTGCTTACTTCTAATTGTGTGGACGCACGCGGCAGGGTATCCTGGCGCAATTATCAGTCTTCCCAGACGTAATGGTGCGAACGACGAAGCGTCTGAGGTCAGTCCGCCCAATTTGTGGACACGCTGGGCGCCCGGCATCTTCTCAGCTCTGGAACAACTTGGAGTTCGGTAATGATAGGGAGCATTCCAGCTGAGGCGGGGGACTTGAGACAAGCAAGGGATGCAGATAAGTACTCCCTTCAGCAGTGTTGACTGGAAAGAAATGATAGATCAGCTCAGGAGTCAGTAGTACTAAGTGTCCTAATCCGGCTGGTTCTAAGCGCCGGCATACTCGTACCGATCCGATCTGTCCATGAGTGAGCGCTAACGACCGTATTGCTGGCTTGCCTCAGGCTGTTTTGTGTGTATTTGGGGCGCCGGCTGAGGTCGGTTCTGTTATAGCACCGCTCGCAAGCTGCCAACTTCGCGCCAAAAGTACGGGTTTCCACCACTAGCCGGACGGGCGTGCACAGGAACAGTGCCGCAATCGGACGCCAGTGGTCCTTATTCGGTCTGTTCTCTTCCCATTTCTCCTGCCATCGCTAGAACCTCACATGCACACGTCACGTTTTATAAGCTTCTGCTTTGCTTCCTTTCATCGGTTCTTTCGAAGTATTGTCCATTTTAGAATGTCTGGCTGTACATATAGAGGGCCCCGTCGCCCGTCACTGGATCGAATCCCTCCCCGGGCTCGCTTTCGCTCACCCGCACAAGCGAGCCTCAAGGTCCGGCACGGACGAACGACGCAGAGGCCGCACGTACATCTTGAATTGAGTCTCAAGTTAAAAAGAGCGCGTCGAGTCGCGTTTCGGGTGTAGTAAGCCCCCAGTTCATACAGTCGCTTCATTCACTCCACACTGACTTACCGCCGTCCAGCATCGCCTCACAGACCGCCACAATAATTTTACAGGTTAAGTTGAAGTTCAGTGCTGAGCCGCGCGCGTATATCTTCCGACTACGCTGCATACCTCATACACTCAGGCTGTGAGCCTGATCCGGTGCGTCAGTGGTCGCAGTGAGCAAACTTTGCCTGTCAACTGACGGTGACTCTGCGCGACTAATACCTCGCTTGTGCGCCAGATTGTCAGAATATATAATCTCGCAGTCAACAGAGGTTCCTGGGCTGCTGCATTCCCATCCAATGTCGGAGCCCACAGCGACACGCGCCGACGGGTCTGTACCCATGCAGGACACCGTGTCTCACCTCGACTCTGTCGTAGGCAGTAATGTGCAGGTGCTCCCTTCTTCCTTCTACTTGTCCAGGCTGTCCCATGCGTCGCTCCGGAGGAGAGACGGTGGAAGTGAGTCTGACGTCCGTTGTCAAGTGTGAGACACTGACGAGAATCACCAGTCCGTGCACTCCTCCACTCGAACGCCGTCCAGGTCTCATCTCGCTGCTCGCGGGGAAACCAACTCGGAGACCTTTCCGATCACTTCGATGCAATTCAATATACGTGACCCACTTCAACCACCGAATGGAGAAGCGACTATGCGGCTGATAGAAGAAGAACTGAGCGTCGGCTCCAGTACACCTTTAGCAACGGCCTGCCTGCCTGCGGGAGTGGATTTTGGACTGCAGGAACATCTCCATGGTCGACGTAAGGGCGAAGGCTGGACAGTCACCATTGGCGCTGGGTCGCAAGACATGATATACAAGGTCGGTTGTGTTCGATGCATAGGTGGGATGCATCATTCACAGAGCGCTATGTAGGGTGTGAACGCGCTCATGAACCCGGGAGACGTCGTTCTGGTTGAGGCGCCTGTTTATGCGTATGTGGGGCGCTCGACGTGAAGACTGACTTACTGACCGTTGCACAGAGGGGTGTTGACGATATTTCACGAACTCAACGCTGAGATACTTGGTAAGTCGTCAACCGGATTCGAACCCCACGATATAGTACTCATTGTGACAGAGGTCAATACGGATGGTAATGGTGTGTGCTCGCACAGAATGCGCGAGATTCTGAGAATTGGCCGCCATCAAACCGAAACCGAAGCTGTTTTACACGGTCCCGGTATGTTGCAACGATAGTTTTGTCATTGGACTGGACCGTTGACAAGTTGCATGCATTCGACGCATTAGTACGGCTCAATCCAACCGGAAGCACCACGACGTCCGAGCGGCGCCTCGAGGTTCTGGCCCTGAGCAGAGAGCATGACTTCTTCATCTTGGAAGGTGAGCTGCGCTCTATACTCCCATCTTCCGAATTGACGGTCAAACTTATGTACCGTAGATGATCCATACTGTAGTCTCTACTTCGGCCCGTCCAACAGACCGCCGTTCTATTTTGCACTCGAAAGAGATCAGCCAGAAGTAGGCCGCGTGCTCCGCTTCGACAGCCTGTCCAAAACCATTTCGGCGGGGTTGCGGGTCGGCTTCGCGTCTGGGCCCGAGCCCATCTTGAGAGTCATGGACCTGCACGTAAGTCTGGCGTTGCCCACGATCATACATCTGTTCGCCCGACCCCGCCGCCGGGCCAGGATCGCTGAGTTCCCTTCACTTTTCACACAGAGCGCGGCGGTGAACATGCAGCCACCGACCTTCTCGCAAGTGATCGCGCTCAAGATTCTTTCGGCGTGGGGGTACAACGGCTTTACAGCGCACACGGCGCAGTTCTATCGCGAGAAGAGGGATGTCTTCGAGGCCGCGATGCAACGTCATCTCGCGGGGTTGGCAGAATGGACCCCGCCCGAGGCGGGCATGTTCTTCTGGTGCGTCTTGCTTCATCCCTCCTCCCGGCGTATCATCGAACGACGCTCACTGATGTTTGCACTCCGGCGTACGCCGCGCAGGTTCAAGCTCCTACTGAACGAGCCAGGATCGGGAGAAGAGGCGGAGGGCGACTCGGAGTACATCATCCGCACGACGGCGGTGGAGCGGGGCGTCCTCGCGCTCCCTGGCGCGACGTTCTACCCCAACCCGCGCAAGACGCCGTTCGTCCGTGCGTCGTTCAGCCTACTGCCCGAGAACCAGGTAGACGAGGCGTTGCGCCGCCTGCGCGAGGTCGTCCTGGAGGTGCGGAAGGCCAACAAGCGCGGCTGAAGTTCGCGTCCAGGCTCAGTTTCTAGCAAATTCGTTGCGTAGGTCCTCCGGCCAAGCTTCAATACTCTAGTCAGCGCAATGCACCTTGCATTTCAATTGAGTCCTCAGCGTCCGCGTATAATGCTGCTCCACGGGAAATGAAGGCAAGACTCACGAGTGACGACTGGTCGATACGATGAAGGAGCGAAGTTGCATACTACTGTATTGTAGCTTCGCACAAACCTTAGCCTCCTGTCCTGAGTTCTAGCATGGCCCAAGACCACAACACGCCACGTCGCAAACATACATTGTGGCGCATGCCTCCTCACCTCATCTCAGTACAAGTCTCGCGATTTTTGAGCTTCTTCGTGGGGACGTGAGCTCGCGCTACGCCGTCCGCGCCTCCAAATCGTCTCCCTCAGCCTCTTCACCGCCTCCTCGACCTCCTCCTCGCCCAACAAGCTGAAGCTCGCGCGCACATACGCCGTCTTCCCGCCGCGCGGCAGGAAACCGTCCCCGGCAGCGCGAGCACGCCGCGCTCGTACGCCTTCGTCCGAATGACGCTCTCCGAGTCACCCTCCTCGCCGTCTTCCGCGAGCAGGAGCTTGAACCTATCGAGCAATCACGCGCGTCAGCGATGCCCGCGTACTTAGGCGGTGGGGACGTGCAAAGGGTAGGTGACGCACCAGAAGAACATCCCCGCCTCCGGGGTACTCCACTCTGCGAGCCCGGTGAGGTGCGCCGCATCGCGCCCTCAAAGACATCACGCTTCTCGCGGTAGAACCGCGAAACAGCCTCCGTGTGCGTCTTGAACCCGTCGTAGCCCCACGCGTCTAGCAGTGAGAACGCGATTGCCTGCGTGAGGGACGACGTCTGCAGGTTCGCGACGGCCGTCTGTCAGAGACTCATCAGTCGCAGGACACAAAGCACCGATTACAAGGTAGCGCGAGAGAACGTACGTGCATGTCTATGGCTTGGAGGAGCGGCTCGGGCCCGCTGGCGAAACCATGCGAATGCCGGAGGAGAGGATCTTGGAGAGGCTGTCGAAGCGCAGGACGCGCCCGACTTCTGGCTGTTCAAGTTCCAGAGTAAAGTAGGATGGGTACCGGGCGGCGTCGCCATAATAGAGGAAGTAATACGGGTCGTCTTGGATTATCATGCGGGTGTCAGGGTTGCGAGGCGAGAAAGCTGGGTGAAGCGCGTACCTTCCAGGATGATGAAGTTGTACTCGCGCGCCAGTGCGAGGACTTCTCGCCGCCGGTCCAGCGTCGCGGTCATTCCTGTCGGGTTCACCCATACTAAATCTAGCATTACGCTGGGGGTAAATGAGGCTCGCTGGCTATCAGCTCACAGGTACTGTGTAGAGGACCTCGGCATCGGCTTCCCCTCGGCCATTTTGAAGATCGAGCGCAAAGAGCTCGACTTGATACCGTGCGCGTCAGTTTCGACCTCTTGGGCCGGTAAATGCGAGTAGACTCAACGTACAGCTCCTTCACGCACCAATCAAGTCGCAGTGCAGCGCTTGGAACATGGGTAGGACGCCGCTGCGCAGGGTCAAACGTGCGGTCTTGCAAAATCTAACGTACAGACCTACGCGTATGCGGGGCATTCTATGAGGACGGCATCACCGGTGTTGACCATGGTCGCAACGGCCTACAAGCGAAGAACACGCGCATTATCACCGAGCGACTCCCTCACCCACATGAATAACCACCTTGTAAATCACATCCTGCGACCCGCTCCCAATACTAACCCTCCACCCCTCTCCCTTCCTCCTTCATGCTCCTCTCCTGCAGCCATACACCCACTCAGAAGGCTCGGGATCCCGCGTCGGCCCGTACTGCAGACCCTCCGCGAGCGCCTCACCGCTCACCTCCGTCTCGATCTCCTGGTGGGGTCCGTCGGTGAGCGCGAGGTGAGCTTCACGGAGGTCAGCGGGAAGGTCGTGGCGTTGGGCTTGCCCGCGAGGAGGGAGATCACGCCGGGGCGCGCTTCGAGCGGGTAGAGGCCACGGACTGGAGGGGTGTGTTCGTAAGTAGGAAAATCGGGAGGGAGGGTTAAAGACGTACTTGGACTGGGCTTTCGCTCCTTGGCTGCATCGGAGAGGAAGGCCGAGTAGAATTCAGCTGGGAGGCTCTTCACTGCCATTCAAGCTGTCTTTTTCCTTGGTTTATCAAGTTCGGTGATTATTTCTTTCTCGGTTTTACAGCGATGGTCCAGGCGAAATACGCGTGGCCGCTTGCAGACGGGAGGGGGCTGGAGGTGATACACATCTTTGACCCGAACTGCTCACAAGTTAAAGACCCGCGTCGAGTCATCGCGATCGGTACGCGATCGAGGGCACCACTGTCTGCTTTAGGCAAGCGTAGTGGTTGGCATCTGCCGTGTGCGATCTGTCGTGGCCGGGTTACAAAAGCGCTGTGCGACTTGGCTCGAAAGCTGAGCGTTACAACAGTGTCATTCCAATTGACATCGCGTACCAGCAGAGACAAAACAACAGCGCTACAATATTCCTCAACTGTACGGAGAACTCGACTTCCAATTACAATTTGCATGAATGATCAGGGTATCATCCAACATCGCCCCCTATTGGGTTCCTCCAGGAAGCAGTCTCTGCCTATCCGACCGCTCCCCCCTCTCCACCAACGGGCTATCCGGCTCCTGATAGCTCCTCACACTCCTATAGCTGCTATCCGCCCTCGTCAAGACCGGCCTCGTCTTCTTCCACACCCTGCTCCCCGTGTCCTTCGCGCTCTCCACGACCTTGCCGACGACGTAATTGCGCGCGCGCCAGACGGCGTGCGGGCGCACGTCGATGCGGTCCGTGCGCACGCGGTGCTCGTTGTCGACGATGACGCTGAGCGCGAGGATCGTGGTGACGATCGACGACAGCGCGGTGCAAGACGAGATCATGAACATGATCACCATTTGTAGCCGCGCGGCTTGCTGGACGGAGGACCCGCCCAGAATCGCACCGGTCATCATTCCGGGGATGGCGATGATGCCGAGCACGCTGAGGGAGCGTGTTTAGGGCGCTCGAAGGAATGTCAAAAGAAGAGGGGACGCTACCTCATTTGGTTGATGTTGGGAGTAAGGGCAAGCCGCAAGGCCTCCTTCGCGATGGGCTTGCACGCCTCGAACCTGGATGCGCCGAACGCGAGGTACATTTGAACCTTGTCGCTGTTATCACTGCGGACATAGAGCGGTCATACGGACTCGGCTGAGCGTAATAGGGAGGAAAAGACTTACTGCAACTCTTTCAACACGTAAGAGACAGAGACAACAATTCCAGAAATTGTGCTGCCACAGAGCATGCCCACGACAGGGACTGGGCTCGCGCGTGAGAAACGGGCTCCGAGAGTCGACAATTGGCTTACTATATTGTTCCGGCGTCCAGAACGGATCCACTGCCATGGCAAAGCGGATGCCAATGATTGAGACTGGTATTGTGGAGCCAAGCATGCCCACAAGCACGGAAGGGAACTGTGGTGGTCAGGACATCAACGACGAGGGAGGTCTTTTGCGCTCACCATGAATGCATATCGCTTCTTCGATTTATTTACCACTGTACAACAGATGACAGATGAGCATATACAAATCGCGTAATAAAATTTCAACGCTCACCGGTCTCGATGGTGCCCATCAAGTTCAACAAGACTAGTCGCGCGACCTGGCATTCAGTCGAACAAAATAGTGCGACCACAGGCGACACTCACATGCTATAGCCGCCACCGCCCACACATTATTTGTCTCAAACACTCTCTGAAGGACCAGAGCAACGACGCTCAGCTGCACAATACACCGCAGCGCAGCCGTCACAAGCCCACTGCCCACGCCCAGTCCCAGAGCGAGCGAGACGACTGCGTCGAAGACGATGAAGGAGAAGGCGAGGCCCACGTTGGCCCAGTCCAGCGGGCTCGTCGCACCTCCCGGCGCGTCCATGGCTATGACGGGCGAGCTGGTGGTGGTTGGGATGCAAGTGCAAGATGGATTTGTCCGAGTTGTCGGTGCATGCCGGTCATGGTGAGGGGACGGCGGCCTGAACAGCGCAGACGCGCTGGGACTGATGTCATTGTCATGCATCCAGCGCACATCTAATCTTATCCGCCACTCCTCGTCTCACCATTTCTCATCCTCGTTGCATGCGCATCTCCTGTGTCCTCCGTACAATGTCTGCGACGACTCCCGCTACTGTGCTAAGGCCGACCCTGGAACGCGTAGAGGAGCTCAGGACATCGCTCGCGGAGATCAGCGCCCGCGTCCAGCAAGCAGCCCCAGCAAATGCGACCACAGGCAGGCAGCCGACGCTCGTCGCGGTGTCAAAGTACAAGCCTGCATCGGATATCCTCGCTTGCTACGAAGACGGCCAGAGAGACTTTGGGGAGAACTACGTGCAGGAGCTGGTGGACAAGGCGGCGCAGGTACGCTCTCGGAGACAGGTCGCACGAGACCTCACTTAACTGAGTCACTCGCAGCTGCCAGCAGACATCCGATGGCACTTCATAGGCACCTTCCAGACGAACAAGTCCAAGATCCTTGCCTGTATGTGACTGTCAGTCCTGCTCGTCTCCATCGCCCTCCAGACTATTGACTATCCCCGTGCGCACTCCAGCGATCCCGAACCTGTACGCCGTCCAGACCGTAGGATCGGCCAAGGGTGCGGACGCCCTCAACAAACAGCTGACCTCTCGCACGACTCCGCTTAACGTCCTTCTCCAAGTGAACACTTCCGGCGAGGACGTCAAGTCCGGACTCGCGCCACTCACCTCCCCCGTGCCCGCAGACGCAGAGCTCGTCCATCTCGCGCGCCACATCGTCTCCTCCTGCCCGCACCTCCACCTCCAGGGTCTCATGACAATAGGCTCGCTCACCGAGTCACTCGACTCAAAGGAGAAGCCGAACGAGGACTTCGAGAAGCTCAAGCAGACGCGGGACCTCCTCGAGGAGGCGCTCGCCCCGGAGAAGGGTCAGTGGGGCGAGGGCGGGCGGTTACTGCTGAGCATGGGGATGTCGAGTGATTTTGAGGCAGCGTTGAGGACGGGGAGCGATATCGTGAGGGTGGGGACGGGGATTTTTGGCGGCAGGCCGAAGAAGGAGGAGGTGAAGAGCGCGACGTCCTGACGAATCGTGAGTCAAGAGCACCAGTCGGACATGCTATAGTACTAACTCACTGACAGAAATGTAGCAATATCAAATGTATCGTAGGGTTTCCGCCCACACACGCTCGACAGGTACAGTCTTGACATATCCGGACGGTTGCGGTGACGCTCGTCACCGACATATCAGTGCACGGTACTTGTACAAAGGTACAAGGACATTCGATTGGATCTATGCGGCATCGCATGGTTCTTCAGCGAACGACATCCATGGCGGTCTCAGCACAGCAAGTTCAGTACCAACACAACGGATAAGTAGACAACGTGGCAAGGTCCTCGCTCGACTGGACGTCTCAGGATGTCAAACTTTACTATACCATATCGCGGTGTGTTACCTGCACTTTCTGTATATGCCTATCGCTCATTGATCACTGGAGGCAGCTGCCATCCCGGTCCTCGAGGCAGGTCAATCATACCTTGCATGAATCGGGTAGATCACGTCTTGTCGAAGGCGTGCCCTTTTGCGTTCACTGTGCCTCGACTGTTAAACCTTCATTGTCATGTTACTTTCTAGACGGCCGATTACGTAGGTACGGAGGAAGATCTCTGCAGCACGTTCGTCGCTGCGGGTTGTCCCAGGCTGGCCCAGATGTCGATGTGTGGGTACAACCCTCCCTCCATTCAGAACTCGGAGCGACGTGCCCACGCACTTCGTTGCGGTAAGTGTGCGCTTCCCGTACATTCTGACCCCTGCCCGTCAAGGACAATGCAGAGGAACGACTTCATATTGCCACGGGCCCGATAGCTTGTGCTTCAAATGCGGGTACCTACTCACGACGGGATCGGCTTCGCGTGAGACAGCGTTCTGACCCTTGTCACTTTCGACACTGACTGTAACAATCTTGTCCTCCATCCCATTATAGACGGGCAGTTATGGGCCGACTGTGACTTGATCAAGAACTAGCATGCCTCATCATGAGAATATGGCTTTAAGACGGGCCGTCATATTGCTGGTGAGATCAACTATTCTTAACTTTGAACCAAGAGCTTCTGGGTTGCATCCCAATGTGCACCACATCGTACGATGCAATACACGTAGGTCGAGGTCTTGCTGTATCTTCGTCGTCGAAGCTCGAAGCTCCCGGTTGATGATCGGAATCCTTTCAGCTTGGGAGACATCATCCCCGAGCAGCGCAGAGGATGACAGGCGGAGTTCGAGCATATCGCTGTGTCGAGCTTCCATTAGATGGGAGGTATGTATTCACTCTCAAAAGCTCAGTCCATGCTGCTTCAAGGGGCGAGAACGTTGGCTCAATATTATCCCCTCACAGGTGAGGTGGGTCCTACTGGCTTCTCCGAGATTGTTGTTAGACTGAAAGCCCTTCTCTCAGCTAGCACAATGAGCGCCTTGCTGTCGCCGATCGTGCTGCGTCGAGCTGCTCGTCGGCTGAAAGAGTGGGTCAGCATAACAGCCCCAGGTGCGCGGGTCATCATATGTGGTGGAGCAGCGGGACGCTCTTGGGTGGCACTCGCGCAACCGAGGTATGCTGCAGATATTCTTCTTTCGTTGGGCTCTTGTACTAACCCGCATCTTCATCCTTAGGATCTGACATGGCGCTGGACTTCTCGAAATGCTCGCGTCCGACTTTGGCAAACACGCTCAAGGACAAGGCGCGCCTCTCCGACCAGTTCGTCGTGGGGTTCGAGGTCTTCCTCAAGCTCGACGACGCGACCACAGTGCAACTCGACTTCGTTGACGCTCCCGAATACTACTTCCAGCCGTCAGAGGCGGACTCAGTAGTGATTTCGCTCCCCGACGACCCGACCCTCGAGGTGCTCTCCCCGCCGACGCTCCTCGTGCACAAGATCATCGCGTGCCAAGGGCGACACCGCGACTACTCTGACCGAGGAAGGTCAAACGGAAGCAGCAGATAGACTGCTCGGACATCGGGTTTCTACTGGCGTTGTGCGCGAATGGGCGGCATACTCTGTTGCCTGTGCATGGCAACGCTTTTCGGGGGAGGCAGCAGGAGATCATGAATGCCTTCGTCGCTGTTGCAGGAGAGACGATGGCGCCGGGAAGGGTTGCACGATACATGTGTGAATGGAATGGGCTTGTAGTTGCAAGTGGGCTTGATGGAAGCTTTTACATGGTATGAACATCTTCGTTCTGTCAAAACCTTCAAAACACCTAGCTAAGACTCTTAGCTAACGGCATCTTCGGGCTACGTCGTCTTGTCCCACGGTAGTGTAGATGGCAATGAATCCACGGCTATCGACCTCACAATCGATGTGAGTATACGTCTCTCAGCATTGCATGTTTTTTTAGGGATGCGCTCATCGCCAGAACAAAAGGGGCGACATGAGCGACATAGGCTCGCGAGTCTGAGAACGTTTCCTCGGCGCGCCCGCCGCGCCACACGCGCGCGCCGTCGCGGTGCAGGTGACCGTGTCTCCAGTGTAACTTGCCGATGTCGCCGTCTCTGCTAAACTGAGCGCGTTCCATCCATACAGCTTTACACTCTCGCATGGGTCACTGCAAATTACGCCGGCACGGAAGTTGAAGTACAAGGGAATGTGAAATGAGGACCGTCGAGGCCCAAAGCCTGAGTCCAATGTTGGGCTCGGCAGTTGCCGCACCCGGTCGTATACCGTTTTCTACTGGACCACCGTCACGACCGGACGTTTGAGTGCTGCTACTAGTCCCATCCCTCCGCGCAACGCATAGACCTCATATTCTTGCCGCAATCCTTATCGTATAGCCTCTAGGCAGCAGTTCAGTCTACATGCCTGCTGGAACAGTTGACATCCAACTTCTGAGCGATCTACACCTCGAGATTGAACGCGGTTCTCAACCTCTCTATCAGTACGACTTCCCTGCAAGCGCAGAGAATCTAGCACTCCTCGGCGACATTGGGTGGACGAGAGATGAACGATTGTTTCTGTGGTTGGAAGTCCAGCTGTTGCGGTTCAAACACGTCTTCTTCGTGTCTGGGAACCATGAGCCGTACATAAGTACGCTGGTACGTCGCTTTCTCTCTTCTTCGTGACATATCGAGGTCTTACAGGTATCTGGAATAACATAGGAGGAAAGCGCAGGGACCATCGAGGCATTCGCGAAACGCATGACAGACGCGCGCTCTGCAGACCCAAGTAAAGGCGAATTCATCTTTCTGAACCGGACGCGATACGACCTATCGCCTACCCTCACCATTCTGGGCTGTACGCTTTGGTCTGCGCTGGATCCGGAGAACATCGACATCCTCGTCTGGGGGCTCACGGATTTCAAGCGCATCGACGACTTCAACCCCGACACGTACTCGGAATGCCACATAGTGGATCTCGCATGGCTACGACAGTCAATCACCGACATTCGTACGAATGAACCCGAGCGACGAATAGTTGTCTTTACCCACCACGCGCCGACCATCGAGGGTACCGGTGACCCCAAGTATATCGGCGGGCCGACCAATAGCGCGTTCGCCACCGAACTATCCATGGATGACATATGGTCCCCGCCGTTGGCTGTGTGGGCGTTCGGGCATACGCACTGGAGCTGTGACTTCGAGCGACGCGGTGTCAGGGTTGTCAGCAATCAGCGAGGCTATAAGGAGGGAGATCCAGCGTTCGACGCTGCGACGGTTCTGAGGCTGTAACAACTGTCGTGTCCACGGTGCAGGCGTTCAGGGGTCAGGAAGCGAAAGCAGTGATCTGGGAGCATTGTATTGTACCAATGAGCGTTATTCCGCAAAAGGGGTAAACTGGTATGTCCACCTACAGTGACCCCCTCAGAGGGCGACTTACAAGATAATGCTTGACAGATCTGACTTGACATAACTATGACTACGACCAGCTTCACTGCACTACCGAGCCTGCAGTAACCCACCCACACCGGACCCTGATACGGTGTGGTGTCTCAGGCCGGTCGGCGCTGGGGAGCATCAATGCCATGTTGTACTCTCATGTTGTTTCAGGGAAATGCTGGAGAGATGTGCAGCAGTGCAACAGGATGTGCTGTTTCTGAATCTCTCCGTTTGGACCACATTCAGTATAACTATTGCTGTCCCATACTCTGCCGCTGTACGTCGTATTCGTTAACATCCCTGTAGCCGAGGTTGAGCCGAATCTGTTGCACCGAGTCGGTCCGCAATCAGTGGAACTGTCAAGAAGCAGTTGACATAACACACATCGCAGCAACCACACTCTTCCCAGGAAGTGGCAACCTGCCAATACGATAAGTCACCATGACTGTGATGATGATATGCAGTGCACACTGACTATGTCAACTTGTATGTAGACGTCCGAGCGTCACCTTCGTCATTATATCCTCCATGACCATCCGTGCCCCCTACGCATGCACGAAAATGTTCTCAATTCTTCCCCGTAACCACTTACGAGCGCAAGGGACCTTATTCATCGGTCTGCTCCTCTCTGGTTTCGTCTCTGCTGGACAGACCAACAGGACGATCGATGATTTCTATGGAGACTTCGTGACCGGTGTGCAAGTCGCTTACACTGGTGCCTGGAATACTGGCCAGAATTGCTCGTCGTGTGCCCTACGTCCGAATGCGAACGACACATATGCGGGCACATGGCACGACACGACTTCCAACTTTCCGAACGCTTCTATTCCCGACTACCTGACCCTGCGGTTCAACGGTGATTGGTTTGCATCGCAACTTCAGGAGGGGTAGACTGACACTGTGTCTAGGAACCGCGGTTTGGCTCTATTGTATCGTTGTCAATTCCCAGCCGGCCGTCGAGACTCCAATCTTGACCAACATCAGCGTCCACTTGGACGGGCACTTAGCGGAAACGTACCAGCATGCCCCAGATCCGAGTCAAGAGCAATACAAGTACAACAGGACCGTCTTCAGTATGACGAACCTCAGCAATACGGAACATACCTTGGTGATGACAGCAGTGCAAGGTTCTCAGCCGTCAGTGCTACTGTTCGACCGGGCTGTATACACGTGAGTCCAGCATACATAATTACATGATCATTGGCTTGATGAGGTGGCCCCAATTTCCACGAAGTTTTGATGATGGCGAGCCAAGTTCGTCCAGCAGTGCTACATCCACATCGCAGACCTCAACGACTTCCAGCAGCGAACCACCCAGTAATTCAACTCACCATGGTAGGTTGCCACTGCCCTCTCTTGCCAACGTTTCTCACCTCTGAATAAGGTTCTCCCACTGGTGCGATTGTTGGCGGTGTACTCGGTAGTGTTGCCTTCGTTGCGCTTTGCCTCTGCTTCGTGATCTATTGGCGGAGGCGGCAAACGGTGCACTACGCAACAGACGACATGGATCACACGGCAATCGATCCATTCGTTCCCTCTCGTCCGTTGAATTACCCAGGTGCGGCTGTCTTTTTCCGTGAACAGCACTGTGCGAGTCGGTTCATTCAAGACTCCATGCCAGTAGACGATATGACGGTGCTCACTATGGCCGCTATCTCCGAGACCCCTCCCTCTTCCGGCACAAGCGACGCCCGCGTGTTTGACGAAAAGCGCATCGAAGCGACCTCCACTTTACATGGAGACAACCTGACGCGCGAGGCTCATGACTTCAGACAGCAGGTCACAATCGTACCCGCCGAACGGTCAGTGCTGACACCAGAAAACGGTTCGACGCTGTTGGGCAGTGCGTCTACGCCGGCCAGCACGGTTCCTGCACCTGCGTCATTCCAGCGGTCGAACTCAGACAACGCTGATCTGAGGAGGGAAATGGCATCGCTACGAGTGGAAATGGCACAGTTGAGGGCGGAAGGAATGCAAGATGTCGGTCCACCACCTGCATATTAGCTTGAGGTTAGTAATCACTTAGCGGTAGGCAACCTCTCGTACGAGTACGACATTCTTGACGGGGAGGGGACGCTCGTGTCTGGCCAGTCACTCTAATCTGACCAATGCAGTTCATACGACGAGGTGCCAGTTTAGTCTCGATGCTAGTAGTGGGTAGTAGCGATGCTCCGTGGAGGAATCGAGGACCTGCGCTTATCCTCGTTAACGCTGATACCGACCAATGTGAGGAGAATGGTAGTCAGTACAATCCATCAGACCTACAGCGAAAAAAAAAAAAGACGAGTCCTTTGCAAGTCCTTCGACTCCGAGCTCAGGCGCAGTTCATCCAGACGCGCCTGTGGCGTAGGGCCGCGGTGCAGGTGACCGTGTGTCTCACAATCCGACCGTCACCGTGCCTCAAGTCGAGCGCGACGCTGCACACAACCATGTCTCTCGCGAACTCTTTGCCGCGTACCGCACGGCGTTCGATAACATGGCTTCCTAGAGTATCACCAGTCCTAGCCAGCCCAAAGCTGAGGGTCTTACATGAACAGACGCGTCCGAAGAGTACGCAACCGGCATACGAGGGACATATCCCGCTGAACACTTTCGAGGCTGGCTTCCTGGCTGTTGGTTCCGCGCTCATGTCGCTAGCGAACCCTAGGAGAGGTGGTGCGTCAATCATGCCGTTGCAATTGACAATGAGTTTCATAACCCCCGCACAGACATGGTGGCTGCGTTGGGAGACGTGACCTCCGGACCTGTGCTGCCTCGTCTTCGGGATGCCATGCTGGAGAGCCCAGAGGGCAGGAGGATTCTAAAAGAGCGGCCCCGCGTAAACTCGGCGACCGTCGACATGAACAAGCTGGCGTTGCTCCCAGAGGGGTCGTTTGGTCGTGCGTACGTAACTTGGCTCGAGCGGTGCGGTGTGACCCCCGATACGCGTGAGCCGGTACGTATCTGCTCACTTCTTTGGAGACATGCGTGCTCACAATTACTACAGGTGCACTACGTCGACGACCCCGAGCTGGCGTACGTCTTGCTGCGCTACCGCGAATGCCACGACTTCTACCACTGCATCTGCAACCTGCCCGTCAACGTCGAGTCCGAGCTCGCGCTCAAGTTCTTCGAGTTCGCCAACCTCGGCCTCCCCATGGCCGGCTTCGCCGCAGCCTTTGGCCACCTCCGCCTCACCTCAGCCAAGCGCCAACGGCTCTTCAGCGAGTTCGTTCCTTGGGCAGTCAAGTGTGGGGGCAGCGCGAAGAGCTTGATTAGTGTGTACTGGGAAGAGCGGTGGAGCCAGAACGTGGATGAGATGAAGAGGGAACTGGGTATCTGGGACCCCCCGGAAGCGCGCTGGAGCAGACCTCTCAGCGAGGCGAAGGCTGCAGCGGAGAAGAGGGGGAAGGCTGCTGAAGCGCAACTGACTGGGCAGCCATGACGGCATTGATATATGGCTTTCCTGTGCATGTACATACACTGCTCTCCGATTTCTGACCCTCACCTTGCATTCCGATGCCCTGTGGTTTTCAGCTTACCGATAATGGCCTCAAGAGATCGCAGTCCGTGAACGGCTACATATGTTCCATTCCGTGGGAATACATGCATAGTAAGCCTCAATGACCCTTCCGTTCTAGGATAACCAGTTTCTCGCTCAGGATCATCTCCAACGGGTGGACGAACACATCCAGGTTCTCCATCAACCCCTTGCCTCTACCTTTCACTAACTCTCGCAGCCGAGGGTTGATCTTCCACCCGTCAAAGCCCGGGATACTTGCAACGGGTGTCCAATAGCTCGAAGAGAATCCTGTGGGTAAAGGCGAGCCAGTGCCGTCGCTCTCGGCGATGACATGCGTGACCTCCTTCGACCCACTGAGCATCTGCGGCGTGAGGTTCTCCGTCTTGTCGTACACCCAGTGTTGAGTCGGAGGTGCGAGGTTTATGCTTGTGAGGAAGGGCGGTGCGTAGGCATGGAGGAAGAGGGAGGCCCCGGTCTGTGCAGCTAGGTTGGATATGTGGACGTGTACTGGGATATTCGTAAGCAGCATGAAACGTGGAGATACATAGTAAGGCGACACACCATGAGTCTCGTTGGCATAGTGAGCGTTAAAAGTCGACAATGCTTCGCCCCCTGGGTAGTTGTTCATCGACGCCAGAGTGGAGAGGCTTGTCACGACGAAATTACATGCAATCAGACCGAGAGTAACGAGGATAGACAGGCGAACGAGGAATTTGCTCTTCGGTTTCCTCACGCTACGAGCGCGATCGAGAGTATCAGTAATTGAACCATTCGTTCGTGCGAGATCGACGAATACTCACATCCATGTGACGCCTCTTGCGGCTGCGATATTGAATACTGGAACGACATAGATGATGAACCGCCACTCTTTGTGTCCTAAGCAGCTGAGGAGAGCTATGAAGCCAAGATAAGGCAAGAGGAGTGCGCGGACGCGTGAATCGGCGTGAAAGCCGAGCACGGACAGTGGGAAGCTCCACATGAGGAGCTTGGACAAAGACGACGTGAAGTATGTGTGCCATGGGGAGACCTGATAAGCAGGACAAAAATCAGAGGTGCCACTGCATAAACACAGTTCACGCGTACACCCCATTCTGCACTCTTCCCTTCGATGACGTTGAAGAAGACACCGTGCAACTCTGGCCACAAAGGCCATTGTTGCCAGAAGTAGGAGTCAACTAGGGTTGTCAGGGCTGCGGACCGTCGTTAGTTCGTACTAGAGCTGGGCATCCGTCTCCCAAGCACGCACCCGCGGAACAAGTGCCACTAATCACTCCAACTCGAAGTAGCGAAGAGAACGTGGTAGAGCCTGTTAGCAGACCTTGCAGAGCAAGCGGAGCGAGGAGTAGGGCAACCTCAGAGCGGAAGATAGCAGCTGTGCATGTCAGGAGTGCTATCATGCGATGAAACGCAGATGACGAAAGGCGACTCGAGTTGGGCGAACGGTTCACCAATTGGTACAGAGCGATATTCACTGAATCTGCCTTCAGCTCAGTGCAGACTCATGAGCGAACTTGCGCACCGGGGAAGAGGGCGAACATATTCGGCAGCGTCCTGCCCATCCAGAATGGCAGATGGAACTGACTGATGGTGAGCGCCACGAATGCCCAGCTCACAAGACGGCCGAACCGACGCGACACGGCGCGCCGCAGGAGGCAAAGTGCGATGGCATTCACGGTCGCGAGAACCAAACGGACTGGTAGGTGTTATATCTGTACGAATTCCAAACGCTGCAGAGTTGCACGAACCTAGTACTTGCACATCGGCCTTCTGTGTAAACATTCCCTGAGGGCTAGCCAGGTACGCTACTGCGCTAGTCATCCACGCCAGGAGAGCATTTCCTATGAACGTCCGTGGCACTGCCCCAGGGAAGACACGGTGGTCATACTTCAAACATCAAGCTGTTACCCGCTATTGCTCATGGAGAAGAATCGCGTACATTTGAAGGGCATGTGGCTGCACGCCGTACATGAGCACATCGTGCGTCGCATGGAGGCTGAAGCTCTCTTCGACCTTGGTATAGGGCGCGAGCAGTGCGTGCAGCCACGCTACACCGACAAGGTACAAGTCCAGTATGAAGCTCATAGTGTTGCTGCCTGCTGTCGCAGTTGCATGTAGGACTCGAAGATATAGTGAAGGCCGAGTCTCGTCACAGTTTGTAGTAAGTATCATAGTATGTACGCGCAAGCGATCCTACTGATCGGAGACTGAATGGCTCTATGAATCCCTATAGAATGTTGTTACCTGGTCATTAGAACCCCATACTGGATTATAACGGCCGTTAATGCTTCTGACTCACTCAATCGATCCGAAAGCATTCCACAGTATAATTGCAGAGCGGAGAGTAATCATGCCCAACAGTAGGCAGCTCTAAGATATCGCAACAGAAACACATGATACATCAATGCCGACCTCGTCCTCAAGCACAGGCCTGCCTCATTGTGGCTGGCACTCCGGCTCATGTCCATGCGGGCCCCAATCACCCTCATCGTCCTCGTCCTCGTCTTCATCCTCATCTTCGTCCTCCCACCCATCTTCGTCTTCGCCAAACTGCCGGGCAAATCCAGAGCGGTCAAAGAAGGCGGACCCAGAGAAATGCTGGGCACGCACTTCTACGATGTCACTCTCCTCGAATGGCACTTGTTCCACGACTTCCGGACGCGGTTCCATCTCGGGCTTTTTGGGTGGTAAGAGGCCCTCAAGTGCCTATAGAGTAGGTAGATGAGCATCAACGGCAAGGTCTCACTGATGGGATAGGGCTCACCGTCCGGTCAACTGTTGAAAGCCATTCCTCGTCCGGCATGTCGATCTCAAGCATGATGTACAGATTGCCCTTGTGGTCTGGGCTCTTGTGCACGGGCATGCCCTCGTCGCGCAGAATAATGCTGTCCCCAGGTTTTATGATCTTTCCCCGCGGACTTGTGACTTGAATTCCGCGGCCGTCCAGATGTGTGATGAGGATACGCGAGAAGCCCAATAGCGCCTCTGAGAGGGTGATGTGCACGGTCGTGAGCAAGTCATTTCCCGATCGCTCGATGGATTCGTGCTTCTTCGTTTTGAGCAGAAAGATGACATCTCCCGGCGGGACATCTGGCTACATAGGAAACGTCAACAAGGCCTCGGATGAAGGTGGAAGCCACATACCTCTTCATCGCCAGCTCCAGCTAACACTATTCGATGCCGATCAGGCATTCCAGGTTCGATGAAGATTTCTCGCCGGTTCTTCTCCTTGACCGTCTTCTTGCCTTTGCACTTCTTACATCTGCCAGTATGCGTTAGACATCACCGTGATGCACAGAAGTTGGTGGTCGTACTGATCCTTCTCTCTAAGCTTTTCTCCATGGCCACTACATTCTGAACATGGCGCTCGGGTTGTCCCAATACGACCAGCAGCAAGCTGTAGCGTGACATGAGTGAAGAACAAGGCGGAGTGGCAATCAGCTCACTTACTTGAGTATGGATCATTGTCCAACCCTTACCCTCGCACTTCACACACGGTTTCGGCTTTGCAGACCCCTTAGCTCCTGTCCTGTTCGATGGGTCGTACGGATGTCATGGAGCGGTGGGCAGAGAAACGCACCCCTTGCATGTTCCGCAGATTGCCTCCTTCTCCATGTTCATTTTCACGCTCTTCCCATTATACAGGTCCTCCAACGTGACTTCGTACGGCACCGTCGTATCCCGCCCTCGTGTTCGTCTCCGCATGCCTGGGCCGAAGTCGAAACCGAACATGCCACCGAACATCTCCGCGAAGACATCATCTGGGGACATGCCGGGCCCTCTTCCACCTCCTTTGGATAGGCCGTCCATGCCGTATTCGTCATAGACCTCCCGAGTCTCTTGTACACTCAAGATCTCATATCTGAAAAACCCGTGTTAAAGAGTAGTGTCAGAATATAGCCAGCAACGTACGCCGCGGCCATCTCCTGGAACTTCTCCCCAGCTGTCGGGTCATCTGGATTCTATTGAATAGACGTCGGTCTCTAAGGATGCCGGAGAGAGCAGCGAACGTACTTTGTCCTGCGTTCGAGGAAACATTCACATTCAGCCACCAGCCCAGACATACTCGACATGCATGACGTACCGGATGGTGTTCCCTGGCCTAACAGACGGGCCAATGTCGATTAGCATGGGCTTGACATTAGTATGGACATAGCTTACCTTCTTGCGGTATGCTTTCTTGATCTCATCTGCGCATTCAAACGGCCCATAAATCATCTAAATCATCAGCGGCGCCGAGGCCACATTGTGTGCTCACCATCGGAGGCCCCTGGATGTACTCCAAGTAGATCGTATAATCCCGTCTCCACAGGCACTAAGAGGATCTCTGCACTTCATAATTGGACTAGGCAGAGCAGATACTCACTAGCTGAACTGTCTCAGGACGACGGAGGAGGGTATAGTGTGCCTGCTGAACGACACGGCCTCGGTGGCGTCTTGCCGTCGACTTCGTGTGATCGCAAATGCTGGATCACCAAACGGTGGCGACTTCAAGTCCAATTGCGCGTCAAGAGTTATAAAGTAGAAAAAGTAGCGGTGAGCAGATGAAAGTGAACAGCAGAGAGAAGGCAAGAGGTGAGCCAGGTAGCAAGCCGAAATTTGTGGTCGCCCCAGCCAAGCGGCGTAGGGCCTGGAGGATGTCGCGTACTTGACTTACACGCTTCGCGTCCGGGCACGTGCCCCGAGAATGCTCTCTGCTATATCCAGTCAAGTCCAATTATGTGAATCGGGTCGTCAATCTCATGTTTACTGTACCGGAGGCGGCGAGACAGACGGGCTGAGAGGGAGATGCGAGATGCCAATAATATTACAATGATACAGCCATTACAGTCACTATGCATAGGACAGCTCGTATTCGAGTCTCGACAATCGCATCCGCTATGCCACACAACATGACGCGAACGTTGTTTTGCTACCGCTTCTCCTTGACGTAGAAGTGAAGGATTAGGTAGCTGATGATGGTGAACGAGCCAAAGAAAATGCCGAGAAGGGCAATATCCGGCCACCAGAAGGACTGAAACAATCCGTATTAGCACGCCTTGAGAGGAGGAAGCCTGGCTACGAGGACTGACCTGTGATTGCAGTCCGAAGGTCGAGAGAATTGCCGCAGCTGGCACATCGATGTCCACACCATACTGTGTAGATGCACGTCGATTAATGATCGTATACATGATCGATGTCACGTTGCATACCTTGGTCTCTCTTAGTTGCAAGTACCTTAGCTCGTTCACGGCCAAAGCTTCGTAAGCTGCATGGAAGAACGACATGACATTGAGCCATTCCCACTTCTTTCCAAGGGTCTGTCGGTTGATAAGCAATCCAGCAAACAACAGGCTGGCAATATTGTCAGCACATGGGCGAGCGTTCAGATACTGAACATACTTGAAGAGCATGATCAAGGTCCCAACAAGGCTCGCCACGCTGGTGCTTGCGAACGCGATCGACAACAGGAGGATCACGCTAGCTGTAGTCAAGTTGAAGAGCACGAGCACTAGGATGAACTTCCAGAATATTGCGACTTCAGGCACAAGACCGATGAGACCGTAGACAATGCCACCGTACACGAGCGGCGGGACAATACGCAATGGTAGGATGTCGAACAGAACCTATCAAGAGACCTGGTGAGCTGGGGTCCGGCATCAACGCCAACTAACGACTTGCCTTGGATGCGAAGTAGGTCAGCGGCGAATAGTAACCATTCGCACTGAGTAATGTGTGTATTAGCAATCTGTTGCCCAAAAGCATTCATACGACGTACCGTTCCCGCATGAATAGAATCCTCTCATTCGCGAACAGACTCAAGCTCGACAAGCAAGAGAAGCCGAAGAGCGCGAGAGTGAAGAAGAAAAATCCAAGTCGGTTTTGGAAGCCTGCGATGTCGTTCCTGAGTTAGAGTCAGTAACCGTCCAGCCATGCGAACAGAAAACATCGCTTACGAGAGATTGTGGAAGAAGAATCCACCCATGACTACAAAAACATCAGTGATTATCGTCGACTCGTCAAAAGTCACACTTACGTGCGACCAGAACAGCGGCAATGTAGTGGGCAGCAAGGAGAGCAGGGTCTCGGTACAAGTTCTTGAATGCCCTCCCGCTCAGGATGCGGAACTGCGTGCCCCAACTTGCCCGCTTACGTCCCCTGGTAATCATCGTCTCGAACGCCGCATCAGGCAGTTGGCTCGAGCCACTCTGAGGCGCATTCGTGTTCGTCGATACCTCAGCAATCTCTTCCTTCAGCGATGCCGCGATGTCGCTATTTGCAAACGCATCCACCAACGCCTGCAAACGAGGGGCCAACGGTCCCTCGCCGGGCAACGAGTTGGGCGTGATCGCTTGCAGTAGCTGCGACGTCTTCTTTCGCACGTAGCCGGAGGCTGAACCTGCGACGGAGCTCGCGCGGGGCTGCAGCTCTGTCTCTTCCGTTGAACTTGATGTCTTGGAATGTCCCGAGGAGGAGCCACCGTTGAACGCCCGCTCTTCGTCATTGACGTTGGTTGCGTCCGAAGTGGACAGCTCTGTCGGCGGACTTTCCAAGGAGCGAGGCTCAATACCCGCATGCATTGTCAAATCGACTACATTCGATCGTTAAAAACTGCCCGACGGAGGAGCACTGAGAATGGACGTACTCAAGAAGTCAGCAATGTTGAAACCCGGTGGGCATGGGTGTCCAATTGCAGCCAGGTACTCCCCGCATTTGTCCGCATCGCCAGAGTAGATCAGCTTGCCTTGCGCGAGAACAAGCAACTGATCGAAGAGGGAGACGATGTTACTGCGCGGTTGATGGATCGTGAACAGCACGGTGCGGTTGTAGTCCTTCGCGAGTGTGACCAAGCTGGAGATGACGCTCAGTGCATTGAAGGCATCCAGACCTGGAAATACATGAGTATAACCCGCCTCCGAAGTGTAAATGACCTACCGCTCGTCGGCTCGTCCAGGAATAGAATCGAAGGGCTGGTGACGAGTTCGCAAGCTATTGAAACGCGGCGCTTCTCACCTCCGGAGATGGATCTGCGGCCTATTATGCGCCAATTTAGCCTCGTGTCCGCGCCACTGGTCAGGACCCAGCTCACCAGAGTCGCCAATGCGTGCATCCTTTATGCCGAGGATTCCCAATTCATGCATCGTTTCCAGCGTCCTGAACTTCTTCGCCTCTAGACTCATCTCGCGCGGCAGCCTCAGCAGCGCAGAGTACAGCACGGTCTCATACACAGTCAGCGTGCTCATCAGCGTGTCCTCCTGGTCCACGAAGCCCATCATCTTCTTGAAATCCTCGTCTGCAACTTCCCGTCCATTGACGAGCGTTCGCCCATTCACGACGCCACGCTTGTTCTTCCGTGCAAGGATGTCGAGGAACGTCGACTTGCCCGCGCCCGAGGCGCCCATGATTGCCATGAGCTGACCAGGCTTGACCGAGCCAGAGACGGAGTCGAGAATTGTGCGGTTTCCGAGCGAGTAGGAGATGTCAGAGAAGTGCAAGGACGTGGCGACATGCTCGGACATGAGCCTCGCGGTCTCGCTCTCGGGCAACCGAATGCGACCAAAGTCACCTGAACGTGTCCTCCCTGCGTACCAGAAGACTGTAAAATGGTGTGAGCTAACATACTTGGATTTTCATAGAGGCTACTCACTTGCTGTTGCAATGATAACAAACAAGCCTGCTCCTGCTGCGCTCAACGCGATGAAGCGACTGCTATCCGGTTTGAGCGGGGGCTTCAAGTGAATCATTAGAATCGGCGAATGTCTATCGACCAATGATGCTCCCTTACCACGTAGCCGGGCACCTGGGAATAGTGCAAGCACTCTCCGCCGTCACACTGCAATGTGATGTAACGATCACCGAACATAGTATCAATCAGTTCGTTCATGGCAGGCTCCTCGAATTTGCAGTCTTGGCCCGTCTTGCAGCTGAAAGAAACAGGGCCCCTGATTTCGTCCTTCAAGAAGTCCGAGATGTCTTCAATGACACGAGCTCAGTGGGCGTACATTCCGGAAGAAGAGATGACATAGCACTCACCGACACTGCCGTTCTCACCGCATATGAATCGACCAGGGACACACTTGCACTTCATGTTTTCACACGCGTAGCGAGTGGTGTTGCTGTCATAGTCCGCCTCCATCCCAAACGAGCACGTGTCCAGTGCGCAGTAGAACGATTCCTCCTGCGCAGTCCAGAACTGGAACTGACAAGTAGCTGCCGGCTTGTCGCAACTGAACGTCACCTCGGGAGGACGATCCGGAAGCATATCGATGATCTTGCGGTCTGTTGGAGGCGCATAAGCGATACGGAGGAGTCCCCGACGCGAGACACGCACTCGTCACTGCGCATATTTGGTGGTTCTCGAAGACAGTTACACCGCCCTTGTAGCATGTCATATTGTTGACCTCCTCTCCGTCCTCCACTGGCTTCCCAGCGAGAGGAAACCCGACACACGCGCTATCCGTCTTGCACACTAGGAGCTATGAGCGCGAGGCGGAACCCAAGGAGGATTTCAAACGTACCGTTACAGTTCGCACCACCCCAACCATCCTTGCAGTCGCATTTTTGACCCGGTTCTCGTTGTCTTCTCCATTCTCCGTCCGCCAGAGAGTCGCATTCTGCCTGAACGGTGAACTCCGGTAATGTTCCATGGAACGACGGGACGTACGTGGTGTCAAGCAGTCAATCCCTGCCCATCCTGGCGGACATTTGCACTGTCCATCATATGTTGAACACTCTCCGAACTGTCCACAATCGAATGCGTCCAATTGACAATTGAAGCACGGTGGGCACTTCTCTGCTAGGAGCTCAGTAGAACGTCCCGAGACACAGCGAGTAGTACATACCTGGCCTCGTATTAGCCACAGCCAATGGCTGGTGTATATCCTGAATGTCAGGACTGATGTTAATTCCACGATATTTAATCACGCACCGACAAGTCGTATTGATATGGAGAGAAGCTACCACGCAATGTCGATCGGTTCTGAGCTGCGTATGCAGGTGAGGTTAGTGAGACCAGCGCAAGCAGAACGGACAGTGCCATCCCGCCACGAGCAAGTGAGACCGTCATAGAGGATGTCGTTCACACCCCTTGGGTGTCGGCGACGCTGCTGTGGAACACGAAGTCGAGGTTGGCGGAGCACCTGGCAAGCACGGTCGTCGCTGCGGTTAAGCCAACCGTGACGCCACCGTAGAAGCTTGACTCCGCTCGTAGGCAAATAGTGACGTAGCCCATTCTGTTTTCATTCTCCGAAAACGGTACGTAACTGTACCCTAAGTTGTATTGTTACTCCGCTGAGACATGGTCGCTCTATTGAATAGAGTCGACGGACCAGCGACGGACTTTGCTAAACTTGGGCTGCTTTGCGGTAGCTCTGACCCCGCACCGCGTCGCGAGCGCGTATGTACCGCTATATATCAGTGACCTTCGGGAAATCCTGCTGTGCACTTCCCTCTGCTGTTGTCTCGTCATCGGTATGTCACTGGGCATCTACTAGCTGGAACCCCATTACCGGTGAGGTCAGGTCGCACATCAAGTTGAGGTCAATTTTGGGCCGAGAATAGTACCAGACAGATACTCCCAATACGTACAATCGTAACAATGCACCTGCGAGTGGGGTGTGAAATCAGGCTGCTACTGTTTTCGAGCGGACTGCAACTTACATTCGCTGCATGCAACCTTGGTTTCCTGTCATTGACTCGACACACCTGGAATTATTGTTGGCGATGTACCACCAATGTACGAGCCTCATGACGTTCCACGCTGCGGTCTCTGTACAGACGGTCTTCTGGAGTCTCGCTGGAGTCTCACGACGACGACGTCGGTCGCGAAACAACGCCAAGGCGCCTATCCTATGCAGGATCGCTGGTCACCACCATGAACCTGGAACCACTCATGCTTAGCGTTGTCGACCGTCGCAGTCAACAGAGGAAGCAGCACAACGTACCCCTCAACTGGCAGAAAGCATTGTATTAATTACGACGCTCTGGTGATACGCGCGGCACCCAATCGCTCAAGCTTCTCTAAGTGAGTAGAAACAATCGCTTGTGGCGCCTGCAGTGGTTCATCTGCCTGAAGCTGCTTCGACTCGTCGCGTTTACCGGGCTACAGAACACGAAAAAGCATCATTACTCTGTTCCAACGCTGTTCCGGTGGCACCGGACTTGTACTTCCGTGGGCAGCGCTGGGGGCCTTTGTTACGCGCGCCGTCCTTGGTAGGTCCCGGTCAATTCCCATGCATATGCGGCCGCGGAGCGCCGCTCTTAAGGCATGTCCTCGACTATCATATTTCTTGACATCGGCAAAGGTGAGTGAGATGAGGTGTTCACGCTGACCCCTCGGCAGCCGGTACGAGCACGTACATGGTCGTTGGAGAGTGGCACGAAAAGGTTGTAAAGGAGACCAGCGTGTGCACCGGGCCCAGCCATTTCAGATACAGTCTTGCCACCATTCCACGATGCGATGCATATGATAGCATGTCCACAATGGAGCCTGTGAATGGTTTATATCTGGATGCGAATGCAGACGTTGGTTGGACATTCTTTGGGAAAAGGTCCGCACGGCGTCGACTGCTCATTGGCTACCGACTGACCACGGTTGCATTCAACAAGAAATGCCAGACGAGTGACCAGTGGCGCACGCTGACGAAGCCGACAAACAGTGAGCACGTTTCGGAAGGGCGAGTAGGGGAAGTGCAGAAGGTTTGTGCGCACCGACGCCTCATAGGTAGTCTGCTATGCCTGACCTCTTCGTAGCTACAGGACACTGCGTCGTACGACGACTGCGGAAACTCCCCATGAAATGGCCTGCCGGGAGCCTAGGTAAAGAGGAGGCTGGGCGAGGCGAGCTGGAGACGGTGGCTTTGACGCCTGCGGATGCACCGACATCGGCCGGCGCCTGAGTAAGCGCCTCTCACGTGCGTGAGTGGAGGAGAAAGTGGTCTGACATTTCCTGCCAATCGCCGCATAAAAGACTTGGACGGGTCGCCGCCGTTTCTACGTCGCCGTCCTCGTCGTCCCTGTCGCCTCCCCGCCATATACCACCCAAAAGCGACGCGCAGCCATGGATCTCGTGCTCAGCATCTGTGACGACTATGCCCTCGACAAGTTCTGGGCAGCCGTGCTACCTGCATCCGCCTTTGCCTCATCACCCAGTGCGGCGTTCCTCCAGGCATCGCTGAACGGCTCATCACTGCCTGTCATTACCTCGCAACCGGGCAAGTGGTCCCAGCTTCTATCCTACATTCCCCATCCACCACTACCCTCCGCTCACGAGCTCGCACCGATCGCGCCTTCTCTCGCGTCTGCATGGCCACGCGACTACATCCTCCGCCAGTTCACCTCCCTCTTCGTGCTCACCCTGCTCGGAATCCACTTCCTCTACTTCAGTTTCGCGTGGCTGTCGTACAGGTACATCTTCAATCATGAGATGATGAAGCACCCGCGCTTCCTGAAGAACCAGGTCAAGCTCGAGATTCAGCACAGCCTGAAGGCGTTCCCTGGCATGACGCTCCTCACTCTTCCGTGGTTCATAGCGGAGGTCAGGGGCCACTCGAAGTTGTATGACAACGTGGATGAATACGGCTGGGGCTACCTCGCGTTCTCCACCCTGTGGTACGTCCTTGCATAACCCCTATTCTTGCGCGGCGCTGACGGTCTCGCAGGTTCCTCGTCTTCACTGACTTCGGCATCTACTGGATCCACCGGTGGGAGCACCACCGCCTGTGGTACAAATGGCTGCACAAGCCGCACCACAAGTGGATCGTGCCGACGCCCTTCGCCTCGCACGCATTCCACCCGCTCGACGGCTACCTCCAGTCCATCCCGTACCACGCCTTCATCTACCTCTTCCCGCTCCACCGCCTCCTCTACCTCAGCCTCTTCGTCTTCGTCAACATGTGGTCCATCCTCATCCACGACTCCGACATGATCACCGGGCACCCGCTCGAGACCATCATCAACGGGCCAGCCCACCATACGCTCCACCACCTCTACTTCACCGTCAACTACGGTCAGTACTTCACGTGGGCGGACCGCATGGGCGACTCGTACAGGCAGCCCGTGAGCGAGCTCGACCCGATGAAGGAGGTGCAGGCGCACTTGGCCAAGCAGGAGAAGCAGGCCCTGGGCAAGCAGCAGTGAGCTGAGAGCGAGAGTTGTGTGCTTGTTGTGTGTTTGCTGTATCTATTGCTACTTAGTTGACGTGCCTACTACTGGTCGGCGGGAGGGATAGGGATTTAGATTCGATGTAATGGTCAAGAAGACAAGTTAATGACAGTGCTGTGCCGAGACCGCACCATGACCAAATGACGCCCCTTTTACTTTACTCCGCATGCACGTTTAATTTACGCTGTTATATCACTGCTCCGGCCTACGATACGTCGTATAAAGACAACAGACAGTACATCCGGAGAAGCAAGAAAGATGCAATTGCAGACGTCAAATACTACATACGAGAACACGATGGATGACGCTAATGTGCGTATCACTGATTGCCTTCCTCCGCCCATCACCGACTCCCCTATCGTTCTACCGCTTCGTGGGCTTTCTCTTCACCTCGTCGTCTTTACATGCGTGCAGCATGATCTTGTTCGGATGTCCCTGCGTCATACCGGAGTGTCCCTTCGACCAGTCGTACGAAACCGCATAGGCGAATATAGAGCCCGTCCGGTTAAAGCCAGTCGCAGGCACCGGGCCCGGAGCAGGGTCGAAGGCTAAGGGGGGTCATATTAGATCGTATTCAGAGAATAAACGTTAAAGCCTACTCTTGAGACGAGTTCGCGCATCCTTGTCCCAGAAGTTGATTGTGCCGTCAGATCCTGCAAGGGTGATGAGTATGCCAGCTCCGAAGGGATATTGAAAATGCTCGGGACGCACCGCATGTAGAGAACGTTCCGTGGACAGGATGGAAGGTGATGTCGTTCACAGCATAGACAAGCGACTGGTCCTTGTTTGCTGGGTTTGCGTCCTTGCGATGACATTTGAACGAGAAGTTGTTCCTGATAAGGACGCCAGAGTAAGCAAGGGAACGCGACCGAGGTTTGATAGCCGACATACGAGGCGTCTTTGTCTTCGACATATCTACCCGCGCGGAATGGGTGAGCTTAGAGGTGTATAAGCTGCATGGAAAGGTATACGCACTGGATCGCCACACGGCCCTCTACACTACCAACAGCAAATCCGTTGGCCGCCGGGAAGCATGATACCACCCTGGTTTGCCACTTCAGTGGCGAGAGCATAGTCTATGACCAGAGCGTCAGCGCTACCCGAGCGGAACAGTTACACACACAACCGAACCTTAAACGGTGTTGTCGGGTTCGTGAGGTTGAAGATTTGGATGTGGCGCTCCGCCGTGCCGACGACCATGAGGGGGTAAGAGACATCAAGCGTGTAGCATCTCTCAGCTAGCTGCACTGTGGTGACAGGGTTCTGGGTCCGAAGGTCCCAGTACTGCATATGCTCGGCATGAGACGCAGGAACTTAAACGGGACTCAGTACTCACCTTCACCGTCTTATCCCAACTGCCAGTGACGAGGACGCCACCTTGTGGCGACTCGATCCAGCGTACACACTTGACGGGCGCGTCGTGTTGCGCCACTTGGGATGACTGGCCCGTCGTAACGTCGAACATGCGCCCTGCATTGTCTGCGCCCCCCGAGAGAATTTTGGTGCCATCCTAGGATGCCGAGCTCACGTCACGATGGTGCACAAAGGGTGCCACAACAGCAACAGCGCACCTTGTTCCAGCAGACACTCAGCACGGGCCCTTGATGCGTGTACATAGCTTTACCCTGCGTTTGTCCACTCGGACCGACTTCGTATATCCGAACCTAGCATCACGAGCGCGGTACGCGTTCAGCACGCGCAGACATCAATGCCAGTGGCGAGACAACTAACCTCATTGTTCCAGCTTCCAACCGCGAGGTAATCAGCCTGGCTGGAGAAAGAAAGGCAAGAGATTGAGTCCGTGGGCGGGTCGGCGACTTCGATGTCCTTCTCGCCACCCGTCGCGGCGGCGGCGGCGGTCGACGAGCTAGGCGCGCCAAAGAAAGACATAAGTTGCGGTTCTCGCTGCGAGAGACGGGAGAGGGAGTAGAGGAGAAGGTGGATGAGGACCAAGCAGTGTGCGCCTTGTTCATAAGACGTTCGAATCTTGTGCCACCGACCCCGATGCGCTTCCTGTTTCGGCAAGTGCGATCATTGCTGCTTCGGCCAAGCGCCCTCGGTGGCTGCTCGATATGCAATAATGAGATCCTGAGAGTCGAAGTACCGCACACTTCGATGTCGCCATGTCATTCATGAGGTCTTCAGTTCAGGAGAGGAAGCCAGCTAAAGCAGGCTTTATGCACATTGCGAGGATAGTAGAGTAAGAATGATCTACAGACTATAATAGGACTTATTATTAAGTTAAAGACAGTCCGACTGAGGCTGGCGGTCAGTGTTCGGTCCTGTAGACTATCCTCCAGGTCCGCGCCGACTGCGATGAAAACTAGGAAGGTACGACTCCGCACACTCATCGCCACTCGAATCGTTGTCCGATAACTCGGTCAAATCACCTCGCTCGTCCCAGTAGTCATCGTATGCATGCGTTAATCGCGGCTTGGGAGTCGGGCTGAGGATGGGCGAAAGGGGGGATAACGTACTCCTATGACGGTGTACGGACGAAGGGATAGGAGTCAGAGGCGACGAAGGCGGGGAGGGTGTAGGAGTAGCCAGTGCAGGCTTCTTGGGCTTCGGGACGGGGGTAGTGATGAGCACGATGGGTCGGGGCGGAATCCGTATTTTCAACCCGCTCGTAGGCTTAGACGACTGCCGCTTCTCTTCCATGGGGACGGGTAAGACGCCCCCACCAACACTCTTCGGTTTCTTCGCCTTGCCAGCAGGCTTCTTCATCGACACCGGAGTAGGCGGCGTCACTTTCTGTTTCTTCGCAGACCCCTCCCCCGCCGATGACGGCGCCTTGCGCTTCTTCCCGCTTCCACCACCCGTTCGTGAATCTGGACTGACGTTCATATGCACCTCGAGCTTCGCTGCGAGGGCCGTCTCCTCCCTCCTCCGCTTCCGCTCGGCTGCCTCCTCTTTCGCGCGCACCTCTCGGTCCATCTCCTCCAGCACGAGCCGAGCGAGTTCTTGCGCATCGCCGCGGATCCACACGTCAAACACACCCTCCCACTCACGTGTCGGCACCGGAAAGTCGAGATTCAGGTATACTGCGCGTATCGGCTGCTCCTCCTCATCAGCCGGCGACCGACGGGGCGATGGCGTTGGCGTAGCGAGGCCCACGGTCGACGTAGATTCGTTCGCCGGCGTGTCGCGCGCGTGCACGGCCTTCGAAAACTCCCTCACGATCCGCTTCGTCCCCGGCACTCTCAAACTCGTCCCAACGACGAGCAGCAGGTCTGCGCCCGCCCTACCCTTCCCCTTCGAGCTCCCAATCAGGTCGCGTCGCACGACGTCGCCCACCTCCTCGCCGTCCTTGTGCATCTCGTTGTAGAGCACGACGCTCGGCCGCAGCTTTCCCACTCCACGCGACCGCTTCCCGACCAACTGCCGCGTCTCCTCCAGCGCCGCGCATTCCGGGCAGTACGGTGGCCTACCCTCCGTCAGTGCCGGCAGGTGCTCCCGCAGCGGGAATGAGTGTGTGCAGATCTGGCAGTGCATCTGCTGCAGCGTCCCGTGCAGCGGGATGCACCGCGGTGTCTCCATTGGCGGCGTCGGCAGCCGGTTCTGCGCCCGCTCCACGACGCTCGAGGGGCCTGCCTCGCTCGCCGCGTCTGTCTTGGGTTTGCATAGCCGCGGCTTGTTCCGCTTCGCGTCGGACTCTGGGACGCCAAAGGTGAGCCCGCACTTCTGCTCGAGCGCGTCGATGTTCTGCGTGTACACGCGCAGGAGCCGGCGACGCTCGTCGAGAGCACGGAGTAGGTGGTGGAACGCGGTCGGGAGCGCGACCTCGGAGAGCTCTGCCAGCTGCGCGATCATCTGGCAGAACATGGACGTCGTGCCCTCGGCCTGTTGGGAATCGTCAGCACATATCGGTTGACAGAAATAACCACTTGTGAGAAGGGAACGGAATCAGACCTTACGTACACGGCTGACCTCGTGCAGTCGGATGACCCTGGTGCAAGCCAGAAGCACACAGAGAATGAGCGGCGGAAAATAATCGTACCGGCGCAGTGATATCTGCGCCAATGAGCAGATCGTGTTTCGCGACCGAATTGCACACTGGCTCGAAACAGAATACACATTCAAACAGATCACTGGCAGACTCGGCGCAGAAAGGGTTGCAACACAACCAGATGCCCGCCTCTGAACACGTCCGTAGAGGCACAGGAGCTCACTTCCGAGTAGGACCCATCATTGCAATGACCAGTGCCCTGCCCCAATTCCACGACTTGGCTCGCTGCAGCCTCCCCGTGGTGGGGTGGTCGGCCAAAACGAAGTTCGGTCCTCTGCTTTCCCCTGCGTTCGGTTGGCATGTTGCAGTTGATCCTTCATTCGGCAGCCCACAGGACATTCACGCCACAGATGCGACTGAACCTAGGCTACCGCCTTGCGCTGGCAAGACAACCGGCCCAGCGAGCCAAAGATCGAACACCCGAGCGGTACACAAGCCCCGAGAGCATTCTCCGAAGGGCGCTGAACATCAGTGAGACTCACGTTGAACACGGACGCATCAAACAAGTCTCTTCCCGAGCTCAGCGTCGGGTTGTCTTTCTTCAGCGTTTGAAAGAGGCCGTCAGACGACCGAAAGTCAGGTATGCCAGCTTGCACGGAGATGCCGGCCCCTACACGCGAGGCACGCATCAGCAACGACCGTGCGAGCACTCGCGCCCGCTTTACGCACCGCAGACGACGGCGATGCGCCGGGCCTTCATGATCGCCTTGATGACCTTCCCGAGGTGTGCGGCTGGCTGGGGCGTGGGCACGAGGAAGGCGGGGGCCTGCGGAACGGGCGACGACGCCTCCAGCGGGAGGAAGACCGTCATCGGGGTGTGGGGGTGCGCGCGTGCCAGGAGCGAGGACGTGTGGGGAGAACAGGGGCTCGTGGCGGCGCGGTGCAAGGTGGGTGTTGCCTTCGTGCGCTCCGGTGGCGCGGGCCAAATGAGATGAGATCGGTGGCTGAGATGTGCGCCACCAACTTCAACTATGCAGCCTCCTCCTCGGCACCAACATTGTCATCCATATCGCCTGCACTGTGGCGACGTCCTTTCAGCCGGCTGCTTTGCTCGTTTCTCTCCTTCGAACGACCGAAGTATCTATGCTAGAATCGAAATGCTGGACCACAATCACCGACGTCAGCGGCATTGAGTGCACCGCACCTGCCTCGCCACGGTGTCCGTTGAATTCATCGACTTCGAGACGACAGCACGGGCTTCCAATACTCGTCATATCACAGGAACATGTCCAGAGGGAAACGCCCAAGGATGCTAATATCACAACGAGTACAGGTGCGGCTCTAATGTACAATCCCTTTGAACTTATTGCCGGACATTGCTTGCTTGGACCTGGGCGCACTCAGCGTCCAGTAGTCGCGCCGACCTCGATGTCCTGATCAGCGTCAGCGACGCCGCTCTCGTCGAATGCCCTGTCGAGGTCTCTCTCCTGCCTGAATGCGTCGACCTTATTACCGCGCGTGCGTCCCTGGGCGTTGCGCTCGTCGCTAGTGGCGGAATCCAACAGCTCGTTGACTTCGCCTAGTAGAAAGCATCATCATCAGTCCCGACGAAAATCTAGCAACCCGCATACGCACTGCGAGGAATTCTACCCGTCGCATCGGACCTTTCGGTCTCGAGGTCTTCCTTGCCGGCGTCGCGGAAGGAGGGCTGGTTGTCCGCACCGCGGGCGCCGACGGAATGGAAATCGTCATTGGTGCCCTCGTACGCGGCGTTATCGGGGCTGGCGTCTGCCATGGGGTTGTACGTGAGGTTGTCGACGCCGCGCTCACCGGGCGGAAGGTTGTACGGGCCCTTTGCGGATGCCATGGTGTCTGCTGTGTGCGATGTTGAGCTCGAGGGCGAGGGCGTTCGCGATGTCGTGGTCAGGATAGAAAAGGTGGGGAAATTTCAAGGCCGTGGCGGGACTTATATGCATCACGCAGGCAGGTGGGCACCCGTCACGATGCCCAGCGGCGTGCATCGGTCGACGTCAGTCGGTCGTCACCAAATTGACACCAAGCGAACGAAGATGACTGCATATGGTGCGAGCCTTCCCTTATTCAGAATTTGAGAGCAGTGATCCGCCGCCGCTACCCGATGGTGACCGCAGGGGTGACGCAATGCTCTCCTTTCAGTACATACGCGACGCATCTCGCGAGCCCGACGCCAATGTCGCAAGTGGCTGAGCGGCCTGAGCCACTGTTTTAGTCGCATGCGCTTTGGGAGTGTACCCACTTTGAGTTAAGTATCTAATTTTGCTCACTTCAGGTTGGTCAAGGCAAGGTCAAGGTCACTGCTGCTACGTGCTTCCAGTCGTACTGCGCGTTACCTGTGCCGATCATAATCCAACGTCGGCTCCGCCAGTATACTTGAAACTGATACGACCAAACGGCGAATGCCCCAAAAGAGTAGGTAAGCTGCCTTAATAGGCAAGTTGGGCGAATCAACAATGATCTATTATTAGTGAATGTAACACTCAATGACTTATGTAACGAGTTGTGGCCCTGGCACTACGTGGCTGTCTAACTCATGCCACACTGCAACGGCCGACTGGCCTAATGGTTAAGGCGTCAGTTTCCGGCTGGGATTAGCTGAAGATTCTGGGTTCGAATCCCAGGTTGGTCGGCGTATGGTGTGTGTTCGCAAGAACACACACCGTATGCGTTTTTGCCCCTTACACTGTTACAGTACGTGTTTGCAAACTGAGCTGCACAACCAATCATCACCTCGAACGTCACGCAAGCCTGATTTATTGAGCTTCTGTTTCCTTGTGGATCATTGATTGCAGAGTCTGGTACTGTACATTCGCACTCGGTCATGAACATTTGAACGCCGGTCACCGGTACTTACACGGTCGTAAACTTGAACTCCATTCTCGAGTCGAATCATGGCTGTTCCAACTCACTTGTCTGTCTCGCTTTGCGCGGGTCTCACACAATTCTATGGACGCACAAGCTATTCAATATCATCAAGCTTCCCGTACTCAACCGAGTACCACATTCGACGATTAGTTTAGTATGTCACTGTCGCTCGAAAACGTTGCACCCTGAGGCCATGCAAGTCCTAGCTCGCGAGCAGTAGGATTTGATTGCGCCACACGAAGCGAGTTTACTTGCTCGACCCACTCATCGCGATGACTGTGTCTTTCTCCGCCAACAGCTTCTCGATCTGTTGGCCCAGAGCATCGCCAATCTTCGCTTTCTCGAGCTTGCGCGCGAGGAGGGACGAGTTGCGCTCGTTGACATGGGCTTGGTGGGCTTGATGCGATGCTGAAAACAGGAGTACGGTCGAGGTCAGCATTGGCGATGGTCGTTTGGGGGTTGGGTATCAAGAACGGTAGCGTACCGATGAGTTCCTCGATTCTTGTGGTTTGAGCGGAGTCGCGTATGGCGGAGGTGTCGAGAAGAAGCGTAGAACGGGCAAATGTACCTTTCGCATGTGCTGTATGGATGCATGGGTGCGTTAGTAAGGTAAGGCATTTTGTGGCACATCGAAAACGACGCACCTTGCTCGATATCGGCCTGGACATCCTGTAGTGCTTGGCGCCAGGACTACAGCGAGCCTAATCAGTGGTGTCCAGCACATTCACCCCAGTCCATCTCACCTTCCCCTCGATGATCGGGTCCTCGTGTGCCCCCTGCATGTCCCCGCTTTGCATGATGGAATGCCTCAGCACGTCGACGTATCCTTCCACGGCCTTCACTTCCTCCTCAAGAGACCGAGACAACTCTGGTCGCGTGAGCTCATCAAAGGCCGATAGCTGCGTCATAATTGTAGACACCCAGAATGTGATTGGGTAATGAGCGGGACGCACGGATTGAATGATTTTAGCACATGCTCTCTCAAGATCTGCGATCTCGTTGAGGAGGTGTTGCAGCTTCTCCTCCTTCTCACTCTACTCGCCAACGTTACTTCATACCGTGAGGATGAGGTGGGGAACGTACGATGCGGGCGTGCATATCGTCTAGAAGCGTGTCATCTAATTCGTCCGACGCTCGCGCAGGGACCGGCGACTCATACCGGAGACTCCGTTCTGCTCGTGTTCGAGCGATTCTCTGGCACTTCTCACTATTTCGTCGACGTGGTGATCAGCATTCAGCCCAGGACGAGGGATGCATAGGCAGCGACACTAACACCAGATCCTCTTCAGTCCTCTTGCCTAAGGCCTCACGGAGACGTGCTTCACTGGCTTTCCGTCGTGCTTCGGCGCCATGTCGATGGTCATTAGACGAGGTGTTTGAGCCCGCAAGGCGGATGTGGTATGCCTGTAGAGCCTTATTCGATGCGTAAATGGTGCGTCATGGCGATTCTATTGGAGTCGACTTACGGCCAGAACGTCCTGCGTGTGCTCCGCCCGTATCCGTTTCGTTGGTCGTCCCTGTGTTGCGGTGTTCGTGACAGGTACATCGCCTGTCTAATCAAATCTGGACGTGTAAAAAATCCGCGCTCAAGAGCAGCCGAGGCACTAACGAGCTTTACTGCTTCTGTCCTGGGTAGCCAATTGTGAGTCAATGGTGATGCATCTGGTGAGCTGCTCACTGAAGCTGACCCATCAGCCGGTCTACCTCCTTGATCCTTGAACTTCGGATAGTTTCCTTTTTCTCGAGAACTTGCAATAAGAAAAGAGACCTCCGCTTGGCGTCCAGGAGAACCTGCAATCGTTCCAATTCGCGCTCTATGGGGGTGATGAATCAACTGCCTCGGGACCCCAAAGGCTTATACTTTACGTACGGGACTTGGAAACCAACTCAAGCCGGCTGTCTAGTTGACTACGAGCTTCCTTGAACTCGTTCTTCGCCCCGATCAATCTCGCTGTTGCATGTTTGGCCTTCATGAAATCGGTTTGCTGCCCTTCGGAGGATACCCCGCTAGAAGGGCCTGCTTCCCGCATCCTTATATACACGCTTCAGCTACATAGCGGCATCTATGCTGTCTCCTGCGCAGACGTACTGTTGGATGGTCTGCCGCGCTTGGTTAACTTTGGCTCGCCCCTTCATGTGTTCGGCCATGAATAGAAGAGCATCGGCGAGTGGTCCCTTGCATAACCTGCGCATGTCATCTGCAGAAACGCTTGGTGCGCCGAGAGCGTGGAATGCCTGGCGAATGTACTCGATCCTGCCGCCTCCCAAGCCATCCGAGGTGGCAACCTGCGGAGGTGACGATGAATGAGAGGTGCCAACGACGGCTCTCGGGAGATGCGAAGATGCTTGTGCCTTCGCGCGAGCCCTCCGTGTCTCGTCTGTCTCTTTGACCATATTTGTATACTAGGGTGTGACTGGTGGCGTGGTCGCGAGGTAGGGAAAAGCAGAGACAGCACTGGGACTGAGTGAGTATGTACTGGTCGCAGCGCTGAGTGGCAGCCACAGACGCGTCGCGGTCACCGATCGTGTCTCCGCACATGATCAAGTTCCCACGACCGAGTCTGACGCGTCCCCGTCCTCGATCCACGCGTCGAACTGTGCACATCCGTTTGCTCCGGTCGACAGCCCATCTTTCCTTCACCTACACAGCGACCATGTCTACAGCAGCATCTTCGTCAAAAGCCCCAGAAGCAAAGGAGGGAGAGCCCAAGGGCGAGCAGTCCGTGCCCCACCTGGGCATGCTCGAGGAGGACGATGAGTTCGAGGAGTTCACTGTTGCAGGTGCGTCAAGCAACTCGCCATAGGCATCCCGGTACATGGGTGCTCACCGCATGCATGATAGACTGGGATGATTCGCAAACCGACTTGGCACATCTCGGCGGTGCGCCACCGGGGGCGGCGAAGAGTGGTGGGGATAAGCTCTGGGAGGATAACTGGGACGACGATGACATCGAGGACGATTTCAGTGTGCAGCTAAGGTGCGTCCAACATTCGCTTCCGCTCTAGGATACTTACTGACATCGCGTAGAAACGAGCTGGCGAAGAAGAGTAACGGAGGGAAAGGCCCTGAGCCAATGCAACACTAGCACCATACGTTCGTCGGACCTCTGAAGACCTTTTTGCGATTCAGCCTTTGCTATAAGCTCACAAATGAATGTATGTCGTTGACGACTTCCTCCGCGAGACGACGCAAACATTGCTGGATGATCTGGGCTTCACACTGTTGAACAGTCGCATAGCTCATCACTACCGTAGGCATTCTCAATGCCATCTCACTTGGCAGCATGAGCAGAAAAATCCTCAATGCCTTACTCGGTCACTAACTGTGCAGCATCGTCTTGTCCCATTTGTGCCAACAGCCTTGGTTCCATATACATACCCAATATTCAAATGACACCCGGGCTGGCCATCATCCTCAACCCCGTCTCACCGAAACTCTTCTCCTTCGTCCTTCTGTCAATTTCAAGGAACAAGAATGAGCACACCGCCAACTCGCGAAGCTCGTCCGCGCGTGGCGCGAGTCGTAACGTCGCCGGGGTCACTCTCGGGGGGCCACCCTCCGGTCTGTGATGGACTTGTGGAATCCCGCGATGGGCTGTTTGAAGCCGTCATCTTCCGTATAGAGCTGTATGCGGGAAGAACTGTTCATGGAAGATGGAGTAAAGCGCCAGTGGTTCGACTGACCTCCAATGCCCGCCCAGGTGAGAGTCCCTTCCACTTATACCGCCTTCCACTCTCGTCTTTGAACGCCACGCTGCTACATTTCTCCGTTCATTTCCCCCACCAATTCAAGAGGCGGCACTACTCACTCATTGAACGGTATCTTGCTCTTGCTCATCCATTCGCGCGTAGGCACCGTCTTTCCTCCTCGGAGCGTGACCTTCCCGAGGACTAGGCCCGTGTCCGACCACTGCAGCTCCGCGACGACGGTGTCGGAGTTGCCCTCGAAAACGCGCGTCGTGGATGCGTTCTTGCCATTCTCGGTGTACACGACGTAGAGCACCTTCCCGGATGCGTCGGTGACAGTCGTGTTACAGGGATTGTCCGGGGTGAGTGTGAGCATGATGATCTCAGGGTGGTCGGCCATCGTGCAGTGCTATGGTGGGGGTTGCGTGGCGAACGTCCGGCGCGGACTCGGGTGCGAGGCTTGTTCTATAAGTGGTTGTCTCAGGGGCAGCATTTATCGGGCGACGCAGACTGCAGGCGCGCCTTTGCTGTTATGCACTGTCTACATATGGTTGATATATAGGTTCGAACCCTTGGATGAGCGCAAGGTCCGGGGCCAGAACGGACATCGCGAGACGATTAACATCGCTGGTAGGTCACATGGGACGCTCGTCGTTCCCCGCATTTTGCCCCTGACCGTACAGTGCCAGGCATGCGCATTGCGCATATATTTGTGCTTGGCAGTCGTTGTTCGTGGTCTTGTGGCTCGTCGGAGCGCGCTCAGACTGCGGTCTGTCTCCTCCGCCGCAGAGATGCCGCGAGTGACTTGAACGGCAGTCTCAAGCTCGCGGCACAGCCTTGAATACGGCGGGCTCCGAGTCCGCTAGCTGAACATGCAAAATGACCTGCTGGTCCGACTGCGAGCACACATCTCAGCAGCGCAGTAGATCATCCTGATTGCATGCTGAAGCCGACACGCTGAGGGCAGCTACCATGGACGCGCCCGCACTGACCCTCACTCTCCAACCCGACAATCCACTCAACACCACCCTCTCTTCAGATGGTAGACCTCTCTACACAGTGAGCGCGACGCGCACTGCACGAGGCTCTGCCATCCGCGTGAGCGACGCATCCGGCGCGAACGTAGCCACTCTCGAGACGTCCGACCTCGGTTGGGGCTCGTCCAAGGTGAGGGTCGGCGAGGACAAGTCTGTGGCGTATGGCAAGTGGCTGAGCAAGAGCATCATGCCGTTCGGACGGTGTGTGCTTTCAGTCGGAACGGCTGCATCGATGTCGTGCAGTATGGGGGCGGTGACATGCTAATGATGAGCGACAGGGATGTGACGATGAAGGACAAGAGAGGGCGCAAGTACAAATGGCGGGAGAACCGCGCTCGCGAAACCCTGGCGGTTAGTACTAGGCCTTTTGCTCAAGCTATGTCGTGTTTCGCAGCTGACCGGAAGGAACTTGCCCCTAGCTCTACACGGCAGAACAGACCGCGTTTCCTATTGCAAGCTTCCGCCGGACCCTCACTGATGATGGAGGCTTGGTCGCGACCCTCTCATTGGAAGGCCAGGCGCAAGAGATCCGCGATCAGGTTGTCGCGTCGTTCGTATTTCTCGAGCGCGAGCGCAGGGCACGCGAACGTGCGATAGAGAACAAAGCCGCGAGCGAGACGAGGGCGCAGGTGTCGTTTGGGGTATCGTAGGACGCGGTGTCCCAGCCGCAGTTATGGGAAGGAAGTTTGGTCGGGACATGAACCAGTCGGAGGCGGGACAGTGGTGGTATTGTATGAGCTTTGCGCGACAGTTGGTAAACACCACGGTCTGAGGAGTATGATTTGGCGCATCGTTTCAAACAACTCACCTTGACTTGAGGTGCAAACAATGACACTTCGGTGTGCTAAAGACAGATGCGACACGGCGACATGCAACTCAGTAGGGCACATTTGAGAAGGGATCAGTCCCTGGGCTGCCTCCGAGGGCGTTAATGATGGAAAAAGAGTGTATAAACAATATCTCGCGGGGTCTTGACGGCATACATGCTGATACACATGCGTCCTGGTCTTGTCCAACGAGTCTTTGAGAATTCGAAAGGATCTGAGGTTGAGACGAGGGACTACGGGGACTATACTAGCCGTGATGACCAGTCGAAAGCAATCTTTCTATGAAGGCCTGTGAGAGTTGTTTCAAAATCCTTGCTGAGTCCGAGGCCACAGGTTTCACCAACCCGACTCACCCGCCATGACGCCGACGCCCATGTGCACCCGTGTGTTACGCGAAGCTAGGCGAGTGGAACACTACAAGCCACAAGCTTGCAAGGTTACTAACTTCAAAGAAGAGTTCTGTATCTTAGACCTAGGAAGGACGCAAGTCCCTTCGTCCTAGTCGAGTTCCGAAGCGGTAGCGGTATGAGAAAGCTAGCGTCGATTGCTAACCAGGTCGAACTGAAGAGTCCGACCTCTATTGTACAGGTATATATACAAGTGAACGAGTCTGAGTCAAGACGTATAGTAAGCATGAGTCAGGATATGTCATCGCTGACGAAGAGAGTGGTAATCATGACGAAGAAACGAGTCAGCAAGGTTCAGCTATCATATGATAGTCCGGGTGCGGTATAGTACATAACCGGTCCTCATGCACGTGAGGTGGTTAGGGATAACAAGTAAAAGGAAATGAAAATGTACGTAATATGGCGACTTGTAACATAAGCCCCTTCCTATGGTCGACGTCCGCGTTGACCACTAAGCCTCAGGATCTTGTTCGTCTCCGCCGTCGTTACCGTCCGCATACATGTCGTTGATGTCGCTGTTGAAGTCCCAAGGAGAGGGTACTCGACTCGAAGGTTGGTCTTCAACCGAGCGAGACTCCTCGTTGGACTCGACCAACACCTGAAGAGATCCGACATGAGGTATACTTGCCGATCGTCTATTGGCACGGATTCGGTAGATGGCGGCGTTGGTGTTTCGAGTCGCGACGGCCGGTGGTACTTCCGAAGGGGTAAGGAAGGTGCGATTGGGATCGTCGTTGTTGATACCAACCGAATACCCTACGACTTCCCCATCTGGACCGTAAACGACTTGTAGGATTCGTCGACCGAAGATTTGGTCGACGAGTTCTTCCGCATGTGTGGACGTAGATGCTCGCGGACCTTCGTCTCGTTGTTGCGCGAGAAGCTGGGCCTCAAGCGTGAAGAAGCCGTCGGTATTCATGGACGACGACGAGGAAGAGGGTCGAGGTGTTGGTGCAGCGAGGGGTCCTTCTTCGGAGTACGGTGGAGGTTGGGAGTACCTGGGCGGTGCATCAGCCAGTTCTGCCCGCGTAGGTTCGATATGGAAGTCCTCCTCCGACTGCGACGTAGGAGGTGAATTGATGCGTGATAAGGGTCGGGGAGGAGGGATTCCTTGAGGTCGACGCAGATGTGCAGGTGGCGTAGGGATACGTATAGGTCGTGCGACGAGGTCCGATGGTAGGATTCCGCGGAATCCTCCGTCGGAGTTCGTCTCATCATAGTCCTCATCGTAGAACGGACCTATATGCCACTCATGCATATAGTTCTCGGCCTCCACCCAAGTATCGAATACCATTCCTCGCGTTCCGGAACGGTACAATCGGCTCAAGACCGCGTGCGTACCTATCCGGTAGATCCCCGGAAGTCGGCCTCGAGCTACGGCGTAATATCGAGCCGTCGGGTAGGGAGATGGAGGGAGGTGTCGACGACGACGAGAGGTGCGCTGTCGAAGGGAATACGGTTCTGCGAGGTTATTCTCGTCGGTTTCTTCGGCGAGTTGTCGTGCTCCTCGTTGAGCGGCGTTGGTAAGCCGGACGAGGTGCGATTCGGAAAGGATGTCGGCAGCGAGGATCTCGGAAAGACGTCGACCGTGCGTCGTCGCTGGTCCCACCTGGGGACATGCACGGTTTGTATGGCCCGGGGCCGTACGTCGGCACTTGGGGCAGGTATACAGGAAACAATCAAGGACGCGATGTCGCTGCTCGTTGTTGCACCCCAGGAAACACACGGTTCTATTGTCGATGAGGGCTCGTGCTGCTTCGGGGACGAGGTCGTCACGGGTCGCGTCTCTTCCGGGGTACACAAGGTTCGTGGGGTCACGTGCGTCGGGATCGTTGTGCGCGAGGAGCTCCGGGAAACGTGTGTGCTCCAACGTTTCAAGAGCCGCTGTGAGAGCACCGACGGCGTCTCGCTCGTACGCTAAGAACTCTGCCACGATGTCCTGACGTAGATGTCTCCTCATCGTGACCTCGGTTATGGCATCGTATACGCCGACCAAAGCGTCGAGGGAGTCGTGTTGTTCCGCGTTTGTGAGGGGGATCTCGACAGGGGGGTAGGCGAGGTCGATGAGCTGGGTGTCGGGATCTAGGAAGAGGTGTTGGACCATCCTCCAGTTTACGCGGGTATCGGGGGCTTCCTGCAACTCGGGTCGTTCAGAGAAGAGTCGACGAGTTTCGGCGAGGAGGGGAGTGGGGAGAATGGGGGATGGAGTGCGGGCGATGGCAAAGCGAGACATGTCGAGTAGAGCGATGAGACGAAGAAGATTCAGAGAACTGGAAGTGGGTTATCGTCTTCGTGGTTGAAGTCGATGCGGACGACTCCAATGCGATGCTTTGTCTTATACTCCAAGAGGAGATCATCTGATGTTCCGGTTAGGTTCCGTTCCGGTATCCATTCGTTGGCTGACGAAGGATAACCGCACCATGACACATAGTACTGTCTCCGACTGGAACTTCCTCGGTGATTGATAATTTGCTCCACTTCGTATTCTTCTTCTCCGTCGATAAGGTCAGGTGGTGGCATCGTGTGATTGGGACCGTGAGTGTCCGTCGTTTTATATGGGGAAAGAAGACCGGCGTGGAAGACGGGATGGATTCGCCATTGCTTCGGTAGTGCTAGTCTATAGACTCCGCGTCCCATGACTTCCGTGATTGCAAATGGTCCTTCCCGTTTAGGCGATAGTTTCCGGGATGGATAAGGGAGATGAAGGTTCTTCGAGTCTAGCCAGACCTTCTGTCCTTTCTGAAACGTCGGTGATCCCTTGCGGATACGGTCTTCTACCATGCGTTGTGCGAGTTCCATCGTGGCTTCGGCTTCTTTCCGAACTTGTTGTAGATTGTTGAGTCGTTCTTCAACTGAGGGAATGTTCGTGGGTTCGTGAACGGCTGGGATGGAGCGAGGTTCGTATCCCATCATTGCATAGAACGGGGACATCTTGATCGTAGAATGCTTCCTAGAGTTATGTGCAAACTCGGCGTCGGGAAGCATTGATGCCCAGGTTTCAGGATTGTTTGCGCAGAGGATACGAAGGTAAACCTCAAGCTCTTGATTTGCTCGTTCCGTTTGTCCGTCCGTCTGAGGGTGGTACGCCGTAGAGATTCGTTGGTCAATCTGAAGGATTTTGCACAGTTCTCTCATGACTCTAGACGCGAACTGGGGTCCTCGGTCGGAGATCATGTGATCTGGGAGTCCAAATCGTCGGTAAACCGTGTCGTGTAGCATGCGAGCAGTGTCTGCAGCGTCTTCAGATTCGGTGCAAGGCGTATAAATTACCCCCTTCGTAGAGTCGTGGTCCACAACGACTAAGCAAGAGTCGTATCCCTCCGGAGTGGGCGGAAGGTGTGTGATGTAGTCCATCGTAATCGTTGACATAGGGCGGGTGGGAAGCGAAGCGGGGATAGGGTAGAGCGGGACCTTCGTGGGATGCGTGTTAGGTTTCATCTGCTGGCAGGGTGCGCATCCTTTGACGTATTCCGAGATCGAGTGTGTCATTCCAGGCCACCAGTAGCCTCGTTGTACGAGAACTTTGGTGCCGTCGATACCAGGATGTCCTGCGGCAGGGAGATCGTGGTGCAACCGAATGATACGTCGTCGTAGATGTTCATCCGGAGGAACATATACTTTGCCCCGGTACCAGACAAGTTGTCCATCAGTTGCCCAGTCTTCGAGTGACGTGCGCGCAGGCGGTGGTCCCTTTCCGAGGAGCGCATCAAGTGCTTCCCGAATCATGGGGTCTACGTCGTGTGCGGCGGTGATCTGGTCCTTCAGTGTGATATTGACGGCGCGAGCAAAGACGGAGGATGGTAGCATGACCAGTTCATCATTGTCTTCAGATCCGTCGTCGTGATCGTGTCGTCGTGATAGAGCATCTGCAACAGTCATCTGCGATCCTGGGACGTGTTGCAGTTCGTAGTCGTATTCGGAAAGTTGAAGGAGCCATCGTGCCTGTCGTCGATTAAGCTTTTGGGCTTTCTTCCAGTACGTGAGGTTGCGATGATCGGATCGAATGGCCAACGTGTGTGGGGAACCGAGCAAGTACTGCTGCCATGCATCAAGACCGCGTATGATCGCTAGCAATTCGCGGTCATAGATTTCATAGTTCCGTTCGGCGGGGTTCAAGGATTGCGAAAAGAAACTGCACGGGTGCAGTTCATCATTGGCGTCCTTTTGCAATAGTGCGCCGCCGACTGCAAACTTCGAGGAATCGCATTCGAGAATGAACGGTTTGGCTTCATCTGGCATGATGAGGACCGGAGCTTTGGTAAACTCGTCTTTCAGGTCCTCGAATGCTGTCTGTTGTTCCGCGTTCCAGTGCCAAGTGACGTTCTTCTTAGTGAGATCGACGAGCGGGCGTACTCGGTCAGAGAAGTGGTGGATAAACTTCCTATAAAAGTTGGCGAATCCGACGAAGGATCGTACATGTTTGACACATGTTGGGACAGGCCAGTGCGTGATGCCGTTAACTTTGATCGGGTCCATGCCTATATGTCCGGGTCGGATGATCATGCCTAAGAATTCCACTTCTTCTACGTCGAAGAAACATTTCTCGGGTTTGAGATAGAGGTCGTGTTCCTTCAAGCGTGCAATGACTCGTCGTGTTCGTTCATGGTGGTCGTCGAGGTTGGCCGAGTAGATGAGGATGTCGTCCATATAAATCACCATCCAACCTTCTTCAAGCATGTCGGCGAAGATGACATTCATCATTCGCTGGAAGGTGGACGGCGAGTTGCATAGACCAAAGAACATGACCGTTGGTTCGAAGAGTCGAGGAGGACCGCCATCTGTACCGGGTACTGCGAATGCAGCTTTCCATTCGTCTCCCTCTTTTACACGGACGTTGTTGTAGCCAGCGCGAAGATCCATCTTGGTAAAGATCTTTGCGTGCTTGAATTTGTCCATGAGATCTGAGATAAGGGGGAGGGGATAGCGATCCTTGACCGTGTTTTCGTTCAGCTTCCGGTAGTCCTGACAGGGTCTCCAAGTGCCATCCTTCTTCGCAACGAAGAAGAATGGGCTTGCCATAGGAGATTTAGACGGTCGGATATACCCTTTGGACTCGTTTTCCTTGATGAACTTATCAAGTTCTATCCGTTGCGCTGGATTCAGAGGATAGATCTGCGTTTTGAGCTCCGTGAAATCCGGTTTCAGGTTGATCTCGTGGTCATATTCCGTGTGCTCAGGGAGTCGAGCTGCCGTGCCTTTGTCAAAGACCGATAGGAACTCATGAAGGTATTCGGGTACCATTTCCTTCAGTTCCTTCGGTTTATCGTCCTTGTGACTGGCGGCTGCTAGCTCCGTAGCGGTAGTTACGTGACCAATAGAAAACGCGGCAGGGAGGATCCTTCCAGTCGTGGTGCGGATGAATCGATTGACGGAGTGCGGGGAGGATGTTCCGATGTCTTGAACATGTTCCTGGGTGAGGGGAACTTCCTGTGATGTCGTCATGTATACCATGGGTTCTCCTTTGACGTAGGACATCAGCACTTCGTCATTTGCTACGTCCGTCATCATGGCTCGAAGTTCAACTTCTGGGTTGAAGTCCTCTTCTATAGTCTTGGGAGCGGTGTCAGGAATAGTTTCGCGTTCGAATTCTGGATCGGGAATTTCTTCTATCGTGGCGTGCAGGGGTTCTGTTTTGATGGTACGAATAGCAGGCTCAGCTTGCTGTAGCTGGGCTTGCGTTGGTGGGTCGGGGAATCGGAAGATGCTTCTCTTCCAGTCAATACGTGGGTTCTCCCTCTTCAACCAGTTGTAACCAAGGATTAAGTCCTGCTTGCCGATGCTGGCGACATATGCGGTGGTAACACGCATGGTGTCGTTCCATCGGTAGCGTAGGAAGACTTTTTCTTCTATGGTTTTGACTTGGTTAGGGGTCCCGTCTACGTTAAAAACGGGGATCGGTCGTCGTAGTCGTTTGGTTCCTAGTCGTAGTCGGATGACTAGGCGGGGATGTATGAATACTGCCATGGCTCCACTGTCCACAAGAGCATTCACTTCGGTGTCGGCGTCTTTTCCTCTCACGAATACGGGTAGGTGCAAAGATTCTGATTCTTCTACTCCGTATTGTACATGCGAGACGGTAAAGTTCGTGGGTTCGCACTGCGCTGAGTCGTGGAACCCTCCTAAAAATCCGCTCCGAGCTGTTCGAAGACAGACTGCTTCTCCTCGGCCTTCAGTTCTGCGAAGAGCTCGCGGATCGTCTTTGATCGCGGGGCCGGGGGAGGTGCGGTGTATTGTGCTGGACGATAAGCGACTGGCTGTGGTACCTTGCCATTGCGGTGGTCAATGGAGCGGTGACCCTTCTGGTGGCACACGAAGCAAAGGCCTTCCTTCATGTGTCGGTCTCGGTCCGCCTGGGACATGCGGTTGGACGTGGTAGCGTCGATGTCCATGGGTTCGTCGAGTCGGCCACTCGTCCTGGGTGCCTGTCCACCATGGGGTCGGTCGACATACTCGCCGTAGGAGGCGTGTTTCTGGGCGACGTCATACCAGTCCGACATTTTCTCCATCGTCCTGTCGGTTCCGAGCATCTTTCGAAGTAGCTCGGGTCGGACCGCACGGCGGAAACGGTTGGAGAGTAGGTTGTAGTCGTTTGCAACCCTGGTAGCTCCTGTTCCGGTAGCATCCCGGAACTTGGCTCGTGCCGCGGCCGTCTTGAATTTGTGTACGAACTCGTGCGTCGACATCTTTCCTTGGGTGAGATTGTCGAAGTCGGTGATGGCTTTGTCGAGGTGCTCGTAGACGGGGAATGACGACGTGAGAGCGGTTACGAAGTCCTTCCAGGTCGGGTACATGACCTGGTTGCTTGCACGCTTCTCATTCTGTTCCTCGTAGAACAGAGTGCGCCATCCTTTGGCCTTCCCGTCGAGCTTGGAGACCGCGTAAGCGATCTTTCGTTGGTCATCAGTGTTGGTATTCTTTGTGGCTGCGAAGTAGTTCTCGATGTCGTTGAGGAAGCGAGTCAAGTCAAGAGGATCGCCTTTGAAGGCTTCTGGACTAGCGACCTCAAGTTTTTCTCCTCGCTCTACACTTCGGGCCTTCAGCTCCAGAAGCTCCTGCTTCAGAGCCTGGAACTCTGCAGAAGAGACGGACATCGGTGGTTCGGGTGATGGAAAACGATAGGGAAAGGTGTCGGGTTCGGTTCTGGTTTCTTCGTCGACAGGAGTCAACGATATGGGTTCGATCGGTGCGGGAGTTCGTTCCGGACGTTTCTCAAGCGTACGGGTGGAAGTCGATGGTTCAAGTTCGAGGGACGGGGTTCGGGAGAGGGATCGTTTCAACCCAGCGATATGGGCTTTCGCTTTCGCGAATCGTGGTTGTTTCAAAAAGAACTGGGTAGTTCTCTTTTCGTCGTCGACGTTGGATCGAAAGTTCGTCCAAACGTATGTCTGGTGTTTGTTCGAGAATTCGGTGTGGACGGGTTCGGTACGTCCTTTCGCGGTGATATCAAATCGGAGGAGTTCGTCGTCCCAGAAAAGGGTTTCGTCTGCGCCTAGGCCTGGCAAGTTGAGTCGGCCAGGGTCGAGGATCGGATGGCGCGTGATGGTGGTTTCGGCGGACTCGAGGATTCGAGCCCGTTCGGGAGGTTGGGTTCTCTACACCTGAGAAGGTGGAGATGGAAGAAGAGTTCGACCTTATGTTACGCGAAGCTAGGCGAGTGGAACACTACAAGCCACAAGCTTGCAAGGTTACTAACTTCAAAGAAGAGTTCTGTATCTTAGACCTAGGAAGGACGCAAGTCCCTTCGTCCTAGTCGAGTTCCGAAGCGGTAGCGGTATGAGAAAGCTAGCGTCGATTGCTAACCAGGTCGAACTGAAGAGTCCGACCTCTATTGTACAGGTATATACTGTAGCGAACCCTACAACCCGGATGTCACGCGTCACAAGCCCGCCGCCCGCCGCGGCGAGGATGTCATGTTACTCGTCACACCCGACCCCGCCGCCGGCGCCAACACTGTCGCTAGGCGCTAGGAGCGGCGCCTGCGGCGGGCACAGCGACAGGACCGCCATCCGGGGGGCGCATCACACGTCACACGCGTCCCCGCCGCTGCGCCGGATCGTGTACAGCCTGTCACACGTCACACCCCCATCCGGGTTGTGGGGTTCGCTACAGTATACAAGTGAACGAGTCTGAGTCAAGACGTATAGTAAGCATGAGTCAGGATATGTCATCGCTGACGAAGAGAGTGGTAATCATGACGAAGAAACGAGTCAGCAAGGTTCAGCTATCATATGATAGTCCGGGTGCGGTATAGTACATAACCGGTCCTCATGCACGTGAGGTGGTTAGGGATAACAAGTAAAAGGAAATGAAAATGTACGTAATATGGCGACTTGTAACACCGTGTTCGCGGGCGACTGAGTTGACCGCACCCAGAGCAGGCGCAACTACGGCTGCAGCGTGAGTTCTACGTGCACCGAATAGAAGCGAGAATGTCAAGCCCTATGTATGGGCAGTCATTGCCCAAGCGAGCGGTTGGATATTGAGAGGTACCACATGCTGTACAGTGTACACCTGCTGCCGGTGGCCAGTCCCATGGGTTCATTCTCCTCGTCAGAGAAGCACTCACGCAGAACTCTGGCGAGTCGCCAGTGTCGTATGGCGGGTACCACACTCGACGAACGTGCGCGCAAACCTACCCGCACGCGCCAGGCGCGCAAATACAGTTAGACATCCTCTGAGCGCGGTCGGCAGATTGCTGGCAGCGGAAGCCCGTGCATAAATGAAAGAAGACAAACTTAGGAACGGAACAGGCTGACAGACACTGGCAGATCCTACGAGTCCGCAACGTGTACCGCGGCGGTTGTAAGCTTAAGCAAAGGGCGAGGAAGCTGCCCTGGTCGATGCAAGAAGCATGGGCTGAAGTCAAAATGATCTAGGTCCCACCGCATCCGGATCTCTGTGGGCGAGTGCCGCGGGCGAGTCGCTCGCTGGTCGATGACGTCGGCTTACTGCGCGCGAAGGGAGGCCCGGGACTTCCAGATTTTGCATAGAAAGTGTGCGCCGAGTGTTTCGGTCGGTGGTGGAATCATAGGAGAGCATAAAAGGAAGGACTGTACATGCGCACGGACCCCTGAGCGTCGGGACCAGGTCGGACAATGTCAAGCTCGATCGCGTCGATCGGCAGTGCGATCTCATAAACAAAGTCGATGAGTACCACCTGCGCCATGTTGGTCCAGGCACCACATACACGATAAAAACACAGCCTTTTTTCAGCCATGTACGTGGATGCTGCCTGCGCCAGGAGGAGCTCAGATGAACTTATTGACCATCTCGGAAACTTGCTCAAAAATGAGTCGGCGAGATCACCGATCTGGATCGTACATGGGCGCCCATCTGCCCCCAGATCCGACCTATCAGGTCCACTTTGCGTTCCACATGGACGACGCCAGCCGGACTGCCACAGCACAGCAGTCCGCATCCAGCAAGACCCAGCGCCGTCGTCGACCGCCAGTCTGAGCGCACGAACGTTGGCGCACCGGGGCGAGAGAAGGCTATGCAGGGCAGACGAGCCGGCAGGGATTCGGTGGGCGGTGATGTGGCCGGACAGAGTTCTGTCTGGAGCGGGGCCACAGTTTGGGAGGAGGACGAACGTGCGCCGGGAGATAAGCCGAATATGGACATAACCCAGGGCCATCAGGGAGAAAAAGATAGCAGAATTCGCCGGAGCATGGTGCTCGCTCTCCCCGCAAACTGTATATCAGCGCGATGATGCTCGTCCCGCACGCCCTACCGTCCCCGTCTCGTCTACCTCCCTTCACTGTGAGCGTCGACTTGAGCAATGGCTTCCACCGGCAAGAAACGCGTCGGCCTCAGCCAGGTCTCCCTCATCTTTGCGTACGTGCTCGCTCTTCGCAGCCACATACAACGACATTGACATCGTATGCCAGTTGCGGGACCGCCTTGTTCTCTGACGGTACTTTGTTTGTCCATGTCTGACGATGCAGGAAGTTGACAGGGCTCATTGGCAGGTTATGCTAACAACATCATTGGGAGCGGTGAGTGTGCCCGTCCTCCTTTCCCGCGCATATACTCAGTCTTTTCACGATTCACAGTGAATACCATCCTCAAGCGGATCTATGGCCCGGAGCAGGTCGATAAGGTCTACAGCAATACCCTCACGTCCCTTGCCTTCGCCGGCACCGTCGTCGGCATGCTCATATTCGGCTACGTCTCTGACAAGATCAGTCGAAAGTTCGGTATGGTGAGTACTTTGCTCTCCACCATCCACAACGTGCAGAGGCTCGACGCATACAACGACACTTCTTGATCCCACGTCTCGTCCAACGCACCACGCATCTCAGAACCTCTGTGTCTGCTTGCCGGCATCTGGGAGGAGAGGTGTGTTTGCAGCGTCATTGCCTGCTGACTTACCTCCCCTGCTGACCCGGTAAATGGAGCGGAATTTTGTATCTGCGGAGACGTTTGGCGAGGCGCCTTGCCTGCAAACGTCACTCCGAAGCTAGCGTCGCGAGCCGGCGCGTCTCCGCAGCATGAGTCCCAGCAGTCCGAACCGCGCATCTAACGCCTTCGCTCGGATGTTTCGTTGTGCTCTGGCTGATTGCACTGCCTCGTGTAGATGCTCGCAACGGGTATCGTCGCTCTCTTCTCCGGCCTTTCGGCGGCGTCAAGTGGGGCGAACCATAGCGTGCGGGGGATGCTCGACATGCTTTGCGCGATGCGGTTCCTCATTGGTATAGGTGTCGGTGCAGAATATCCCTGCGGGTCCGTCGCCGCTTCAGAACAGTCGGAAGAGCCAGGTATCAGCAAAAACTCTCAGCATCGATGGTTTGCGCTCGCGACCAGTACGTCTGCCTCTTCTCTGTTCAGCATAAGGGACGGATGACTATATGCGCCTTTGCAGACTCCATGATCGATTTTGGCTGCGTCGTCTCCGCGTTCGTCCCGCTCGTACTCTACTGGATTTTTGGCGAGAACCATCTCCGTGCCGTATGGCGTATCTCGGTCGGTCTCGGTCTCATCCCGGCCGTTGCGGTCTTCGTCTGGCGGTTGCGGATGGAGGAGCCGACCCGGTTCAAGAAGGACTCAATGAAGCGCACGAAGACACCGTACCTCCTCATTATCCGCAGGTACTGGGTGGAATTCTTGGGCATCTGCATCTCGTGGTTCATCTACGACTTCATCGTGTATCCGGTGAGTCACACTTGACACACACACACTGCTGTCGATCTTCAGGACTTATGACGTGTGCAGTTCGGTATCTTTTCCTCGACGGTCGTGAATAACATCACGAACAACTCCAGCGCGCTTAGCGTTGTGTTCGGCTGGAACGTCGTGATCAAGTCCGTGCTGTGATTTACTCATATGTACCAGTAACTGATGGGACCCTTCAGCTTGTTCTACATCCCGGGCACGATCGGCGGTGCATTCGTCGTCGACTACCTCGGTCCGAAGTACACCCAAATCACCGGCCTTCTGTGCCAGGCCGTCATCGGCTTCATCATGAGCGGTCTCTACGACCAGCTCACGAACCACATCGCCGCCTTCGCCGTCGTCTACGGCATCTTCCTCAGCTTCGGCGAGTTCGGGCCCGGGAACTGCCTCGGCATGCTCGCCGCGAAGACCGGCCCGACCGCGGTGCGCGGGCAGTTCTACGGGGTCGCCGCGGCGGTGGGCAAGGTCGGTGCGTTCATCGGCACGTGGGTCTGGCAGGACATCGTGGACGACTTTGGCGGCTCGGAGAGCAAGCGCGGGAACACGGGCCCGTTCTGGATCGCGTCGGGCCTCGCGATCCTCAGCGCGCTCGTGACGTTCTTCCTCATCAAGCCGCTCTCGCACGACGGCATGGAGGAGGAGGACCGCCTGTTCCGCGAGTACCTCGAGGCGCACGGCTTCGACACGTCGATGATGGGCCTCGAGGGCGAGTCGACGCCGACGATCGCGTCGCGCGAGTCGAATGACCCGAACAGCATCGACGAGAAGCTCGCGTGAGGTGCTGGATGGGCGGTGGTGTTTGACTGACCAGGTAGCATATTTAACTAGTGTAATCTTGGGTGCTGCTGCTTGTGTCTAAGCTCGCTGAGGGATATTGGGCTGTGGTGGTGGCCATGTTGTAACGACCTGTCATGTACGAGAGGATACCGATGATACTGCTAGTCCGCTATAGACACCTCTATTTCTTGTCTGGTGCCGGGCGTGTAGGCTTCTATGTGGTCCTGGCACGGAGCGTCAAGTGAGCATCGCCTTCAGCCCGTCGCTGGTGTCATTAAACCCACAGAAAGCAACAGCAACAAAAAAATGCAAAGTACATAGCACGTACGCCGGCCCTCGTGTGAGGCAGTCTTCTTACATCGAGTACTAACAGTGCTGCGAGGCAGTGCAACTTCAAGTCATGATGCACGGCACTCCGCCGGCGCTACACTTCGTCGGCTCGGCGTGTCATGGCAGAATGGACGTAGTTTCCGACGTTGGACATGTGCTGTGTACGACGTTGGCAGCTCCATATTGTTGGGGGCATGTGCGTTGCGAGTCCGACTGCGCCGCGTCCGGGCACTTCATACTTATAGACCTTGACTTCTTCGAGGTAAAGATTCAACTTCGAGAACGCCGTGACGTTTTACCTGCCTCAATTGCCCGCCATGCAACGTCAACACCAGCCCGAGTCTGAGGGGCTGACCCTCTATCTGTCCACGGACAGTCCCCGCGACACGACCCTCACCGATTCCTCCGGTCAAGTCTTGTACGACGTTCATACGGAATGTGACAACGGCACATTCACGACACACGTATCCGAGGGTGACGTCGATTTGAAAGCCGTCGAGGTTGCACGGCTGCGATGGACCGGCGTGAATCTGCACGCAGGGACCGTGACGGTCGCTTTTCGGGAGGGACAGACTCTCCCGGTACGCGAGTGGTTGTGCAAGAGTAAGATGCCGTTCAACAAAGAGTATGTGCCTCTTCGATTGAAGAGATACAGCCAAGTATTTACCGAGAGTATAGCAGCGTAACCTTCGTGGACGGGGAAGGGCGAAAGTATAAGTGGAAGAGATACGAGGTGAGTTTAGTCGTATATACCGTCGTCCAATCCAATCGTTGACAACCACTGCGAAGCTATACTGCGAAGATGACGACTACAAGCAGTCCATAGCTGCATTTCACAAGTCAAGCGTGGACGAGAGTGCAAAACCTCCCGCTCCAAAGGAGATCCGCGCTATGCTCAAACTGAGTCCCCGGGCAGAGCAGGTCGACGACCAAGTGGTCTGCTCCTTCCTGTTCACGGAGATCGAGAGAAGGATGAAGGAAGGATACTTGAGGGACGGGGACGTACGAGCGAGAGTCAGTGCATCCAGTGGGTACATGAATTCAGGGGGATCCTTCGGACTGTTGACAGCAACTTCCACCGTGATGTGAAAGACGAAGAAAGGGGCGTGGCCATGTATCATATTGTGTGTACCTTCATATCGCACCCCTACATGTAGCATCGAATGCAAGAAGACCAGGACAGCAATTATGGGGGGCTCGCTTCGATGTCGCTTCTGATGACCAGTCCTCCCTCGTAGAACCACTTGTGGGGATCGAGGTAGATGTCGTGCTTAGGCTGAGCACTCTTGATCTCCGACACACGGATGATCACGTACACATCTTGGGGTACGCCGTGACTCGCCCGCGCAGCGATGCTGCATTGTCTCGCCTTCAAGTTCGCACAACGGCCGGGACTGCGTCACTACACGACCATTTCTGATGCGAAATCGGACCACGTACCGCTTGCAACTGCGCATAGCTCATGTGGAACGGCTCGCTGGCAGCGCCGGACGTTGTCTTCACTTCGAAGTGGTAGGTTGGCCAGCGGCCTTTCCATGATTTCCTTTGCTTCTTTCCGTGCCACAGGTCGGTCAGGACGCCGTCCTTGTCCTTGTATTGGAAGTCTGCGATCGACGGTCCATTAAATGGAGAGAAGCCAGGCACTTGACCTCGCAACTCGCTCGTCCAATTATTCTCAGTGAAGCCGGGTCCTAGTATGCGCTGTAGCATGTGGAATACCTGATGTTTGTGAGCAGGTATGTAAACAGCGCGATTCGGTCCGAGCATGCACACTTACGTATACTTCGCCAAGGACGCCGTTCGCGCGATCGCGTTCACTTTCTTGATACGGGGTGCCTCCAGTACTCTCTCCTTTCCCTGCGCTTTGCTCCCTTCTCTGCGGAGGAACAGCAGGCGCGAAGGGTACCGATGTTGTACTTGATGCCGTTTCCAGCTGCTGCAAGATGTGCTGGTCAAGCGTAGACGCCCGTCTGCGGTGAGCATTGTTCTGAGCTGGAGCAAGAGCCGGAGTTGGATACGATGCAGGCTGTGTACGCCAGGCTTGATTCTGAACCTCCGGCTCTCTTGCAGGCACTCGACTGGGGCTCGCATGGAATGCTGACGGCTTCTCGGTATTCTTATCCCGAACGTCTGCAGACCGCCGCTGTCTTTCGGCAGGTGCGTTTGTCGAGTTGGATGGCACAAAAGGCGGTGCTGCCGGATTCGGAGAGTATTGTGGCTCTGAGGGTTGAGACCGTTGGGATACTGTCGGCTCTGGGGACTGTTGTGGTTCTGGTGGCACAGGATACGATACCGTCGGTTCAACCTTGACCTGCTCTTGCTCGTACGTTGATTCCTGCGTTGTCTGTGGGATGCACGTGCTGATGTCAACACCTTCATCCTCCAGGTAAAGCAGCAAGTCGTCCCACGGCATGGAAACGAACTGCAGAAGGGCAAGCTTGTCAATCGCCACACGGTCGCCGAGGAGACTGCAAATCTCGCGATCTCGGGTGCGCGGCATGGCTGCGCACGCCTTCGAAACATAGAAGATCACCGAGTCCTCTGTCTCAACGATGGCCACCTTGACGTCGCTCTGAACATTGACTGTGTTCCCAGCCAAGGACCACATGACGATGACTGTGTCGACGACGTAGATGGAGGTGCTCCTCATCTTCGCTAGAAACTCCATCTGCCCGGCCGATGGACAGTATTGAGTGATGTGTTGTACGTATCTGTGAGAGCGTCAGATCTGCTGAAAGCCCAGATGTGCTCAAATCTTACTTTTCCATGTACTCAGATCTGCCGCTGTACAGGTCGGTATTCTCTTGGTCGAGAGTCTTCGGGCCGAGCGGGATCGATTTCGCTGTGAGAGACGTTTCGAGCACTCGCAGAGGACTCGGCCAGATATTGCTCTCCAGCATTGGCCGCAGTTGACTCAGCGTTTGTGCACTAGAGAACGCCAGTATGGGGACGGAGTTCCGGAACCGCTCCACGCTCTTGCTGCCCTTCTCCGAGACGAAGAACTCGTCAATCCTTTGAAGTCGGATTTCCCCACGGATATGCACGGGGAAGATCGCTCTATCGGCCAGGCCGAGGAGAGCGAATTGCGCTGCAGGCTTCCACGCGATGTACTGGCTTATATCCACGAGCATTTGTTCCAGTATCTGAACGGTGTCCCCCGCTATAGGACGTCCCTCGTGTTCAGCAGCGAATGTGCTGAGTTCATCGACAAGTACTTCAAGGGGAGCGTTCTGCAGTAGCAGCTTCCGACTAAATAAGTCTTCCAGGGCGGCATACCTCGACTTCACGATGAACTTGGAGCGGAGAGTGGACGGTCCATCCCAGTATGCGTCACAACAGCTCGTCCACGACGCGACTGAACGGTTCTGTCCGTCTGATGGTACGAGTATGAGTGGATACTGGTAGAAAGATCCGCTGGAATGCTATGCATGAGGCAAAGCTACGTAGCCAAGCACCAGATCCACGCACCGGATAAAATCGGCCGCCTCGTTGAACCTAGCATCAAGCTGCTGGTATACACTGACGACCGTCTTCTCATCTGCGCTGTTCATCTCCTGGAGTCGGAAGAGCATACCGATCCACGCGGCCGCGTTTGCTTCCATAGTGACGCCGACCCTAGTTAAGAAGCTCCAGCTCAAATCATCGGGATCAGGGAGTGGCAGGAAGTGAAGGCAAGATGAGAGTGTGGCTGGTAGCCAGGCTAGGTTCTGTCGTTTCAGGGAAGTGGTTGCCAGAGGGTATGCTACGCCATCTTCGCAGACGACTTCAATGTTGGACATGTCAATTATGCCGGCGGGAGAGATGCTCGCCGAAAGCTGCGGCCAGAACGCGCGGAGAGCAGCGAGGAACTTCGATGTTTCGAGGTTGCGTGCCATGGAGTAGATCTCGGGCGATAGTCGTCCTAATACGATCCGCGGCGAAGTATGGAGGCCGAGGCAATCCTGCAGCCATGAGAGCCAGTAACGGTCTTCAGGATACAGCTCGACGTAGTCCTGGTGCAAGAACCGCACGTCAGAGGGCAGGACATTACGAAGCTTGACCTCGTGGCCGGGCATGCCCTCCAGTGGCACGTCTAGGTAGAGCTCATCACTCATCGCGACATGTCCGGTTTGTCCATCACTTTGAAGCTTGTTGAGGGGCGAGGCAATCCGACTTGGTTACGATTGTCGTAGAAAAACCGTGCGTAGCGTATCAGCGTCGGCACTGATGAGGACAATCTGACTTGCAAGAGGATCTTGGTCGCGATGAGGTTTGTGTCAGCGCGACGCACACCTAGCAACTGGAAGAAAGCGTATCTTGCGGAATGCTCTTTCACATCATTTGCGATGCACTTGAACTCCATGTCCTGCAGCATATCCATCTCGGACATGAACACGTACTGTTCGGCCTCTCGCGCTGGCCGCCAGGAGCCGTCATTGAGGGGAAGCAGGCGTAGATCGAGAATCTGCTGGCTGAACTTCCCCTTGATCCGCGGCATATCACTCAAATGAGCGCAGACGATGTTGTGCCATTGTTCGGTCTGTGCGCCAATGACGTTCGCGCGATCCATCGCAGTGAGACCATCGAGGAAGTGCTGGTCAGACAACGCCTTGACGCCGAGCTTCGTCAAGTACTGTTGGTCGTGGGAGGCATCATACAGTCGCTGATGTAGTAAACCGAAAGGAGATATTGAGGAGGAATGAGCGGCTCGGTGCGGTTGATGCGGAGGCCCTTGGGGATGGTGACGACGTCCTCCGGTCGTCGGTAACGTCCGTCTACGGAGAGCAACACTTCTCGGGTCTGCAGCCTCGCTATCATACCCTCGGCCACTGCGGAGAATGCTGATTGCGCGTGGATAGGTATGAACCGCATCCAAGAGTAACGCAATACTGGATCCTGCTGAAACTGCTCGACTGCGTGCAGGAAGGTTTCAGTAACGCCGTCGAAAAGCGACAAGTTCCACTTCGAGTCGATGACGATGCCCTCTCGACTGGCTGGCGTCAGGAAATCCGCTTGCACGACGAACTGTAACGCGCAAACGTCAGAGGTATGAAGGTCACAGTCGTCGACCCAGGCTTACATTGAGGCCATATTTAGCCACTGGTAGAAAGGCATGCACGAATTGGTTGCCCATCTCAGGCTCTCCGTCAGCCGTGACAGGAAAGGCGAGGACAACTTCGCTTTCCCCTATGCCCCGTCGCTTCTCTTCGCCTGTGTAAGTCCGCGTGGTCTGCTTGAACACGATATACTTTGCACTAGATGTAACGCATCCGTTTTCGTGGCACTCAAGCCTGACGACATTGCCCAGTTCGTCTATCCTAGAGATGGTGATCTTAGTGTTTCCGTCAGTTGGTTGGTTGGTCGTGGCAACGTCGATGTCAATGGCACGTAGCCTCCGCAGGAATAGAAGCAGTGATGGATGAATGATCCGGATTTGTTCACGTAGGTCGTTGATGTCAATGGTGTGGAGGATGTTCAGGCGAAAGGTCGTCCACCCAGGGTCGCTAGGATACGACGCATCCCAAATTGGATTAATCATACCTAGCGGCCCATCGCGGTCGAATCGGAAGGTGAACTCCCTCGATGCGACGTGGACTCGTTCGGCCACGACGAAGACAGCCTTGAATCCTGCCGGCCCTGCTCAACTTACGAGCATGCGAAGGTAGACATATACATACCTATTCCCTTCTCGCCGATATAGCCTTCCGACCTTGTCTCTCTCCTCTTGGTGCTACTGCCTATGTCGCAGATCGCCTCCACATTGTCCACCCGGAAGCCCTTCTCGTTGCACCTAATGGTCAATTCACGGCCGCGGAGGTGCAAATGCAGGCTGGGAACGACGTGCGGATCATACTCATTGTCGTCAGCATTCTGGATGAACTCGAGGAGGAAGTGGGTCTTGGTGTTGTACAAGTCTCGCGATAGCCTGTACCAAGCGACCTCGAAAGTCAGTTACGGCAGGAAGACTGTAAGCTCGCCTAATTGACGTACCTCTCGCATGCTCTTTCCAACTTGCCTCTCAACACTACCACTGGATCGTTGCCAGAACGCTGTATGTCACGGTCGCCCAAACCATGATTCCTATTAATCTTTCGGATGAGGTCCATGCTAGTAATAGTCGCGACGGTTCAATGGAGCAGAAGACGGGGCTAAGGCACTGGACAACACTCGGTGTGGTACAACATGCGTGTCCTGGCACACACACTGCCGCTGAAATCGAGTTAAAGTTCACACAAGTGATGTTGCCGCGCATGATGCTTGCGGTCCAGACACAAACAGGAGATGAGGCCTCCTAAAGCTCCGAGTCGCGCGCCACAGGCGCGTCTCTCGCGCGTGTCGGGCCTCTTCCAGGTCAGTCATGGTGCTACAAGCACGATACCTGCATGTAATACACGTCGCATAGCTGGCTGCTCTTGACTATCACCTTAACAGAAATTTGTTACAGCTTGACTGGCTTTTTGCTCACGAAAAGTCCCATCGATGACCGACCGGAATCGGTGCTGCGCATGCACTTACTTTCGACGTTCGATCGAGCTCAGGATACCTCGACCGTTGCTGTATGGGCCCATAGCATTTTATGTACTCTTCGCAGTCTATAACACTGCAGTACTGAACCCAAGATGTATACCCGGCGAGTAGTCGCTTATCTTGGTTATAGCTCTTGCTTATGGCCTTGCTTCCTTTCAGTTCAATAGATGCACCTACGTTCATCACCAGTCAGCGAGGTACGGTACATAGCACTTTAAAAAGGGCGATTTACCGTGCTAACAAAGATGATTGGTAACGTGCATATTCCGACTCCATGCACTGACACCGTGTTCTGACAATGATCTATGTATGATTCGAACTTTCAACCAAAAACTGGAGCCAAAGGCGGCCCGGGCGCGCTCATGATCTTCGCTGCGTTCTCAACTGCACTGAGGCAGCTGAGCGATCTCAACAAGGGAGCGTATAAGTGGTCTGATTGCTGACGATGCGGAACAATGCAGGGCGTCCTTCAGGCTGGAGAGACAACCTCGTGCAGTGTGCCCTCCGGGTTCTTGTACCCTGGGTCTGCGATCGACGTGGTCTCACTGGGTCGATTGACTTCGCGCCTACATCATCTAGCCCGAGCTGTAGCTCTAAATACGTGCCTCTAATTGAATCTCGGAAGATCAAGGCAGAATGACACGCAAGGTTACGTATATAGTGTTTTCGATCCTGATATATTCAGTGTATACAAGTACAAGTACAATCGCATCATTTGTGTTATGGAAGAAATCCCGACACAGTACCATCATATGCTCACGTCTGTCGCCCAAGCCGGATACACGGAGTGCAATGTCACTCTAAGTGGTAGGCAGCGCGTTCACATCCACAGAGACCTCGATGTCGCTCTCGATGACCAATGCTCCTTTGTAGATCCAACGGTGCGGATCTATGAAGACCATGTGCGTAGGCCTGCCGCTGCGTATGCCTGACACACGCATAAGGATATAGACATGCTTTGGAGGCGACTCCAAGCTCTCTGACTGGGCCGTCAATTGTAAAGCCTGTAAATATAGTGCATGTAAGTACCCGAGCTCGAAATCATTTGACGAGAGACTCACCGTGCGGAGCTGCGCACGCTTCATGTGAAATGGCTCCTCGCGGGACCTGGACGTCGACTTGACTTCGACGTGGTACGTCGGCCATTCGGGCTCCCAGCGCTTCTTCACTTCTTCTCCGTACCAACGCCCGGTCAGGACGCCGTTGTCGTCTGGACAGCGGAAGTCGGCAAGGGGGTTGCCTTCATAGTACGTGAAGCCCGGTACCTGACCACGCAGCTCACTTGTCCAGTTGTCTGGCCCAAAGCTTGGCCCTAACAGCTTGCTCAAGACCGCGTAAGCCTACCAGCCATCGGACGTTAGAGCATTCGGTATGTGAGTTTCGATGTAAGGATGGCTCACATAACGCTCGCCTAGGATTCCGTTGACTATCTGATAATCGCTCACATCGTCGATGGCTGCCACTGATGTAGCGAGAGAAGTAAAAATGCTAGCGATTGTCGACGTCGTCCCCGTGTTGAGAGCCCGAGAGCCGCTGAGTGTACCATCTGGTGCATCTGCCGAGGCTGTCTCTAAGGCCCAATCACTCGGTGTCGAAGTTATCGCCGACAGTCCTGATGTGTCTCTGCGAGTCTGCGTGCTCCCCGCGGCAGCTGTCACCAGCGCGCTTGACCTGGGCTTCGAAAGCGAAGTGACCAGGGAGGAGAGGTCGATCTCCAACGGGGAGTTCTCCAGTGAGTCGGTCGCATACACAGCGCCTGTGTCAAGTGAGATGGAGCCGAGGCATTCCTCGAGATTGCGCATTGCGTCGTGTACCTGGCCGGCCAAAGATTGGCGCTCTTGCGTTTCTGTTGCATCGGAACGAGAGCGTCGCTCGGACACCGTAAGTTGACTGGTGAAAGAGTTCTCCAGGCGCGTACCACCCCGCGACAAGTCAGATGCCCGACTGCGAGCAATGCTTGCGCTTGGAGCGCTGCTCGGAGTCGATTGCCATTCTTGATATTGGTCCCAGGGAAACGAGTCATTGTCCTCGACATAGTCCGCAGAGGTGATGTCGATCCCCTCGAGCTTCAGGATGCGGAGGACGTCCTTGCGAGGGGACTTCATGTACATGAACATCCTGCATAGATCAATACCGAGGCGTTGACTGAGCTGGCCAATGATTTTCTCGTCTGCGTCTTCGATAGTTGTCCTTGCTACGAGGATCCTGAGACCTTCGTCTGTTTCTTCCAGATGCGACGCCAATTGAGTCACATGCGAGACGTCTTCGGCGGGTAATGATATAGTTTCAACAATTGCGCCGACAGTACCTATCGTCATGGAAGACAGCTTGCCCGCGAAGATCAGTTCCTTGGAATCTCGTTGGCGAGCTCGAGAGCCCAGTGTATGGCATATGGTGCTGCAGTACTTGCGTCAACTCTGTGTCAAGATACGAATACATCTCAGAACCTACCTTCGAATGCATTGCAACCGGAATGGCTCGGTGTATCGCTCTCTGAGAGCCATGCTTAGTTCCAGATCGCCCTCGGGTTTGTGCTGGATCTCAATGACCGGCGGCTCCAAATACTTGACCGGAGTTGACCATATCTCGCTGTCCAGTAGCGGTTCGATATCGGGGATGCGTAGGCGAGGTGTAGTGACCAACAGAGGTATCCGACCTTCCAGTTTCTCCAGTTGTGCGAGGCTGCTTCGACGGACATAGAACCGATCCACGCTTCGAAGCATGATCGTGCCTTCCGTCGTGAGAACAGGGAATATGGCTTTGTTTTGAAGTCTCTTCAGCTCGGAGGTAACCTGCATATTGCGTGGTGGCTTGGCACACCACTCCGCTACGTCCAAGAGGATGCGCTCGACGACGTCATGGACACTCTTCTGCAGCTCCATGTCCACGTAGGTTTGCGTGATCTGCAAGAGTCGGTCAATGACGGCACGCGGAGGGGCGCCGGTGGGCAGTCCCAGCTTGTCGACGAAGAAATCTCGCAAATATGGATACGAGTGTTTGATCAGGACGTCACTGAGGTAGGATGGCCCCTCCCAATACGCGCTGCTCATGCCCGTCCAAGTCACAGACATGTTGTCTCTGTCACCCGATATGAGAAGGAGAAGAGGGTGATCGCGGAAGGTTTGACTATACATCGCTCATCAGTACACTGGGCACAGACACGGACTCCGCGCTCACCGTATCTCATCGGAGGCCTCGTTAAACCTGGCATTGAGCTGCTTGTATGCTTCCTCGACTGCGCTAATCATTGCTGCCGGTAGCAGTTCTGTCGCCTGCAATCGCTTGAGGACTTCCAACCAGGCAATAGCGTTAGGTTCCACCATGACACCGAGTGTCTGCAGGAAGTCCCATCTGGGATCATCTGGGTTCGAAACGTCGATGAAGTGAAGACTCTGAGGGGGGATCTGTGCCATTCGGAGAGCGCGCCTGTGGAGGGCTGTCTCAGCCAGCTTGCGCCGCACGCCATCCACACAGGTCACAGCCGTTGCGGACAGCTCGCCCAAGCCATCTCGAGAAAGCTCCTGCGAGATAAAAGGCCAGTACTCCTGCAACACACCAAGGAGCCTGCGAGGGGTCTCCAACTCGGAAAGCGTCTGTGTCATCATCCGAAACTCCGGTGACAGCTTGCCATATATGACACGCGGGCGAATATGAACACCGAGGTGTTCCCGGAGCCATTTCCGCCAGCTTGATGCCTGGTATACCGACGGCGGAGCATAAGCAGCGTGAATAAACCGGGCGTTGGGGAGGATTGAGCGCAGACTACCTCCATCCGCCATCGTCGCATCAAGGTATAGCTCATTGCCCGTGGTCTTGTTCTCGTTTGCATCCATGACAGCGAGACCTGACGGACTGGGAAAGCCACGATCGTCTTGGTGGCTATAGAAGAAGTGTGCGAATCGGACCATGTCCGATAAAGCGTACATCTTGTTCGACTGGAGTATGTGATTGGCCACGACAACCGCGTTTGCTGGGCGGACTCCCAGTGCCTCGAGGAACGCATACCTCAATGTACCTGGCCTGACCTTGGGACTGATGAATTTGAGACCGACAAGATGTGAGAGGTCGAGTTCAGTGGGGAAGCAGCATTCGGATGCCGATGCGGCACGTCCCCAAGTCCCGTCTGCCAAAGGAAGGATACAAAGGTCTAGTATGTCCCAATTAAACCGTCCGTACGGCCTTGGGATGTTGATATTCAGGTATCGGCAGACTGTCTCGTGCCACTCGTCGGAGCGATCTGTAAATCCACCTCGTTTATCCATGACACGCAGACCACCCAAGAATTGCTGGTTTGACATCGCTGTCACACCGAGCCTGGATAGATGATCTTGGTCACGGCTGGTGTCGTATGAGGATGATATGTAGTACTGGGACGACAGTGATGTCAGTTAAACCGGATTTATAGAGGTACTTCTAAGTACCTTAGGTCAGATTAACTAGGTACACTAATGTACTTCCTAATCCGTGATCCACTATTGATCCACACTACATCCATACTTAATCCAATTCTAAGCTACTTAATCCAATTTGAGATCAGGATTAGAGTGCGTTGATCCATAATCCATCCATAGTTAATCCAATACTGACATCAGGATTAAAGCGTACTGATCCAATACTGAAATCTGGATTAGCACACTCTAATCCAGTACTGAGATCAGGATTAGTACATGCTAATCTAGTTATAAGACTTGGATCTATACACTGCTAATCCACTTATGAGATCTGGATTAGTATACTTCTCGGTGGATCAGCTAAGGCTAATCCATTCCACGAAGGTCAGCATAATAACTGAGCCCATTCAGCCGTCTCACCGAAGGGTATTGGACAGCCGACATGTCGTCTCACGAAACATGATGGGGTGGGCCGACGTCGGCCGACCAAAATTGTCTCACCGAAGAGGATGGGGTCGGCCGAGGCCAAGGCAGAGGCAGTCAAGACGGGCAAGACGGCCTTGCAAGGCGGTGTTTAGTAGATATCATAGTTCATACTGACTGGTACTACAATAAAATTGAATGGCATAATAACACCAATGTTAGTGCAATTGTGACCTTCTTGGCTCACCCAAGACATTCCACTGCCCGACCATCGGCTGGGCCACTGTTCCCAACTGATTCTCGCCTTGACCCAGCCGACCTTCTTAGAACCTTCTTGACTTACCCAAGCCAATCCACTGACCGACCATCAGCTGGGCTACTGTTCCCAACCGATTCACGTCTTGACCCAGCCGACCATTTTGACTCACCCAATACATTGCATGAGCTGAGCGTCGGCTGAGGGGATTTTCCCAGCCAATGTCCGTCTTGACTCAGCCGACCTTCTTAGAACCTTCTTGACTTACCCAAGCCAATCCACTGACCAACCATCGGCTGGGCTACTGTTCCCAACCGATTCTCGTCTTGACCCAGCCGACCATTTTGACTCACCCAAGACAATCCACTGCCCGACCATTGGCTGGGCCACTGTTCCCAACCAATTCTCGTCTTGACCCAGCCGACCTTCTTAGAACCTTCTTGACTCACCCAAGCCCACCCATTAACCAACCATTGGCTGGGCCACTGTTTCCAACCGATTCTCGTCTTGACCCAGCCGACCATGTTGTCTCACCCAATACAATGCATGAGCCGAGCATTGGCTGAGGTACCTTTCCCAGCCGATGTCCGTCTTGACTCAGCCGACCTTCTTGGACCTTCTTGACTCACCCAAGCCAATCCACTAACCAACCATCGGCTGGACCACCTACCCTGGCCGATGGCCGTCTTGACCCAGCCGACCATTTTGTGCATGTTGATTGGCATTGCCTATTAGCCATTGTAAGTTGGCTTGCTAAGGTAACTAATGGTTAGCTCATGCTTGTCAATACAGATGTGCCAAGGAGCAAGGAGATGTCAACGAGGAAATGATGAGCCTGAGATGGAAGGTCTCAAGACAGACAGTGTGAGGGGATGCCAAGACGGGCTAGTTCATAGCAGAGTGTATACTAGTCTGAGCTCTTGTCAAGGCGAAGAATATTGTGTTCTCAAGACGGAGCATTCTCAAGGCGGAATGGATGTTGCCTCCTTAAGACACACTTGTCAAGGCGGAGTGCTCAAGACGGAGTGCTCAAGACGGAGTGCTCAAGACGGAGTGCTCAAGACGGAGTATTCAAGATGAAATGTTCAAGGCAGTGTGTTCAAGGCGGTGTGTTCAAGGCGGTTCAAGGCGGTGTGTTCAAGGTGGAACATTTGCATGTTGTTCAGAGCTTATGGTCTCAGTGAGTACGTGTATTGATGTATGCTCTTTCTTTTACATTCATTGCTTTCAGATTCAATGGCATGGATGTAGTACTACTCTGAGTTCAAACATGTCCTATATGTTCTATATGTGTTTACAGAGCTACATGTACATTAGGCCTTGTTAGGCCAACCACTTACATAGACCACTGAACTCATTGTCCTATATGTAAAGAGTACTTTGGCATTGTGTAATCTTGGCTTTTACAGAATTAGGATCTCAGGACAGATCTCAAAAATGATATGTTGTTTGGAGATACTGGGAGGCATATAGATTAGTTCGCAGCTTCTGCAAGACAATTGTCACAATTGAGTGCATACAGAAGTTTTATTCATGCTGTGTCCATGGTATATGTTGCTGCTAACAATACTCCAACGCAATCTGGCAATGTTGAAGCTTGAGATAGCCAAGAAGGTTATACATGCAGAGCACGTCTTAGACAAACACATCCCACGGTTCAATTCTCACACAAATTTATATAGGCCATGTACTATATATAGATATGCTTGGTACAAAGTTTCATAGCATATGGTGGCACGGGGGTGAAGTTATAATGAAAAGAACATCATCCCGGTGGCTCGGGGATATGGCCGAGGCAATGCCCGAGGGCAAATCACTGGAGAGTGTTTGCGTATTTAGTGACCGTGCTCCTACTACTCACACCAACTTCATGTACATATCATCTGGTTGTCCACATCATTGTACTTCTATGTCATTGAATACTAATAGAGGTTGTACTGGACATATGATCACAGTATTCTGAAGTGTATATTCACTAGTGGAATCACTACCAGTACAGTACAATTACGAAAAATGTACATGCATATTGGATCAAATGACGATGAGTTCATTGCTCGGAGTGAACCATCATATCCATACAGTGACAGACAATGATCTCAATACCCATCCTAGTATGCAAGCAAGGCTGGTATATTGAGCATACCTCATTGCAACATATGACACCTGTGAGGTAGTAGCCTCACTCATGCTCTGTCTCGTCCAAAACTGCCCACAACTATTCCAGGAAACAAGTCTAGTTTAAGTAATTTCATGTGAGACAGTGAAATGGCAGGTGTGCAAGACAGTGCATGGGTCGGGACACCTGTCAGGTGAGACAGTAGGCAGCGAGATGGCACACGAGCGGGACAGTAAGTGTGCAAGACAGTCAGTGAGCAAGACGGTCAGCAGGCAAGACGGTCAGTAGTACTTCCATTTGTAGTATCCTTGTAGCACTGGGGTCTGCCCATGGAAGACAGGAGACGAGAGTCCAGTACAGCCCAATGGCTACCATGACATTTCATTGCACGGTCACGACTCACTACACGCAGTCATCACGAACTCAACCAGCCTGGTCACACGCATCATGACGGTCATACCAGCTGTTTGGCGGTGATCCTCATGTCGAACCCATTCCAAATCTCGCTTAGTATCTACGCCGATGTCGGTCTTCCGCGCAGACTACAAAGCCCACGGCGTGTCTGTACTAAGTATTGCAGCACCGGCTTGCGGGTCAGGCGTCCGTCTCGAGGTACGTGCCGACTCTACCACTGGCAGGCAAGACGGTTGGCGAGCAAGACGATGATCAGTGGGGCAAGACGGTCCAAAGCAGGCAAGACGGGGGCGCACCAGGATCGTGCGGCACCTCGACGAGACTTACCCCGTCATGCTCGTGCTCCTCTCCACTGACACGCGTGCGCTCCAGGCCGGCTTCGTGCAGGTGTTCGCCACCAAGCTGCACCAGAATTTCATGCTGCTGATGCTGCATGCCATCGCGACGGCGCTGAGCTTGCAGAGTGCGGAGTACTTCTTCGAGACGCGCGAGACACCGCTCGAGTGCAAGTTGGAGGAGCTCAGCCCGCCCGGATTGGAGAAGGGTGCAGAGCAGTCACGGGTGATCGCGGAGAAGGCGTTCGGCGTCGTGGTGTCGTGATTCGAGGCGGGTGGTGATGGAAGGCTGTTGCTGAGCAGTGGGAGCCCTGACTCGGACGGCGACGGCGGCAAGGTAACCCATGCCGACACGTATGTCGCCGGAGTGCTGATCTGGTAAGTCCCTGTGAAGTGAGCCAAGCAATCGTCGTGTGGCGATGATCGTGCCAAAGCGTTGAGCGGATAGTGTGTGCGAGCAAGACGACATGCAACTCACAAGCGAGACAGCATGCAACCGGGACGGTGCACTACCAAGGTAGTGCGCAAGCAAGACGGCGGGCAACCAGGACGGCGCGTAAGCAAGACGATAGATGTGCAAGACGGCGCTCGCGAGCAAGACGGCGATACATGAGCAAGACGGGACACGAGAAAGCAACTCAAATGCTCACCCTCTTTTCTGCCCACCCTCTCGCTCGCTCGCCCTTCCACCCTCTCACCTGCGTGCCATCCTCAGACGCACTTGCCGGCCCTTTCACTCGCTCGCTTGCCCGTGCGCCCGCCTGCTCTTCCACTTACCTTCTCGGCTGCTTTCCCGTCCTCTCGCTCGCTGGCCCGTCCTCTCACTCGCTCACCCGACCTCTCGCTCGCTGGCCCGACCTTTCACTCACACGCCTGCCCTCTCGTTCGCTCGCTCACTCACCCTCCCACTCACCCGCAGCGACGAGTTACTCGTCCAGAGACTCGCCACCTATGGACTCACGGTGAGCAATTTGCTTCCATGACGACAACGACCTGCACATACCTGCACGTCCTCTGTACCCGCCACAGCGAGTTCAAAGTTGAAGCGTCCAGAGTTCGGACGCCTGAAGGTAGACCCGGGCTCGGGCGGCGGTGGTGGTCACGAGTAGGACGGTTCGCGCGAACAGTACGGTGTGTAACGAGTACAGCGCGCAGCTAAGACAGCCCGGGTATGCGAGCAGCACGGTGTGAGCAGGATGGTGCGCCGAGTCAAGACGGCGCGCAGGCAAGACGGTGTGCACGAGCAGGACAGCGCGCGAGTAAGACAGCACCCGAGAAGGAAATTGGGTCGCCAAGACGGTATGCCAACAGAACGTTAGACGAACAGGACGGCGGGCAAACAAGACGACGCGAGGGCAGGACGGTGGCACACGAGCAAGGCGGATGCATTCCCAGTGAGCCGACGCCTTGATTGAGCCAGCCGACGCTTCGAACTCACAAACAAGCCCGGCTGGTCGATTCACACTATCAATTGGGATCACGAATCCCGATTACATTGCACCCAGGTAAGTACATTATGTCTACGTCGGCTGCACCATCCTCATCGTACAAGCCGACGCGTCGGCCGGCGTAGGCTACTCCCATGACATTCCGCGAGACGGCACGTCGGCTACAGGATAGGCTTCGGGTGAAAAGGGCTGCATGGTGTGAATAACTCATCTATACACTTCATCCAGCCTGATAGTGTACTTAAATCGGAATGAAGTCGTCAATTAATCACACTTAATCTACATCAGTAATCCGGATCATGTACAGGTCGCGTAATCCGAGTCATGTACAGGTCGCCCGAGGGTCCCAAACGACCCCGCGCAAGCGTCAGGCACACGTCAGCACGACAGGTCAAACCCGACAATGCGACAGTGACCGCGACGGCGGTAGAGCGTACCCTGCCAGCCAACACGTCCGACCCACGTCAACGACGCGTCCGCCGCGACAGGTCCGTGGTGAACGCGAGAAGGAGGGTGCACGACGCGGGGGACGGAACGCGAGGGTGGTAGTGCCTGCGTACCAGCGAACACGTCCGACCCGTCTCGCCACGTCAGCTACGCGTCCGCCGCGACAGGCAGACGGTGAACGCTAGGGCGAGGGAGGGCGCGACGAAGGCACGGTACGCGAGGGCGGTAGAGGGTGCGGACCGGCGAACACGTCCGACTCGTCTCGCCACACGTCTCCCGCGACAGGCAGACGGTGAACGCGAGGGCGAGTGTGGATGAGGCGGGGGAACGAAACGCGTGGCGGGGGAACGGGACGCGAGGGCGGTAGATCTTGCGGACCGGCGAACACGTCCGCCCGTCTCGCCACGTCAACGACAGGCAGATGGTGAACGCGAGGGCGAGGGACGACGCGGGGAGGGGGACGGAGGGGGAAAAAGCCGGTCTGGGTGGACTGGACGGATAGGGGAGGAGGCGGGTAACAGCCGTGCTCACCAAGGGCGTACTCTCGCCTTTCTACTGCTCGCTCTCCCTCGCCTGGTCCATGCATCCCGCGTCGCTCCCGTCCTGTCTGTTCCCGCCCGGTCTGTTCCTCCCCGTGCTCGCTGACAGCTCGCGTTGCATGCTCATTGTGCGCATGGGCTCCTCGAATTCACGCTCGCGTGTGTTGCACGACGCGAGGCACCCAAGGCTTGAAGGAGGTCGGGTTGGTGGTCAAAGGAGGTCGAGCGGGGGCGGTGGCCGGCGGGATAGTGGTCGAAAGAGGTCGACCGGGGGCAGTTGCCGGCGGGATGACGGTCGAGAGTGCGGAGTGAAAGGCGCGAGCGCTGGGTCTGCACCGCGGATTTAGAAAGGGACTTCGCCGATCCGTCGCGATCGGACGCGTGGGCGGGGAGAGTGAGGTTGTGCATGCGAGAGACGGTGTACATGTATAGTAGTGGGCACAGGAAGTGATGATTGTGCGCAGTCGCCCAGATCGCGCGGACGCATTCGACTGCGAGGCGACGTGCTAACGTGGCAGCAAGTTCGTCAGGGAGCGGGTGAGCAGCCGTAGGCGTACAGTATAGGTAGCTAGTCGGTTATTCAATGTCACTCCCACCCTGCTTTCGCCAATTCTGCTATCCCTGGGCTGATACATATGAGCATTGTATCTCGCGTAAAGGACTTGCGACCTACCAACATCGTGATGCATTATGCGCAGACGTTCCATCTGCACAGCATCGAGAGCAAAGTCGGTGTCCAGGACGGCCGCCCTTCCCCGGGCCTGCAGCACTCGGAACTCGCTGACGCTGACCAACTGGCCTGCGTCGCGAGTCCACACAAAGCACGACGTCGGTTTCCATCGCCGCGTGCGCCCACGTCTCAACGGAATCACGAACGTCGCAGCATTGACGTCCGGGCTGCTGGGCGGATGAGGACCGTGACGGCCGTAGTCGACAATGCTCCATGCAAACGGATTCATCTGTATCAATAATGTGTCAGTTACAACGCGGCATTGTTGAATCAGCCGAATCACCTTGGTGTGCTCCCGAGCTGTTAACAACGGTGCGAGCCACATTTCATCACCCTCTAGGGCCGTGACCAGACAAGGTCGCGTCTTCTTCGACACTTTGCGTCCGCCGGCTTGGATTGCAAAGTCTCGCCGAGTCGGGCTGTAGAGGACGACATACGGCCGAGAGGAGTTCATGTCGAGGTGAGATGCTTAGGCGACGACGAGTTAGTTGGTGTTCACTTCTGGAGAAAGGAGAGTGCATCACTCACTGCTGAACCCATTGGCTTTCTCGCGACTACAGATCCTTCTCGCGAGTATTGTTGGATAGATCTGCGCGTCACGCTGGCTCGGAATCTACTCATGTGGAGGGTGATACCTTCATTGTTGTGGCTGATGAGTGCGGGGAGAGAGTACAGCTTGACGACTTCGGGACAGCTCGGGGAGGGAGGGTATGGCGGGGGTCGGTGGGGTCGCCTATACGAAGTGTATCTATGTATTTGTCTGATGATAGGTTCGAAGGAGATGAGGTACGCGAGGGAGTATTGAGAGCAGTTGATACTGGGGCAGGTTGTTAGCGGCATCGACGCTTTCTGGACCTCGCACGGTGGCTTAGACACCGCTGGTGCGTCATCCTCAGCCAGAGCCCATGGTAGCCGTCTTCTATTGAGGGTGTACGCCGATGTTTGTGCCAGAGGCGGCGACGACGCTAGCGGATTGGCTGTCCAGAGGAGATGAGGTACGCGAGGGAGTATTGAGACCAGTTGATACCGCGCCTGGTAAGCGGGGTCGCTAGCTGCATTGTCAATGGATCGCGCGGGAGATCACGTCTTCGTCTTGCCTTGAGCACCAGCCTTAGCCAGATCCTCTGGCGATGACGTAGCGGTAGTGCGCTGCCCAGGCAAGGAGGGTCAGTCAGCAGGTAGTCCGAACCATCGGAGGTCACTTACAATCGCATAGTCCCATTTCTCTTCGTGGTCTTTCCGCGTGCTCGCGAACGTGCTAGCACATTGGAGACTAAGCTTGCTGAACATGTCAGCCTTCTTCCTCGCATACACTCGCGCACCCTCCGACAACGTCGCCTTCGTAGAGACGGACTCCCATGCGTTCGACATGTTCTTGAAGCCAAGGATCGTCCGCTTGAACTCAGCATGTAGCTTGTTCACCTCTTCATTGGCTCGTTCCATCTCTGCTCTCGCCCGAAACCACTGCACGCGATCCACTACTCCATCGTCAGTTAGGGCACGGCGTTTTCAATTTGATATCACATACCTTCCAGTTGCCAGGCCTCGGCTTCCGCTTCAGTCCTCCACGGCGGAACGGCTGTCCATATCCAGCTCGGCTCGGCATGACTGTCGCCCAGTTGTCGTGGGCTTCGCCAATTCTTGCCTTTGAGGTCCTTGTCTAGGTCGATCGCCGACATGATGTCTGATTCGTCCGACTTCAAAGCGACGAGGCGATCGCGGTTGTAATTGTACAGCCCAGCCATCGCTCGTGTCCGCCCAACTGCAGCGTTCACTTGGGTTTGCGACCGAGTGTTGTCTTTCTGGCCTCGTGCATGCTTTCGCTTGTCGACGAGGAAAGCGCCTTGATGGTTCAATGATTGCTTGATAGCATCCAGTAGGTCGTATGCATGACCTACACGGATGCTCCGTTCGAAGATCGCGAGAGCCTGCAGCCCGAGATCTTCACGTTCTGTCTCAGAAAAGTCGGACGGGAGTGCAAGGGGCTCCTCCTCAGGTGTGCCAGAGCCTTCCTCGTCGTCGTCTGCATCGGCCTGTTCGTCGCCTTCGGCGTCAGGGAAGTCGAGGTGGGGCATAAGCGAAGCCTGCAGATCGCGCCACTTATCGAGCTCACGCCGAAGGCTCTGTCGCGTCCCGGACACCCCCGTGAGCAGTGCATCCTCCTCCTCGAGAGGGTCCGCGGCCGCAGCGGAGCGGCTCTTTTTGATCTTGGCACGGAGTTCGAACCTGCAACGTTGTTGGAGTATGGCTATACGAAAGGATGAGGTCAACACTCACTGGCGCTGCTCTAGATCCAGCCCCTTCTTGAAGTAATTGGTCGTCCCCTGCGGGACACCCTGCGCCGCCGCGGCCGTGTACTTGTCTTCGGGTGTGATTTCTTGCTTCACGAGTTCTTCGTATACTTTCCCTGCGCTAGGGACTAATTGTCGGTGAGCTCGCTGAATGATCGTACCGAGGAAGCCGTCGCCACGCGTACCTATGCTTTCGTCGAGCATGTAAACGCTTTCGACTGGGTCCTTCACCTTCTTCCCTCGTTTCTTTCCTTTCCCCTTGCCCTTTCCCTTGCGTTTCCGAACGGACGTCTCTTCGGGCGCCGCCGCGGTCAAAGATGCTGGGGAATCAACCTTCATCTTCTTCCACTCGTCCACTGTGTCACCCGCTACGTCGCTTAGCGCAGTGAAGAGGGTGGTCTTGCTCTGTTGCAACTTGAATGCCTCATTGAGTTTTCGTGAGAGGTAAGAACCTTCATTATCACTGTTAGTCATATATGGGTTGATGTGAGGATGACGTACCCGCGGACTCCATTTTGCACCAATTCCAGAAGTTGTGGATGGCGTTCAGGGCGTCATGACGATGACCAAGACTCATCTCGCGGGTGCTGAGGCCGACTTGGTTGTGTTCCGCCCACGGGTGCTCCACGCTCTCCCCGTGCGAGAGCCCAGCCCCCCAAGAGTAGCAAAGCGCGTACAATATCTGGCAGCGCTCCTTGTGGGCGAGCATGTGGAGCTTCGGAAGAAGCAGCTGCATTCGGTCGAGCAGCGGAAGGAGATGTGGGAAGCGCTTCCCGAAGCGGTTACGAAGGTTGATGCCATAGATGCACGCGACGTCGTAGGTGAAGATGAAATGCAGGACCTCTTCCATCCCTGCGAGGGCGCCCGCCAAAGCGAAGTCCATATGACCATATCTGACGTGATGTTAGCAAATTGAATACTCTGGCACGCGTTGACATACCTCTCGCCCTTCTGAAGATCAACCATGGCACCCGGTCTGAAGCACCCGTGACGAATGCATATGACTGCGACTACCCCGCTAACCTCTAGATTGCGGAACTTTCCAGGTCGCTGAGCTCGGCCTACTTTGAACCCACTGCAAGTCTCCGGCTGGTACTACGTGAGCGAGGACCCACATGGCGGGCAACATGTGGAGTACTCACAGCTGCCTCGGCGTCGATTTCGGCCAGGTACGTTTGCATCTTCATCGGGTCAACAAAGAAACCCCGTCCTTCGCCCAGGCTGACATCTGCTGGATCGTCCCGTTTCCGTTTCTTCTGCAGTCCGTGGTTTCCATCTCCGCCGAGCTCGCATCCGTGTATATAACTGTGGGAATTGGTATCAGTGGCGACCTTGGAAACAGTATTGGCCCGCGCTCACGCAAGGTCGGGCGGTGTCTGTTGCCAATTGGGAGGCATGTTGAAACCTGGCCATGGGCAAGCAAAACACGGAACGGCGATGGATGCGGGTCGGTTGGGAAGGATCAGGTCGTGGTGCATCCCCGACCGTTTCAGTGCAGTTAAATGTTGCCAAAGACGACCTGCGAGGTTGAGTTCACGATAGCGATTCTGATGATTCGTGAGTCAAAAGATTATAGGACATAACTACGTATCATACCTTGACGATTCGAGTGCCCGAGTTGTCTGTCAGCCGCCGCAAGGCATCGTAGTAGTCGTATGTGCCCTTTTTCGACGTAAGGAAGTGCATATCCCATTGTCGCAGGACGTCGAAGGTGAACGCGCTCTCGGGTCGTTCCAAGGTGGCGGGAAACAATCCGGCCCGAAGAAGTTGCGAGACAGTGCCGCGCGCGTCGGGACAACAGCACTCATGGACGGGTACACGGTGAATTCCGTTACTGTGTGTGACGGTGTATACGATGGGGTGTTTTGTTCCTCGGAGAGATGGGCACCGATGCCCGTTATGTCCCAGGTAGAGTACGAGACCGGCTTCAGACATGTCCTGCCTCTCTAGGCAGCGTCCATTCCAGACGTCGATCCAGTGGAGAGGTGATAGACGGTGGCTGTCGACGAGGCATTGGCGGCATTGGAGGGCGCCTTGCAGGCAGTCCCGGCATCGTACCGTAGCTAGCGCGTTGCCACATATACAGGGCCCACCGATGTTAGCGGGCACCTCGGCGGCAAGGATGTCTTCTAGGATGCTGGGGAACTTGGGCTTCCATTCTTCCAGTACCTTTGACACTCCGTTCTGGGATCATAGACGTGGGTATGGTGAATAGAACATGCATACATCAGGAGCGCGTACCTTCACCGTCCGTCCCTGCTTAGACCCCCCACTAGGAGCCCCCGACGCGTCCCCGCTAGACGGCTGCGGCGCGTCATCAGTCGTCAATTCCGCCTCCTGATACGAGGTGCTCGCGCGTGCTGAATTCGGGGAATGGGAGGGACGCGCGCGCTTTCTCGCAGGGGTCGGCGAATCGCGGTGCGCAGTGATTTGAGAGTGATGGATGCGGCCATCCAGGGACACATGGATAGATTCGGAGACAGCGACAATGGGAGGTGCCATGTCGGTGACGTGGATAGTGGCCCAACGGTGCGATCGTGACATACTGGTTGAGGAGCAGAGGGTTGACGTGGCCCAGACAGTAGCAAAGAGCGAGAGGCAAGGGAGGCGCGACGCGACGCCGTAAAGTTGTGATACAGTACAGGTGTGATGCACTACGGACTACACAAATTGCGCCCACGACCCGCATACCCGCCCGATCGTATCTCCAAGACGCGCTTCCCCCGTGTAAGAGTGTCTAACAACGTAGATTTCGCATCGGGCCGCGTAAAGGCGCGTTACTCGGGTCTTATCAGTCCGCATTCCCGCCCGCTCCCCAATCTGTCTTCATGATGATGGCCAGGTGACCCCGCCGAGGCTCAAAACAGCCCACCACCCGCTTCTCAATCGCGCCCAACAGACGGCGCCTACGTCAAAGTGTCAGGCTCTACCGGCAGCGAGAGAGTCGATGCTCACAGTATTAAGTATGAGCCGATTTGGCTTTGAAGTCTCGGACGTGGAGCGGTTCGAGGGAAACTGTGTACAGGGTGAGCGACAGGGAGCCTGGATCCTCAGCCGAAGTACATACATGAGAACTTGTTGGGCGACGGTGGTGTACGTCGAGATGTCGCACTGATGACGGGACTGCTGACGACGGTGGAAAGCTTCAGTCAGCCGTAGTCCTCCAAATACACACACAGAGGTCTCATGCCTTAGCGCCCGCTACGAGTTGAGGGCAATGCCTCCTTTGACGACGGACTGGACTGGCGGCATGTTCCCGATGATGTGTGCATGCGCACAGCCGGGCATGCAAAGTCATCAGAACGATATCGAGTGACGACTTGCACTTGGAGATTTCGACTTGCTGGTGGCTTCGGTGGCCGGTGGGCATTGACGATCAGCGACACCTCGACCGCGGGAGACCCTGCGGGAACGTGTCGTGCTTAAACGGGTTCAAGGTAGGCCACAAAGCCATCTCGCTCAACCGTGTCTTGCCGTCGACGAGAGATGAGGCACTGAGAGGTTGGATTAAGTCGGATTAGAGTTGGAGAGTTGGATTAGAGTCGGATTAGTATGAGTGTGATACGCTGGCGCCCCAGCAGGCACGTGGCATTACCCATTGTGGCAGAAGTCACGCGTGTTGAACTTGGTTCATCCTCGCACTGGTCCCTTAATCCAGCTTAATCCAGTTCTCGTTCATCCTTAATCCTGCTTAATCCTTTTCTTTGCCCCAGTCCCTCAACCGCCCTCAACGTTCTCGACGCCCCGGGACCCTTCCCCGCCGCACTCAAGCTCCTCAACGCCCCGGGACCCTTCCTCGCCAATTCCAACGTCCTCAAGCCCCTACACCCCTCCTCGAGTGGTGCGAACTCAGGGATTGTACCCAAGTTCGCCCCTCTTCACCACACCTAAGTGCACCAGAAGGGTTACCATCTGGTCGCTGGGTTCTCTACGGCGTCGTCAAGACAAGTCCGCGTACGGTCGGCTGCGCACCAACGATGTACCACCGCGCGCACGAACCACCCGGCTCGCAGATGTGAGTTTCAGATCACTTCGTGAGACGAGTGCGAGCTGTAAGATAACCTGAAACAGGTCCACGAAGCGGCGAGGATTGACCCGCGATGATTCTGGCCGAGGCCGGTACGTCCAAGAACGCGTCGTCTGCGTCCAAGCATTGACGTGGCAACTCATTTGGCAGCGCGCAATATGGGACCCATCTTGCTGTCGCGCCGGCGGCCCCGCGGGCAAACTTAGATGAAACGAGGCGTGATGGGAGAGATGGTGACGGGCTGGACGGGGATGCACCGGAGCTGGTATTGAGGGAAACGCCAGAACTATTTGGTGCGTCGTCTGACCACCCTAACGGAACCGCAGCACTCATGCCCTGAATAGCGACCGATTCCAGAATAAGGTGGTGCGACGGTCGATTGGCGACCGAATGGAAGATGAACGACAAGGCTGTGGTTACGACCCCTAATGCGACGTGGCTGCCCGAATTCCCCGTCGCGTCTCCAGGCGAGATCTGCACGCGAGTCGACGGCCGGTGGGGTCCGCAGGAATACTCGTTGTGGCCCCAGCTGTATCATAAACGAGTCTTACATCACGCGTGCATCCCTGTGCAGGGAGCACTAATAGACGGCCTGAAGTTCCAAGCTGACGATCTGTACGACCACGTAGCTTGGAATGAATGGCAGGTCTGCAAAGAGTGTGGGGTTCCCGACCTCGGTTACATTGACAAGGGCTCGATAACGCTTCTCAAAGGCGTAGCTGCCCACATCGGCGTCACGTATCACATGTCCACGCTTGCTCAACGGGAGGACCGCCAGAAGTTCGGAAAACATCTGATCGCGACTGTCGATCAAGCCCTCGACCAACTCTCAATCCTACCCATGATCCGGGCCCATGCCATCGCCCTCGCTGCGCACGTCAAGCGGCTCCTGCTAGAACTATGCGGCCTCATCGTGCTGTACGAGATTGTGCAACCGCGTGCTCTCGATCCGGCCTTCGTCGCGAAGAAGGCTCTGCCTATTCGGGGCGCGTTCACCAACGACGCTGGGACGACGCAGGTTTTGTTTCGGCTCGGCATTCCCGTTTGGTTTATCCAGACGCTGACTCGATCGTTGCGCGTCGTCGAGGTCCACACGTACTCGACCCCAATCTCCTCGCGCATGAGCGACGAGTTGTCCCAGCCTCGCTTGCATAGCGACGGTGGTGATCTCGCAGGCGTCGTGCAGCACCCTGGAGACTGGCCATTCGCGATGCAGCGGGAGGTCCTCAAGACACTACTGGATATCAAGATCTCCCCGTTGCCCAACCAGCAACCAATCGCGGCCGACGGGGCCTCGGACGCTCGGCCAGCCAAGAAGGTCAAGACATCCCCCGATGTGCATCTCGATCGAGGGCGTACCGAACAATCGGGCAGCTCGTCACGCCGCACGCGCCGGGGTAAACGCGCCGCACCGGAGTTACCCCCGCCACACCCGTCGCTACGGTACCAGTCGCCGCACACAAGTGTTGTGCCTGGCGCCTGGGAAGTCGTTCTGGTCGCGGCCGGGACCTTGCCTTCGCCGCCATCACCCGCCACGTATTACTGGCCGCCGCCCTTCTTGTTTGAAGGAGGTGGCGGCAAATCCAATCGCTACTACCATAACTACATCCGCATCCGCCAGTTCTGCCGCCAGCGCCTTCTTGATCGAACCGTGGGAGCCGAGCCGTTGCGCATCTCAGAATGGCGCGATGCTCTGTGGGGGGACTACCGCACCCAGCCCGCCGACGTTCCATCCGAAGATTCGTCGACCAGGGGCAAGGAGCGCAAACAGATCCAGCAAAACGTGCGCCGGCTCTTTGGAAACACTGCGGGTCTAGCCACGTACACGGCTGCCCTAACCCCACAGTGGGGTCAAGTTACTGTGAGCGAGAACACTGCGAAAGACCCCGCCCTGCATGCGCAAGTGCTCTGGGAGGCCCACGAGATCAACTGGCGATGCGAAGTACGCGCCCTCGACGCCGAGCTGACGCGTTCCCGCGACTGGGACGTCCTGACACGATGGGAGCGCGAGGCCCGAGTGTGCCGCCTCTGGAGCGGCATCGGCTCAGGGCTCCGCGTCATCCCTCGTTGGGAGAGTGGGGAGACGACCCGCGCACGCTGGGACTCTCCTGACGAGAGTGGTTGGCGTGAGGCACGCTCAACCCTGTCGGAGCTTGTGGGCGTCATGGCTCGGTGGCCGGGACTTCCTGAAGAGCTCAAGGGCATCGCCGACGAGATAGTAGAGTACCCCGCGGACAAATTCCGAGTTGTTCAGCGTGCCGCATTACAATTCTACGTGCGCACGTTCACTAATGTCTTCAAGCGTCTTCCAATTCCCCCCGCTGTGCTGCCGACGAAATGGGTGTAACGTAATGTCGTAGTCTACTCGTGTACATAGCATATCCTCGACTTGTAAATGACATGATGTCTTGCTCCGGGCTTCCCCAAAATGGAAATCCCACCTTCCGCGGTGGGTTCTCCGTTTTTCGCATGGGTTCGTGCTAATTCCTGGAGATATTTGCCGCTCTGTCTCGAATGCGGGCCAGAGCGAAACACATAAAAGGACGGCCAGTCCATCTCTAACTGCATCTCCAAAATGGCCCCCGTCGATCCCCGAGTCCGGGTCATCGTCGACAAGCTCATACCCCCCGAAGCCTCCCTCGGCACGAATCAGCTACCTTGCACGGTGTACAAGACGGTCCCGCACTACTCTATCAAAAGCTATGGCGCCACGAATCAAGACACGCTGGGGAAAGTGTTTGGTGTGGTCAGTTGTTCATTCCGTTCGCATGCACCACTACTGATCAACTCGTCCTTAAGTGTACCTTACCAGGACACTTGAAATGCAGGAACCACCTCAAACCGGCGACGATACAGATGTCGAGTGAGGTTGCCGACGATATGCGGAAGCGTATTGCTGAGCTCGACCCGCCCGCCCGACTTGGTGGGACGTACTACCTGAGGCCACGACCTGCCTTGGAACGGCCTCGCCCTGCCGTTCGAAGACGCCGTGCTGCGAGACCGCCGCTGGAGACGACGACAGTGGATGCATACATCTACATAGAGGTATGTACACGTCGTCTGTAGTTGTATTACACACTGACATTATTCTAGGCAGGGGACATTCCGATCTGCATACCACTTCTGTGCTCTGTAGAAGACGACGAATGGCTCACAGTGCACTTCCGCCAGTTCATCACCTGCGACGTCCTTGGAATCACGCCTCGCCAAACCAACATCCCCTTCGAGCATTACGACGCTCATGTGGGACGTTTCGTGACGCATCCACCTCCTCACGAAAAGCGCTACGTCGACCGCAACGAGGTCCTCGTGTACCGGGCATCAGGCGTGGCTAACTGTCCAGGTGTTGAAGAACTCGCCGCGCGTCATATCATGCCCTTCCACGCCCCGCCTTTGCCCTCCCTACTCGAGCATTTAGACGAACATCCGTACAGCGACGATGACGCGACCCGCGCCTCGTCCCCGGAGCGTTTCCGGCCCTCAGCACACAGCGACGGCCTGGAGATCAGGTACTCGTCCCCTGGTCGAGCTCTGCTCACCGATCCGGTCTCAGAGCCTCCCAGTAGCCCGTCGACCTCGCAAACGTCTTCCTCTCGCCTCGGAGCAAGCTCCGCGCGGACGGCTATTGCCTCCCTACGGAACGTCTCGTCGGGACGCAAGCGAAAGCGCGAGGACGATCCGGGATCGGCGCGTAAACGCGCCAAAGGGAAGCAGCACAGGCACGAGGACGAGGGGTACGAGGGAGTGTGGGAGGTTGTGGATAACGACCTCGAAGTTCGCGTAGACTAGGGTACCCGAGTTGCATGCGGTGAAAATAAGATGGGATCGGTCAGATCTTGAAGTGGGACGCTTTCGGGCTAAACGGTAACCAACGCACCCGCCAAGCAGCGACCTCGTTGCGCTCATGAAGCGTGGTGCGATCTACAAGCGGATCGGGGAACAGGCCTCACCACGGCTCTCCTAGCCTTGAACTGCTACGTCGACGTGCTGTTCCAAGCCCTCTTCGCGTCCCATGGCTTCCGACTCAACTCCTTCGACGACTTCAGCACGCGAGGCTCCTGAACCGGGGGACGGAAATTCCGACGATGACGAACTTTCCACCCCTGTCTCTCAACCGCAGGGCGGAGATGCCGACCATGGCGAGAATCCCGACCCTGCGTCCCAAGGCGACGTCAAGTCTGGTGACAAGCCCTTACACAAAGCGCAGGAGAAGAGGAAGGCTCGCAAAGAGGGTGACGAGGTCGGCAAGCCGCGAACAGATTGGTCGCGCATGGGTCTCAAGGACTTCATGATGGAGCGCGTACCGGGGTTTGTAGAATGTGGTCGCGGTAACGCCCGTCGGAACGCGTACAGATCTAAGGTCGTGGACGAGGTCCTTGCAACAAAGAAGTGGGTCCAGAAAGAAGGTGCCGCGACGATGTCCGACGTAAGCAAGAATGACTGCTGCGGTCGAAGGGACTCTGACCAACTAAACCAGGCCGTCTACAACTTCCTCAAGAACAACGAGAAGAAATTCAAGTTGAGAACAAAAGAGAAGGCGCTCGACGCGGTTCCCGATGACGTCAACTGGAAGAAGGTCTCGCTGTTCAAGAGGACCCGCCCCAAGGGTGCCTCCGAACTCTGGGGAGACGTACCTGCCAACAAGGATGTTGTCAAGGCCGTCGCGGACAAGAACATCCGAGAGGGCCGTGGAGGCGAGCTGGCAAAAGCACGGAGGCAAGCCTTCAAGGCTCTACCTGAGGCCGAGCAGGCGCCGTGGCACACACAAGCAGACAGCTCGACGCAGAAGGGCAGGAAGGGAAAGAAAGACCAGCCGGCGGCGCCGCCAATCGTGGTGGTCACGCCCGGTAAAATGGACCAGTGAGTTCCGTTTTGAGGTCTCGACGTGTTTGCTAACAGAGGTCGTTGGCAGAAACCGGGAGATGCTGATGCCAAACTTGCACAGGATTATGCACAGTGCAATCGGCGTCGGCGACGACCGCGTCGGGCCAGCCGTGTTTAACGTTCGTGTGGCGATCAAGGATAGTCACGGAAAGTCGCATTATAAGCAGTAAGTGAAATCACTCAGTATTGGGTATGGCTCACGACCGTGACCCAGACTACACGTCGGCCCACTACTCAAGACTGATCAAGGCGAGCAAACGTTTGGCGAGTACGCACAAGAAGACCACACGAAATGGATGGCGTTCGCGCAAGCCGTCCTGGGTAAGTCACATACAATATCTACTATATTACGATACTCAGTGCTGCCTACACAGCATCACCGACGATAGGTTTGGATCAGGGTATCACTTATGAGGACAGCGGCCGACCAATGCTGCCGAAGAGTCGCTTACAATGGACAGGTCTCCAGTTGATCGAGGCCTTACATGCATACTTTCGTGCTAGCTGGGGTGTGTTCCCAATTATATTAACATCGCGCGCGCGTACGACTGACTTCGTCGTCGCAGAATATGCACATCGCTTGGTCAATGCAGTGCCGCCCTTCTCGGCCGCAGTGACTTCCGAGCGCCTTTCGTCTTTGGGATGGCCAATTCTCGATTTCAGCGACCCGATGGGTCCCACTGCCGATGTGGCATGGGAGCTGTGGCGCAAAATCGAGTCGACGCAGACAGGTGGCGCCGGCTTCAACTTCGAAGACGTTCACCCGGAGAATGCACCGCAGGCTGAACTGCAGGTGGAGGAAGTCGACCCGAGGAGCTTTGCGCAAGCCGAGGAAGACGGCGAGGACGGAAACGCGGTCGCCAGCGCAGACACGGATAAGGTAAGTCGATGTCGATACTTTTCTTCAATGGTGTGAAAGTAATGTACGTGGTCGACTAGGTACCCTCCGTGCCGGAGGAGTCCGAAGACGGCTCGAGTGACAGTTCTAGCGAGGACGAAGACGACAACGACAACGATGAGGTCGACACATCGTCGCAACGTGGTCGGAGTCCGAGTCGCCTCGACGGCGTCGAGGACGAGGACGCCGTTGGCGAACTGGACATTGATGCCTCCGCGGCCGTCGAGCCTTCTACGTCCACGGCGTCGTCGTCCGGCGGTAAGGTCGTGCAAGCCGATGACGTGGAGTCTGAAGGTGTGTGAGCTCGTATGTGATTGATATTAAGCGGTATACTGACCTTCCATGAAGCTGATGAGGACAGGCCCCGGAAGTTGCGACGAAAGGAGCGTGAGGATGATGACAGCAACATCGAGGAGGCACCAAAGAAGAAGGTCAAGGTCTCGGGTGGTAAAAGTGGGAATGCGAAGGTGGATGCGAAGGTGGATGCGAAGGGGAAGGCGAAGGAGAAGGCGGGTGCGAAGGCGAAGGCAGGCGGGAAGGGGAAGGCGGGTGCGAAGGTGAAGGTGGGTGCGAAGGTGAAGGCGAAGGCCGATGCGGATGTGAAGGGCAAGGAGAAGGAGAAGGCGAAGGCGAAGGTGGTGCCTCGAGTGACGCATTCGACGGGCTCCCAGTGAGTGTCATCGTGTTCTCTGAATATCTAATGGTTGCTTACTGCCCATGTAGGCCTGCAATTCGGAAGAGTGCTCGTCTTAGTTAAGATTTTGGGATTAGTGTAGAGGGTTTGGACTTTACCTGGATTAACACGATAGACTCGGTGTTAATCTGGCATTGATGAACTGTGATGGGATTGGATTAATTGTGATTAACTTTCGACTTGAGTGGATTAGAGTGTACTAAACCTGATCTCATAAGTGGATTAGCATGTACTAAACCTGATCTCATAAGTGGATTAGAGTGTACTGATCCTGATCTCATAAGTGGATTAGCATGTACTAATCCTGATCTCATAAGTGGATTAGAGTGTACTGATCCTGATCTCATAAATGGATTAGCAGTGTATAGATCCAAGTCTTATAACTAGATTAGCAGTGTATAGATCCAAGTCTTATAACTAGATTAGCATGTACTAATCCTGATCTCAGTACTGGATTAGATTGTACTAAACCTGAGGTCATAAGTGGATTAGCATGTACTAATCCTAATCTCAGTATTGGGTTAACTATGGATGGATTGTGGATTAATACACTCTAATCCTGATCTCAGAATTGGATTAACTGTGGATTGTGGATTAGTAATGTCTGATCCTGATCTCAAATTGGATTAAGTAGCTTAGAATTGGATTAAGTATGGATGTAGTGTGGATCAATAGTGGATCACGGATTAGGAAGTACATTAGTGTACCTAGTTAATCTGACCTAAGGTACTTTTAAGTACCATTTTTAATCCGATTTAACTGACAAAGATGGGGACGATGGTAAGTCCGAAGTACCGATGAGGGGATCCCCGCCGCGGGGGAGCCGGAAGTGGCTAGGGATGGTGATGAGTGTCGTCGGTAGCTGATACCGATCAAAAATGTCGCGCAAGATAGGCCGCGAGCGAAGGGCCTTGACGATGGAATCCTCGACCGCGCTGAAAGGCACTCGAGCATTCCTGGGGATGTATCGCATCCAGCAGTCTCGAAGGATGTGGTGCTGTCGAAAACGCTCTATAGCGGCAAGGAACGTGTCCGTAACGCCTTGTAGTAGCACACGATTCCATTGCGAGTCCGCGATGATATCTTCTCTGCTGGAGGACGTCAAGAAGTCTGCCTGAACGACGAACTGATACAGAATGGAGTTAACTTTACATACGCGCACACGTATAGCCCGCACTCACATTCAACCCATACGTAGCCACAGGCAGGAAGGCATGCACGTCCTGTTTGCCGATTGCAGGGCGACCGTCGCCGTCGATAGGGAATGCCAGAACGATCTCGCTCTGCTCGATACCTTCCCTCTTCTCTTCGTGCGCGTACGCCTTGACAGTTTGCTTCGACACGATGTATCTACATTTCGATACACAGGTGCTGTTTTCGTGACGCTCGAGTCTGATGACATCATTCGGTTCGTCAATGCGACGGACTGAAATCGTCGAGTGTTGACCCATGGCTACGTCGATGTCGATCGCACGTAGCTTGCGGAGAAACAGCAATAACGAGGACTGGATGCCCTTAATCTGCTCCTTCAGATCGCTCCGGGCCACCGCTTGTGTCATGGTCAGACGGAAGGTCGTCCAGCCAGGAACGCTAGGGTACGACGCATCCCAGATAGGATTAATCATACCCAGCGGCCCATCTCGATCGAATCGGAATGTGAAGTCGCCTGACGCAACACGGACTCGTTGAGCTACGGCGAAGACGGCCTTGAATCCTGAGTTCCCCAGTCAAAGCATGCCAACGGTGATCGGTTCACTTCCTACCTATCCCCTTTTCGCCTATCGTCATATCCCGTCAGCTTTTGTCAGTAAATGTGTCATCAATGGATCTTACTCACCTATGTAGCCGTCAACTTTCTTCTGTCTCGCTTTCGTACTCGCACCGATGTCACATATCGCCTTTACGTTGTCCTTGTCGAACCCCTTCTCGTTGCACTTGATGATCACTTCACTGTCGCTGAGGCGCAGGTGTAAGGTCGGGTCCACTCCGGGCTTGTAATGGTTGTCGTCGGCATTCTGGACGAATTCCAAGATGAAATGACTCTGGCTATTGTATAGGTCCTTCGAAAGTCTGCACACATCCGATTAGATAGGTCAACCGTGGCAGCTATGCTGCATACCTCTCGCATGCGCGTTCCAATTTCCCTCGCAGCGAGGTTACTACTGGGTCGTTGTTGCGACCTGTCAGGTCCCCGTTGAGGCCGTGGCTCCTGTTGATCTCCTGGATGAGATCCATGGCGGGAGAGTACGACACAGTTGAGAGATTACCCTTGTCTTATATCGTGCCTTTCGCCATATCGCACCGAACACGTTGCCGAAGCTGTAAACAAATCTGTTGAAGCTTATAGCTGCGCGTCTGCATTCAAATCCGAGTCACTTACCACGGAGACTCATTTCCGCACACCACGAGGCATTTCGACGGCCCATTGTCAGCGAGAGTTTATTGGTATCGCCTTCTAAAGAAGATCTGCAGCATGAAGCCAACTCCTGAGTACACCTGTTATGTCAGAATGCATGTCCGGACTCAGTGAGGAGCACTATGTAGCACTGATTCTTATCAGCGTGCGCAGCCCCCGTCGAAGCATGGGACAACCGCCGTCAACCCCGCAAACAACATAGCCTCGACCATCATGGACGGTGTCTGTAGCGGAGTGCAGGAGCTAGGGCCGAATACCTGCCTCCTACACATCTATCCAAATAACACCAAGGCTGTGTCCGTGGACAATGTCTTTGGCCGTTCCAGTAACCCAATTGCCGCACATCGTAATGCGAACCTATTACCACCAGTTTATGGCACGTACTGTACAACAATTTGGACATCTTCTCTTGGTGTGCAGTCCGATACCGCCCACCTGCGGATCTCTACACGAACTTCGGTACGTCGAACGTACCGTCCGGATCTTCTCCTTGCTCTCTGATATACTGCCGGGCCTTCTGCGCCTCATGCATGAACCCGCTGATCGCCGTGTGGGCGTCCACCTCCACGCGCGGGTTGAGCGCCGCTGCGCCTCGCACCGCGGCGGCGGCTACATGATAGCGCGACGTATGGTTCAGGAGCATCATGGCAAATGGAGAGGTCGTCGTCCCCTCTTCGCGGTATCTGCGGGGTGCAGGTGTGAGTGTGGCGTGATAGCGGAGCAGAGAGAGCGCACCCTTCCATCGTGACACGCTGCATATTGGAGCGGCCGAAGAGCAGACCCTGCACAGACGATCAGCAACTGGCAGGCGATATGGCGAAGAGATGGTTTCTACCTTCAGTTCGTTCACGTATCCGTGATAGTTGAAGTGGACTGGGCGGTCCTTCGTGAACAGAGCCTCAAAGTCGAGCTCCGTCAGCGCGTGCGGGTGCGTGCCGAAGGGTTCGAGGATCATCAAGTCAGTAACATTCACCACACGCACGCGAAGCTGAGGCAGACGCTGGCGGAGGAGCGCCGCGGCGGCGATAACCTCGAAGGTCACCTCTACGCCGATGCCAACGAGTACGACGTCTGGGTCAACGCCGTCGTCCACGCTGGCGAACTTCCAGATTGACGCGCCAGCAATACAATGCTGTGACAGAGATTGTTGTGTGAGCATTCGCGATGAACCTAGGTCTAACGAACGTACCTCGTCCGCCTCTTCTGCGCTCAGCCAGACGGGTGTCGGCTGCTTGCTTCCGACCATGAGGTTGATGTAGTTCTTCGCCCTCAAGCAATGCGCCACCGTCGACAAGAAACAGTTCGCGTCCGGAGGGAGGTAAACCCTCGCGATACTCGGCTTCAAGTCCAACACCGCGCCGATGAACGACGGGTTCTGGTGCGAGAAGCCGTTGTGCTCCTGACGCGCCCAGGTGCTCGTCTCGAGGTAGTTCAGCGAGCCGATCGGCTGGCGCCAGTTGGTCTCCTGCGCCATCTTCACGAACTTGCTGTACTGCACCATCATGGTGTGCACGATGCCGAGGAACGCCTCGTAGCTCGGGAAGAGCGCCGTCCGCCCGGTGAGCGTGTAGCCCTGCATCATGCCCTGGCAGGTGTGCTCTGAGAGAATCTCGATGACGCGTCCGCCGTTGGCGCGACTGGCCACGTCCCACTGCATATTCCGGCCGCTGTGGCGGAGCGTCGCGCTCAGCTTGTTCGACTCTAGTTCATCCGGGGAGAAGATCCGGAACGTGTGGGGGTTTCTGGGATTGGGGTATGAGCACAGCATATCGAACGAATGTTGCGATACGCACTTATCCATGACGTCAAGTAGCAACTCGCCCACGACCTTCATACAGCTCTCCTGGCTACCCCTCTCCACGCTCTTCGGCGCCCAGTCCGGTACATGAAGAGGCATGTAACCCGCGTAGACCTCCTTTCTCATGCCGACCTTCTTATCATCTTTCTGCAAGTCAATGTAAACGCACCGCTTTGTCTGACCATCCACGAATGGAAGTGTACCTCTGGGATGATCGACAGAATCTTCTCATTCGGTACGCCATTCTCGTCAAAGAGTTCTTCGGGCTTGTACGATCTCAACCATTCCTGTAGCAGCTTGAGTTGTTCTGGGTCCTTCTTTGCGCCAGGAAGTGGGACTTGGTGGGCATGAAATGATCCCTCGATGATCTCGTCACCGAGTTTTTTCGGTCCACCCCAACCCTGCAATATCTCCGTTAGCCACAAGTTCTGCAGCTCGAGATACATCCCTTACCTTCGGGGTACGCATAAGCAGAACTGGCCATCGCGGCTTCACTTGTGGCTGTCCACTCCTCGCCGCCCGTTGTATAGCGTGAATCTCGCCGAGTGCCCACTCCATCGACGCCGCCATGTCCTCGTCGATATTTCCCAGATCTTCGACGAAGCGCACCTGGTACCCGTAGCCAGTAAACAGCGCGACGAGCTCCTTGTCATCCATCGTGCCGTAGATCGTGCGTTCGGAGATCTTGAACCCATTGACGTGCACGATCGGCAAGACAGCGCCGGACTCTGCGGGGTCGAGGTACTTATATCCGTGCCACGCGCTGGTGCTACATTAGGAGAAAGGAAGTAATGAGGAAGGCGATATCACGCACGTCGCAGTAGGCCCGGTCTCAGCCTCGCCGTCTCCAACGACACATACACAGACCAGATCGGGCTTGTCCATGACTGCGCCAAACGCAACACTGAGCGCGTATCCCAGCTCGCCGCCTTCGTGGATAGAACCTGGCGTCTCTGCGTTGACATGGCTTTGAACGTCGCATCAGCGAACTCGCGCGCCACTCAGTGACGCGTTCATACGCGTACCTTGGGAATCCGCCTGGTACACTGAAACCGGATACGAGATTCTTCAAGCCAGTACGGTCACGCATATTACGGGGCCAGAAGTGGCTTAGCGAGTTTTCCAACCATAGGCAGGACAGTATGCCCGGTGCGCCGTGCCCTGGCCCGACGACGTAGAGCACGTCTATGTCGGTTTTGCGAACGAGGAGGTTGATATGCGCGTAGACGAGGACGAGACCGGGGCACGTCCCCCAGTGTCCGAGCAGCCGTTGCTTGATGTCGTCCGGCGTGAGGTCGCGCTGTTCTAGGACGCCGGTCTTCAAGAAGATCATAGCTGCGAGTATAATTAGCACGATGCACCTTCATCCTTTCCAGGGGGGATGCTGAAGTAGTGTTGGCAAGACATATCCTGATTGTATGCACAGCGGCATCATTGCAAGTCGCATGGAGGCAACCGAGCTGCACACGAATCACGTAGGACGCGAACCACTGCGCGTCTCGCACGTGTGAGGTATTTAGTACGTCAAATACCCAACCATGCAAGCCTGTCGGTACACCTGGTGTCCAGCGTGGTTTGGCATTAGGCATGCACTCGCACGGACGCAGATGGCTCCACATTCGACGAACTGTGACGAACAATCATTGAGAATGATAACGCTTACCAGCTGCGATGTAGTCGGCAGCCCGTCTGAAATATGAGATCGCCTCGAGCTCATCTCTCGAGAGCGACCCCTTGACCTTCAGCTTGACCCGGTAGTCGAGCAGCGAGTCGGGCAGCTGTGAAGAGTCTGGTGGAGGATTGGGCTCGAAGATCTGTTGACCAGGCATTTTCGGAGAAGGCGACAAGAGTTGAAATGAGGGACGAAGTGAGAGCAGCATACTGGCCATGATGTATATCCTGCAACGAGCAGTGGAACGAGCAGCTGCTCATCGGTATGCGGGCTCAAACGACGTCAGTCTTCGCGTCAAACGCGCCACATCCGTCACACCTCCGTGCCACCATCCACAACCATCAGCCACATCTACGAGCGCCAATTTTGCAGCCCCTTTAGCTCAGTTGGTAGAGCGCGCCACTCGTATACTCTAGAGCACAATGCCTTACGTAACAATGCTTACGTAATGGTGAGGTCGGTTGTTCAAATCAGCCAAGAGGCATTTTCTTTTTCGTTTGCGTCCATTTGTTTCACAAACGCCCCGTTCTACCAAGTACCAAGTCTAGACAGCCCTGCGATACCCTTTTCACCTGGCATTCGTGTGCGCAGCATGTATAATGCAAGTGAACTTCCATTGACCGGCGGTCTATTAAGCGCACATATGATTCCCTATATCATATCAACCACAAGGATCCGCAAAATTTGGGTTGAGGCTACATGACGTCTGCGTATGCAGCTGCAGTATCAAACGCCGTCCCCACTCACTGCCAGAACTTGTCTGCCAGAGCACACTCCTTGGCCATCTCGAGCTAGCCGCACTCATCAGCAGAGACCACGCGCAGGAGACGGACACCACCTGCTCATCCGTCCTACACACCAGCACACGGCAGACGTCTGTCCTCTTACCCCGTTGACAACCGCGCCTTCCTGCTGGCCCACTTTCGCATTGCCGCCTCGTCGAGCTGGAAGCCAAGACATTCTGAACTCCGCACGATGGCCTCCCGGAGCTCGGCGCTCTTCTCGCCGATACCACCAGAGAAGACGAGCGCGTCCACCTTCCCGCCCAGCCTCACGTAGTACGCGCCCACGAAGCCGAGGATCCTGTCCACGAACAGATCAAACGCGAGCTTCCACTTCGCCTCGCTCTGCCAGTCCACGACGTCCTTGCCCTTCGTCGCCCCCTGCTGCTGCAAGTGCTCCTTCATGTTCTTCACGACATCGCCAAAGTCCGACGTCCCCGTGAGCGCCTTCCACCCCGACTCGGTGTTGAGGATCTCCTCGGCCTGCGTGACGTGCACGTCGACGGCTTGGTGTGGGTCGTGGGTGATCCGTCCGGCGCGGTTTGTGTAGTGGAAGATGAGGGACGGGTCGACAAGCCCGCTCCGTGTCGCGCCTGGGAGCCCGGAGACGGGTGTCAGTCCCATGGACGTGTCGAGAGACTGGCCGTTCCGGATGGCACAGATGCTGGCCCCGGAACCGAGGTGCATGACGATGAGATTGAGAGCGGACGTGTCCTAGGCGAATGTGTGAGGTTGTGGTCTATGTACGTCGGGGAAGTGACGCACCTTCTGCAGATAATGACCAACAGCACCGAGGATGTATGCGTCTGGCGACGTAGCTCAATGGTGACATTCAACACAATGACACATCGCGGACTCACAACTCAGGCCATGGAAGCCATACTTCTTCAATCCGCGCTTATGGGCAACCTCCGGATTGATGGCGTAGCTTGCTACGTGCAGGGGTATCGACCGGTGGAACGAGGTATCAAAGTAGGCGATAGAGCTCGCCTTCGGAAGAGAGTCGATAGCGCTCTTCATTACTGAGAGCGCTGCACCGTTATGGCTGCATATACCATCACTCGCACGTCCGTGCGTACTGAACAACCGAACTACTCACAGTGGAGCTAGATCGGACAAATTCTCAATATGTTGGTAACTCTCCGAGTTGATGATTACGGGCTCAAAATAGTCGCCGCCATGCACGACACGATGGCAGACGTGCACGATGGACTCCGTTCGATCTTGCTCTCGTTCTTCAGATGCTCGAGGAAGTAGGCGAACGCAGCTGCGTGGTCCTTAATCCCGTCTACAGACTCCTTCTTTGCCTCGCGTCCCTCACTGTGAGATGCGAGCTTGAAGGTAAAGGAGGCGGTGGTGACGAAATGTTCGTGATGCTAGACGTCAGGAGCAGCTCGACGACGTCCTGTCCTGAGCTTTCCGCGCGTTCGTCGGCGCGGCGGTATAGGGATATCTTGAGGGAAGACGACCCCGCATTCACGGCGAGGATGAGACCGTTCTTCGGTGCGCGATGCTCGGGCATGGCTGTATCGCGTGTTCAGGTTGAGTGCGCCGTGTGCAAAGATCGCATAACGTTGCGTACCTCTTGTGCAGTTGACCAGTCGATGCGACGCGTTCTGCTGGGGGAAAACAAAGTTCCAAATCCATACCCGCATACCGCCTACGAGTGAGTAGACTCAGGCGCAGAGGCGGAGCATGACGTCGTGCATGCAGTCACGCAAGGGCAGTCACCGCGGCAGCACGCGTACGGTTGGCGAGCTGCTAGAACTGTCCTTTTCAACGTCATACACATCATATATCGAGGACATATCGGAGGTTGTAGACGGTCTGGCGATTGGCTAAAGTACTGTATGCTTTGCCACGCAGCGAATTGGGACGCGACCTCTGAACCAGGCGCTGATTCGCCGAAGCGACCTTGTTTGCTCTTGTTAGGATCCGAAGCTCCCGCCTCCCTTTTGCGGAAATCTTGGGACGACTACGCCGCGCACACATGTACACTACTGGCGGCAACGTGGATTGATACGAATAAGCGATTCATCGATATCCAAAAATGACCCAAATATTCTCTCGTAAGCCAGACAGAACAAGCAAAGAGCAAGCCCATGTCCTGACTCCGGACTACGCAATTCGATTTCATCGCTAAATGTTACCACGTTCAACACATCAGTCGGCGAAACATCATCATAGGTATGTACATCATTGGTTCTGTGTGGCATGTTCCTACTAGGTCTGTTATGCATTGCTACATCACACAGATTTGCCAACGGGTTTACTGAACAATTTGATCCGCTAGATACTATCACTGCTTCAACGTGGAATCACGGCGATTATCGTGTTGTATACTCCGAGGGCTCGGGGCGCCCTCGCCACGACGCTGATGCGTTGAGGGTCCGCATCATTGTCAAGTCCTCGTGCAATTGGATACGTGATGTGCAACGTCCGAATCCTGCGCGGGGTCTTGGTGCAGACAGGCCCGGGACTGATGCAAACACTCGATATGTACTTAGCGCCTCGATAGTACTTGTGACTTCGCCCGCCAAGACCACTTATGCCTTGCTGCTTGCACTGCGGAACGACAGCCCAAAATCATTGAAGGTGCGCACAAACTCAAACTCGTACAGCTCCGTTTAACAGAACGTGCTATCGAAGGTAATATGCAATCGGCCCCGGGCCCTCGTACAGTACGACGCATTTCACAGCCTAAGGCATCATAACGCTGCACAAGCGAGCGCTGTAGCACTGAGACATCTCGCGAGAATCCCGCTATCGGGGTCTGATGGAGGGATCTGCGGGTGTGGGCGGCGCGTAGATCGTCGACCGTATGTCGGCACAAGTAGAAATCCGCTATGAGCGCTGCGTCAGGGCTCTCGCATGGTGAGGCCCGTCTACTAGGCAAGTCGGGGGTGATACCCGACAACGAGCTGGAATCAGGATAGTGCTAGTATAAATACGACTCAGACGAGACACCCCTCACTACTCATCTTTTCTCTTTTCCCGCCATGGTTGCGCAACTCGCCGACGTCGCCGACAAGACTTTCGACTATGTTATTGTCGGAGGGGGAGTGAGTGATCCGCGTTATTTAATATAGATGTGCACTCAGCGTCCTTCTACAGACCGCTGGTTTGACCATCGCGTCCCGCCTCCTGGAGAACACAGAGAGCTCCGTTCTCGTCCTTGAGGCGGGCCAGCCCAATCTCGACGATCCCAAGATCTTGCTGGGGGCTCAATGGGGCGGTACCTTTGGCGATCCCAAGGTATAGCATTTCGATACATGCCTTCACTGTCTTCGGAAATATTTTAACTACCCTCACGACCCTTCATTTAGTATGATTGGATTTTCGAGACTACACCCCAGAAGCATTGCAACGATCGTACGATCGTCTGGTCGCGTGGAAAAGGCCTCGGTATGCTTCATTATATACCTTCACGCTCTGTTAGAATCGACTACAACTAAAACTACGTCTACGACAGGCGGCAGCTCGGCCATGAATTTCCTGTTCTGGAGCAAGCCGCCGACTGCAGACATCGATGCTGGGAAGAGCTCGGAAACCCCGGTTGGAACTGGGACAACTACCTCAAGTATACCTTGCGTACAGAACAGTAAGCCCCGAGACTGTCAGGAAATCTGCTCGGCCCTCGAACTTAGATAATTACAGGTTTACGGCGGCCTCTGAGGACCAGCTGAAGCTGTATGCGCACACGCACAAAGCAGAGTTTCGGGGACAGAACGGACCCATCAAGACTACGGTCCCTATGATCCCTTCACAGCTTAACAAGATGTTCCTTGAGGCGGCGCAAGCGCAGGGTCTGCCTCTGCTTGAGGATGCGTATGGCGGCTACGTGAGTCTGTCCCCAACGCTCGGGTGTTTTCCGGTCTCGCTGACTGTGGCTTTCGACCGCCAAAGACCACCGGATGCTGGGAAGGTGCCGCGAATATGGACCGTGCGGAGAAGTGGACGCGCTCGTACGCCGCTACGGCTCACTACATCCCTCACAAGGACCATCCGAGATTGACGGTGAGTCTGCCATCTGTCGATCCGTACCGCCGTCGCTAATGAGCACGGTCTAGGTGCTCACCGAGGCTGTTGGCGCGAAAATACTGTTCAGCGACGAAAAGGATGGCGAAGATATTGTTGCTATGGGAGTTGAGTTTGTGCATGGTGGAGAGAAGCATAAGGCGCATGCAAAGAAAGAAGTCATCATCTCCACGGGGTGAGATTGCACCTTAAGACACCAAGCCTAGTACCGCTGACATTCCGAGCAGTACTCTGAAGTCTCCACAGTTGCTGGAGTTGTCAGGCATTGGCCGCCGCGAGGTGCTCGAAAAGATAGGCGTGCCGCTCAAAATCGAGCTGCCTGGTGTAGGAGAGAACATGCAGGATCATTCATACATTGGTGCGCTTTTATCGTTCTTGTATGTGTGGTGTCGCGTAGTGACGTCATCTGCAGGAATGTCCTACGAACTGGGTCCGAATGTTGCCCACAAGACTACGGACCTGTTCCGCGATCCGGAGTTTGCCAAGGAGCAAGTGAGACTACAGTAAGTCTGCCGAGACATTTGGCCCGGCGATCTACCGTTATAACTGACGCTTCGCACTACCCAGCAACCTCAACGAGGAGAACTTGCACCGGTTGGGCGTGAATGCCTGTATCTATACGCCAATTCAGACTACCAGTCCAAACGACGCTTCAAGCATCATCGAGCGCACTGAAGCTTTCATCGAGGAGAAGAAGAGAAGTGGCACACTTCCACCTGGGCTTGCCGAACAGTGGGACATCCAACTGCGCATTCTCAAGGATGGGAGCCTTCCGGACATTGAAGCCATCATTTTCCCGGGCTGGTTGACCTTCATATGTCTGTGTTTTCAAGATTCAAGGCTGTCGTTCTGCATGCTAATCCTCTTTATTATAGCTACCCCAGAGGCTGGCAAGAGCTATGTGCGTGTGCCGGAAGTCAACTTAGATTGAGATGCCACGACTTACTGTTTGATGATTAAGGCGACTAATCTCTGCGTCACGCAACATCCGTTCTCGAGGTAAGTACCCCTTTTACGCACTTATGACCACCTCTGACATGAGTGTGTCAGGGGATCAGTCGTGAGTAAACTCCAGATTGACCAACTTGCATCACTTCTTGATATCACCAACCGTTGTAGCACGCGAAGAGCAACGACCCGCTAGAGCAACCCGACCTTGACCCGAATACATTCTCCGTCCCTATCGGTGTGTTACACCCACCTAGCTCAAAGTGTTGCCGTCCTGACATTGCTATGGTTCCGGCAGACTTGGATATATTCACAGAGCTGCTCAAGTTCGCGCGGCGTCTTGGGGAGACCGAGCCGTTCAAGTCGGGAACCGTACGCGAGGTTGATCCAGGCGCTGCGGCGCAGACGGACGAGGAACTTAAGGGTCAGTCGCTCGAATCGCTCGATGTATTCACTGAACGAACGCCTTCTCCCTATGCACAGAGTATATCCGAAACTACAGTAACACATGCTTCCATGCGTGCGGTACTTGCAGCATGCTCCCGCGCGAGAAGAATGGAGTCGTCGACCCGAAGCTGAAGGTCAGCTCGTTCATGCTTTCATGTAGATCTCCATGCGATTAGTTCAATTCTGTAGGTATACGGCACCAAAAATCTTCGCGTAGCCGACCTGTCCATTGCGCCACTCGAGATCGCAGCGCATACACAGGCCGTCGTGTATGGTATCGGCGAATACAGTGAGTCGCTCGATTGTGTCAATAGCACAAGAGACCATCTGACGATTCGACAGTGGCCGATATCCTGAGCGGTGTTGCTTAGGTCGTTCGTATCATCATCTCACGTTCTGTCGTAGACGGGGCAGTCGCATTGCATTCTAACTTACTCGCGTTCGTGGGTCTCACAACCTCATGCAATGCATGGTCGTTATGCATCCGCGGACCGCACTCCTTCCAATTGGTACTAGGTGTTCGGCACGGTGAGGATATATGATACTGCTGAAATACAATTATTCTTTTGGGCTGCGTACGAAGTATGATAAGCAGAGTCATAGAACAGATGATGTGAGTACATGAGCATGGTAGAGAATACAGCGCGTGTTGGTCAGATCCTGGGGCACAATTGTCACGGAGAACGAGTGGAATTAGCTACAACGATACTTGACCTCAAAATTGCGACGTGTTGGATAGCTTGCTGGTGCATGGACAGTGACAGAGTGGATGAACATATAGCGAACGTTATGAGCCTGCGCGGGAGGCGCGTACGAAGTCGGCGAAGTATTTCCGGAATGCTTTCGGGTCGAGATCCCGCATTTTGGTCGTGAAGTCTATGATGGTTTGCGCGGGCCAGCCTTGCGGGGGAGGAAGACATTTCCGAAAAAATTGAAGGCTTCCTCGCCGCGAGTTTTCAATACCGTCTGGAGGAAGTTGGCGATCTCGTGCAAGACCTGTAGGCAGTGTCAGGGCAGTCAGCGGAGAGGAAAGTATTACCACATACCGTGAGCATTTGGCCGTCCCTGATGTTGAACTGCGGCAACGACAAGACCGCGAAAGCCGTCGGGATGACCGTTTCGTAGATGAAGCGTTCGAAGCCAGGCAATGCTTGTGTCTGAGCATCGCCATTCACGGCGGGTTGCGCCCACACGGCCACTGAGCGTCCAAAGAACGTCAAGGCAGCCTTCTGGCTTGCGGGATCCGATACATCTTCCACTATTTGTCTCATGGTGGCAAGGAGACGTTCGAGCTGAGCGTTGTTCCCTGCGGAGGACATCAGTGTTGTGAGAAGGCGTCGTACTTCGGCTACTCACGCTCAGAAGTGAAGACGCCTTGCAGCTTCGATGACAAGATCTGATTCAGCAAAGCGAGGTACGCCTTCTTTGTTCCGCGCGAGCAAGCTCGTCATCTGTACCGTTTACAGGTTGCGAAAGTAGGCCGGTGATATGTGCATTCAGGGGACCGAACAACTGATCCAGTACGTTGAACATATCGTCCTGTAACGATGTGAGTCTATTGTAGAGTGGCAGCACGATAAGCATAGACATACCTGGAGTTTGTGGATCACGAGGCCGATGAAATTTATGAAGTCTACCAGCTCCGACTGCTCGAAGTGGGCAAGCAGGTTGGCCATCAACGGGGGGATGAGGTGCGTGATGTTCGGGCCTGTTGTGCCAATGATCCGAGCAAAGGCAAACCGGGTCTACAAATTCGTCACCTCGTGCGCTCCCATCTGCTTGCGGATACACTCACCGCGTCTCTGATGACCTTGAAGACATTCATAGCCTCCAAGCATACCAAGATCGCCTGTGCGATCTCAGTGAAAACCTCCAAAGGCGGCAAGATATATCCTTCCGGGACCGGCGAAGGATAATCTGGAAAGCCTTTGGCAATGTTTCCCAGTGCCATGATGATGTGATGAACCTTTAGTACGGGCACGACGTCGCCTGCACCCTTGACTGCCTGCAGACTCGCAGACAGGTCCTCTAGCAACGGTTTCACGATGGACAGAAGCAGCACGGCGGCTTGGCCCGGCATCTTGTACAAGAGGGAGACGAGTATGCCGGCTGTCTCGAAGATGTAGAGCTGAGAGTCAAAGATGCCTGGGTTGGTGATGGCCTCTGATAGAAGGTCCTGGCCCTCCTCAATCTCCGGCAATTCTACTTCGATGGTGAGCAGATCCCGCATGCCCTCAATGAGGGACACTGCCAGTTCAGGCGAGATCTCGTTCCGGTCTTCTCGAATGAACCGTTGGAACAATAGTAGACCCGTGCACGCAAACTGGACTCCGGATTATGCAGCCCTCTGTAGCATACGAATCAGCACCTGACTGTCGTCCTCTTGTTTGAGATGTACTCACCGAGCATCCATCATAGCCTGCAACGTAGGCATGATGCACTCTTTTCGGACCTTGAAGAAGTCGCCATATCGTGCTGCCGCCTCGAAGAACTGCATAGCAACCATTTGTGCGGGTAGGCAGAGATACCAGACTCTATCATGGCGTAGAGCATCTCGCCATGGCTCGTTAGAGGGTATTCGGAGTAATCAGCTTCTTTTCGCTTCTCCTTCGCCACAGACGATGCTTGGCAGAATGCTCCACGACCTTTGCTGCCGCCTGACGAGATTATCAGCGACGGCAATACGAGTCAGTGAAAGAGAGTACCTACTCTTGTTGATCTCGCCAAAGCTATACACCAAATAGACGGCCAACTCAGCATCGTTCCATTTTACGGTGGACCCGTTACGATACGCGTTGAAGGTATTGAGCACCAGAGTCCGCACCGCGTCAGTGACCAGAGTCTGCTCTATGACATGGGTGGAGTCCATGAATGTGCGGAGATCCTGTAAAATCTATCAGAGGCTATTCGGCAGTACGATCATGGTACGATACCTTGCGCAGGTCATCAAACGCAGCCTTGTCATCCTCATCCATGTCGTCGGGATCACTGTCCTCTTCCCACTTCAGCTTCTGGAGAACGACTCGGAGAAGCGACGTCAAGAATGTTCGCTTTGACTCTTCTAGAGGTTCTGCTGACGTTTTCCGCGCACGCTTGTACTGAATGAATTCAAGTCAACGCAAGGGTAAAATTGCGAGCCGAGCGTGTACATACGTTGCCGAGAACATTTTGCAGGAATGGGAATACGGTTGACGCAGTGTCGTCATATTCATCCGCCATGAAGCGGAGCATGACCGGAAGAGTCTGCTCAAGTAGTTGTGACGCTTCTGACCGCACGTCATCGGTGGTGGACTCCTAGCTCGGCCTGTCAGTCGCAATACGAGCAGAGACGAAGCTTACTCACTTCGACAAGCTTGCACAGCTCAAGACCCAGGACGTTCAGCAAACGACCAAGGGCCTCGCGGTATGACTCCTCGCCTTCGTCTACGTCTGACTCTCGGGCAGCTTGTTCAACGCGTGTTTTTGCTTCCAAAGCATCGATGACTTGACCAAGGGATAAGACTTTGATCAGTTGAAGCTTATCTCCGGGCTCTTTCAAGCCTTTTGCAGTGATCTTGAGTAGTGCTACGGATGTAGCTAATCGGATCGCCAATGAAGGGTCGGACAGTAATGAGAACAGCAGCGGCACAGTCGTCGGAGTGACGGTCAGGTTGATGTCGATCCAACCTGTCATTAGGCCCATCGGAATTAGTGAAATCGCTCGGAAGCACCCGTTTGACTCACCGACGTAGGACGCGAAGGTCCTGATGCCCCAATCTACCACTTCCACAGCGCCGTCAAGTTCCCGAGAGCCAGCGGACTCTGTGCCCGCCGTGCGCAATGCTGTCATCCTCCCCGCGCCATCGGCCACGATAGTCAGGACCGCCTCGTTGATGCGTCCCGCGTCCCGCTCGCGCACGGCATCTCTCACACGAGTGTCTCGCGCTTGTCGCGCCTGGCTGAACTGCCGAGCAGCCTTTATCAGCTGGTCCGCCACCTCCCCAGAGATCTCGAGAACTATGTGGAAGAAGAGGAGGGAGACATGTTGATTGTATGTGGATTGTGATGTTGACTCTGTGGGCCGGATCAAGGAAAACAGGTCGCTGAAAAAGGTGGGCCATTGGTCCATGTACGTGCATAGGAAGAACAGAGTGAGAGTGTGCGCAAACTTGTTCCGCAGAACTAGGAGGAGGATCAACGTCCGTGGCCACAATTATGTTAAGCAGACGTACATGAAGCATCCGTCTCCGCTGAACCATAGATGTATTCGGACTGAATGTATGTGACTAGGCCTTGTCGTAACGTTTGAAAGGATTCGTCATCTAGCGGTTCGAATCTGCGGTGGAGATACACAATGAACGAAGGCACAGTGAGCAAAGGTCGAGCCGTCTCACCGGTTGTCTAGAAATTCGTCTAGGACCCGCAGAGCGAAGAACCGTGCTTGTGCAGCATGTTTTCTTGAGCCATTCGAGTTGGTCTCAACAAAGATGGCTAATGCAAGACGCCACGTATTTTCTGCGTTCTGCTGAATAGTGGACAGAAATTGCAGGGCTTGTTGGTGGAGGGCGACTTGTGTAGGATCGGACGCGATGGCGATGGCCTGGATGACTTGATTGAGTTCCTGTTCCATTGGATCCGCCGTGCCTGCAGTAGTAAAGATGCGAGCGGATAGGTGGCGGCGACGGAGGTTTGAGTCAAGTGGTCGAGTGCACCATCGGGCTCGCGAACTCGAGTTACTCGACTCGATGATCCAATCTTTCACTCGCACGTGATGGCGATTGTGGCGTGTGGCGGCAGCGGCGCAAGACTCTGAGTCCTGACATTGACAAGACCTGGACATTGGACAAGACATATCCCGGACCAGCCCCTTGACGAGGAACATGCGCCACGGAACTCTTGCTTCAGCCTGAACTACAACTGCTTGAGTTGAGGCAATTGCTCGCTTTCATTGAGATAGTCCTGTGCGGACGCACGGGAAGCATTCTAGTACGAGTGCATGCGTACATGTGTGCCCTTGGTCGAAACAGGTATAATCTACTCTAAACCTGCCACGTCTACTAGAGTTCGGCTTCGTAGAGGTGGGGCTAATACAGGGCCGAATATACATCCAGAGGATACGCGCCTTGAACGCAGTAACCGCCTAGATGTTCGATCTACAGCCTAGCGTCAGTCATCTTGCTTTTGTCCACGAGCCCGACTGGTGCGTCCACTTGGCATCTTCCCCTTTCCTCGACGACGCCTCACACGCACAAGTCGCGCAATGGGGTGTCAATGGGCAGATTGAGGTCGGTCAGAGGTGCCGGAGTGCCGATAAACAGGCTGCCAAAGGATCGAGTGTTGACGGATTGAGTGCCGGTGGACAGAGTGCAGATGAACAGAGTGTCTGGCATGGCTGGAGCGACGCCCGTATGCAAGGTATCCTGCCGCCGGCCCTTTCCGCTCGCATCCCGCTCGAGGTCTTCGAGCTCATCGTCGACGCGATCAGGTATCAGCCCAGGTTGGCCGCCATGGCGCTGGTCTGCCACACAACATGGTACCCTCGAGCGATGCACAACCTCTACTACAGTGTCGAGCTTCGCAGCCGCACAAGCTACAACATGTTGTTCAAGCAGTGTCACGCGTCGCTACGCTTCAAGCAGTGGCTCGCAAGCACATGCGAGCTGGTGGTAGATGAGGTGGGTGCTTACCCCGACGTGTGTACAAGGACAACCCTAATTACTACCAGGACAAGGGTAAGGCCGAAGACACGAGCATGGAAAGCCCGCAGTATGGAAACAAGAGCAATCATGATACTCGCTTCCTTCAAGCACTACCGCTCGCGCTCGCTGCTCTGATGCCTCGTGTACGCATCCTTCACACCCGGAATGGAGGACTTCGTTTCATCCGCACAGACTTCTTCCTCGCCCTGTCGAGGTACAAGTCTGTCAAGTCGTTAACGCTTTGGCACTGCCTTCTGAACAACATCACGCAGCTGCGGCGGATTGTATCCGCCTTCCCTCAGCTTACAAACCTCACGATGCATCAGGTTGACTTCCCTCAACGAGGTGCTGCCAGTCATGCGGGAAGCTCACTATTTCAGCCATCGTCTCGCATACGCCTTCGATACCTTCACGTCCATATGCACGGAGAAGTCATGGCGATGTTCGTTGACTGGATGAGGCGCTCGGGCCTCTGCACCTCACTTGCGGATCTGACAGTCCAGTTCAACGATCTCTCCATGGTACAGACCTCTCTTAACAAACTCCTCGAAACGGCAGGGGCATCGTTGACCCGTTACCGCGAGAGTACCTATAGCTACAGTAAGAGCCTCTCTGTCTTGCTTACCGACTTCGCCGCTGATGCATGTGCACAATGTAGATGGTCACATAAATCTGTTACAAAACACCGCCTTGCGATCCTGGCACCCAGCACTGCCAACCATCGAATACACGGCCGAAGACCAGGGATTGCGCGCGGCGTGGACCAAAGCAGTGTACGAGTTCTACAGCATTTTCTCCACCATCCGAAGCCGTCAGCTCGAGCACTCAAGATCGACGTTCCCGTCAACAGCAGCCTACTACTCGAGCCTGAGTGACCCAGCGCTGTCCTCGTGAAGCTCGACCTGCGGGACCTGCATTAGGTCATGAGCCGGCCATACTTCGACACATTGGAGGATGTCGAGGTGAAACTGTATCTGTTGGTTCGGACCCCTCAGACCAGGCTGAATGCTCGAAAGCTCGAGGCCATGTTCCGTGGTGGCATATTACTGCCATGGAATGCCCGTAACATACTCACCATCACCTGGAGAACTGAATCAGCTCTGAAGATTGTCGGTGTGAGTGAGCCCGTTTGTACACACGTGTCTGTCTCGCTCATGTATCCCATTCGCAGCAACACCCGGGAGTCCTCATGCTGACGACGTACTGCGTCATCTGGTCGGTACAAACGGAGGTGGCAGCAACAAGGCGTCGTCCCCGCCGGTACGCAGCGCTGGTCGATGCGAGGGATCGGTCGTTTACAAGCGGTCATCTGGCTGCAGATTCATCAGAAGGACGGGTGGCTTGGCCATGGTATGCCATACGAGGGGTTAACAGGACCGCATTACCCAGCCGGGAAAGGATGGAACAGGATAGAACGTAGTCTCCTAGATGTCCCGTCAGCAGCCGTCAAGACATTACGTGCCTTGCCGGGAGCCATCTCACCAGAAGTGCTATATGCCAGTTACATAAAGGCAGCACTGGCCGTACTAGACATACGACGTGACGGTCCAATCATTGCCCGAACATTCGCTGGGCAACGAGCTGACCTTCAACGGTCTACAGTCTACACTCAAGGGGGACGTGTCATCCCCGCAAGTAAGCATAGAGAATATTTGTACTTACCTGCCGCACTATTTTCCTTCCGCCTCGCTCCTGTCGTCCCTCTCGCAGGTGTCAATCATGCTTTCCAATCATCTGTGCACACGTATGTGTTAGTTGTCCACGGTGCTGCGTCTTCTCATGTAACAATGTCAGAACCATCTTCCCTTCTATTACCTGCCCTGCCACAACAATTACTCGAAATAGACGTGCATACAACGAGAATACCGATAATACATCCTGATCGCAAAAGACGGGGGATATACAGAGCCACGCTTTGAGGGGCTGTGTGTGAACGACGAAGACCAGACAGAGGGGATATCGAAACAGAGAGACTAGAGAGAGTGACGGCTCTTGCGAGGAGAGGGATATAGTAATAGAGAGGAACAAGGATAGAGACGAGTATGGACAGTCGGGCGGGGCGTGGTGTCGCGGGGCGTAGAGGAACGCAGAACGGACTACACATGCATAATGGATCGTGATAAATAAACCAAAGTGGGTGGACGAACGAAGATGGTGTGCCCGGGATTAGGCGGTCATCGTTTCGTGAAGATCTTGTTGAGCAGACCGAGCACCTTGGGCACGTTGAGCTGTACGTACTCGAGGTCGAGGAGATGTTTATTATCTTTTTGCTGGGGCAAAGGAAGTCCTTCAATGTTGAGTATACGAGCGGGGTACACTGATACTCACCTTCTCAAGGAGATCATCGATATTGAGATCCATCTCCAAGATAGCCTTATCACGGCCCTTGTAGTGCAGAGCGATGATGAATGTCCCCGGCGTAGGAGAAGTGAAGTTAAAGTAGATATTGGGTCGCCTGGTTACAATGAAGACGTTAGCGAATAGACAACACGTAGTACGTGGAAGACATACCGGTTGTCTGGGACGTTACTCTCGACGATGATCCCTTCCTTCTCCAGCTGCGCATGAGTGAAACGATACGGCCCGTGGACGACCGGCTTCGCGGGCTTCTTCTCCTTGCCACCGACTGTGACGACGCCCACACCCGTCGTTGCACCCTTGTCCTTGGTCGCCGTGAGACGTACGTTCTGCAAATAAGCCTTGTACTGCTCCAACTGCGTTCGCAGGTAGTTGTTGTGGTCGCAGATCGTCTTGTAGACTGCCTCCAACGACTTCGTCTCGGCCAGAACCTTGTCACGCAGGTTCCCGAGGTGCACGAGCTCGGCAGCGACTTCGTCTTGCATGAGCTTGTACCCGTCGGATCGTTCGATGATCTTGTACTCCTCGAGCTCGCGCAACATCTCCTTAACCTTGATGCCTTTCCGCACCAGTGTCGCATCCTTCGTTGTCGCTGCGCGCTCTGCAATTGCAGCGAGGTTGTAGGGCTTCTTCTCCGTTGGTGGAAGCGAACGGATGAGCTGGACGAGATTAGACTTGGTCTCCATGTACAACATGTCCGTCGTCGAGACTGAGTCCATCAGTGCACTCTGGATGTCCTGGATCGGCGTCTCCCAGCGACTGTAGAGCTGAAGCTCGATTGCCCGATTCTCCTTACGAGGAACCTGTGCCGGTGCAGGGCCAAGCTCGTCAGTGAGAATGCGGAGGTGCTGCTTCTCATTTGGAGTCTGAAAGGTGTATCAGCATATGCGTGGTTCGACTATCACGGGTTACATACCAAGACTTCGACGTGTTGAAGAAGCAAGGAATGCGTGTTGTACAGCTCGTTCAATGTGATATTGATGACAAGGTCCTTCTTGGACAGAGCCATGTATTGATCCATCTAGATGAGAGCGCAGGAATGAGGCATCTGCACACCATTACTTGTTACGGGACGCCTACCTCTAGAGTGTCATAGAAGTCGCCGACTTCGCACAGGTTATTCAAAAACTGATTGATTCGCGCCTTGTTGTTCTCAACGAAAGGGTTGAGTGTGATCATGTACGCTTCCTTTGCGTAAGACGGCTTATTCGCCAAGTTTTGCAACATCTTGGCGATCTAAAATGCCGAAGAAGTCAGACTTGGCCTCGAAACGGTCGCGTTTACTGACCAGAGTGAGTGTTCTCCTAGGGAACTTGGCAGGGACACCCTCGACCAGCATGTAAGCTTGGGGAGTGACGATGGCGGGGTTAATGAAGCGCAGGAAGAAGAACCCGCCAATGAGTGAGCAGATCGCATAATCTGTAGCTTCCGGGTACTTCCGCTGTTCATAACGAAACCAAGGGATGCGAGATTAACAGTGATGCTAGGATGAATAGCATAGACGCACTCTTGTGAGACTCCTAATCTGCTTGCATATCCACCTGATACCATAGGGCACGCTCTCCATACTGTCGATGATTGTCAACAGGAAGCTGTTTGCTATCTCCATAAGCATAGTCAGACGTGGCGCGATGATGGCCTGCACGTCGGGGTTCGCGCTCGCCACTTCCGGCGGGACACCACGGGGCAAATTCGGTGGAAGAGAGCCTGTCTCCTCCTCAATTTGCACAATCATCTGCTCGTAGACCTTGACGGGGTTGATCTCCAGATTCAGGTCCTTGTGCTCGATCAAGCTGTTGATACGCTCAGCGAGTACGCTCTTGAGGTAGCTCTGTCCAGGTCCTCGGCGAGTATACGTTGTCATCATCCGCGAAACGGGCGTGTTGGCGCGGAGTAGGGAACCGAACTCCGTCGCGGTCTCGAACTGTGACGACAGGACGGACTGGAACATGGTCAGCAGGAGGTGCTCTTCTCGACTCTCGTACTGGTTTCCATAGAGCGTGAACATGACCGTCTGCAGCAGCGTGTCGATCTCGGTCAAGCTGACCAGCCGACACAGGTTGGCAATGTGGCGCGGCTCGGACTGCAGGAGGAAGAAGAGGTTGGAGTATTGTTGCAACTTGCGATCATCAGGGTAGTGACCCTCAGTCGCGTCCACTTCCTCGAGATGTTTCTCGACCTCGTTTTGCTATGGCCAAGGGAGTGAACATGATAGAGTCATACAGTGATACTTCCACATACCTCGTCAAGAGCCATCCGGTTCGCAATGAGCAGTCCAATCCGAGTATCGAGGAAGCGGACATCCCGTTCGAGGACAAAGTTGCGCTTTGACTGAGCCGAAATGCGCGACTTGAGCTCCCGCAACCGCTTTTGCGCTTTCAGGTGGCGTAGATGCGATGAGTGTATTGCTATTATCAGCAGAAAGGGGCTACTCACCTCGACCCAACTCATCTTCAACTTCTACGTCCTGCTCGGCAGCCATGCTGAATAGGGCCGTCACGCTGTACCGGTTGGTATTCCGGTTTGTCAGTCGCCTGGAAGACATGCTTCCGGGCGACTGGGGCGAAGTCGGAAGGTCAGAGTACGAGGACATCGGTGGTTGGTATCAAGGGAGAAGTGGTATGCTGCTGCAGTTGCAAGCGGGAACACTGGGGCGCGGGAGCCAAATAATCGCCAGTTGCAGACCTGCTGTAAACGAAGGAACGTGGTCGATTTCGTGAACAGTCGCGGGCAGGAGGGTCTGTCGGAGGAAGGGATAGTGGTCGGTTGGAGGGACGGATACGGCGACTGAGAGATTACCCCGTTCGGAATTCAGACACGGGCAATATAACTCCTTTTACGGCCACTTACAATAGAGATATGTCCATATCTGGCTACAGAGATCTTCATCTGAATCGCCACAACGGAAGTTGATGCTTCGCAACTGCCAGACTGCGACTCGGAGATGCTCTGAGACAACTGAGATGCTCTACTTTGCTCCGGCGGCACAAATCGTAGTAGACAGATGCTGATATGATTTGGTATAGGAATACGCAGCCGTGCAACTGTGCAGGGCAGTGGCCTCTTGTCCGAACAGCGCGGACATTGTTCGCTGGCCACAACTTAAACGGCGTCGCCAGGACGGCTGTAGGATCAAGTGCCGACCTGGACTGCCCGTAACATGTTGTAGTTTCAAGAGACTTCTATGGGTGAGTGGCCGCACAGTTCATATTACGCAGACTGACCTCTTCCCTGTCCATCGCGTACAGTGTATCGACCAGTCCACTGCAGCAGACAAGCAGTGCTATATGATATCTGCGAGATCATGGATCTGTCAAACCTACGTGCGGCAGCGATTCTGTGGTTCTGCTCTTGTCCATGGGGAATAGTGAACCGACCGAGGTAATTCCGAGGTAGTCCAATGACTGCTTGTATTGCTCGTGTGCCACGCAAACTGGGAGTCGGATGCTGATGCTGCAGCCCCCATTCATTATATTATTGTGGCGAACTCTGCTGAAAAGACAAGCGGGTCAGTTACTTATGTTCGCTCTGATCCCGTTGGTATCATCCTCATCAATTCCCACTTCAACCATCGTTCTCAAGTCAACGTTGCCAGCAGGTACCTGTGGTTGCATTTCTAAAACTCGAGTCTGGTTGCGGCTGATACCCTAGAACACTTGACTTTGTGCATGCTTTGGCTCGGCACTGTCACTCAAGTCCTGTGAGTTGTTATGTGGGCAAGCTTTCGAAGTTCAGAATTTGATTTACATTCGCGGTGCAAATGGCGTCGACATCGACCGAGGTTCAATGGTCAACCGGTCAATATTCAATCACGAGATGTCACATCCGCAACCTGCCCGGTGAGATGCATCATTCAAGATTTCAGGTTGTCTTATATGCAAGTGAGTCCTCTGCACAGCGCTCAATCCTCACAGCTGTATGGCGGCCCCACAAGCAACGACGCAATGTTTCTAGAGTTCGAGATCTGATCACCTGATATGGTGCCCTATCGTTTCCGTGTGGCCTACGAAGGGCAATAGAAGTCACCGCAGGAACTGCTCAACGCTGCTGGATTCGACTGTTAGTAGGTCCGGCTGCCGATGTTCTGGCGCTTGTTGTCATCTGGCGCCAACTTGAATATCGCCATAGAGCTTCCCAACTCTCGAACGCTGGCGACTGACAACTGTATTACTCGAACAGATCTTCTCTTTCAAAGAAGGAGAACCGGGGATCGGCGAGCTAATGTGTCAACGCTGTCAGCAGTCATAGAGGAGACAATTCGCGCCTTCAATCAGTCGGATTTTCGCGGGAAAGCGATTGGCTTCCCTAGGGCCCACAACTCACGCCGCTAAGTATAGTAATTCAGCGCCAGCATCCATCCACACTAAATTAGACCCATCGCGGTAGAGTACACACGACGCTCCCAGCCACTTCTACGGAGAAAGTCCCAACATTGTATAGAGGTGCCTTCGGGAGTATGTCTTAGTGCTGGTTATATGGTGGTGGGTATTCTGCTGCTAAGTGCGACGCGAGCGGTCAGACTAACGACACTCGGTGCGCAGGACTGGGAGTTTCAAGACTCACGTATCATCTTGCATTTGGTAACAAAATCAGCGTGCTGCCATATTTTCCTACATCCGCCCATCTGGTATCAACTCTTTCAGGGGTTCGCTCGATGACCTAAATGAGCCTGCAATCCGTGATTTCCTGCGAGAACATGGATACGACCGGGGTTGTAGTGATTCTGGTGAGCTTGGCCACGCACTAATTAATTCTTGCGCGGGCCTCCCGATGACTGGTATACATCCTTCTAGTTGCTACAAGGAAGCCTATCACCGCTGATAGGCTATCTGGGCATCGGCGTCGGCGCCCAGGATCACCAGTATGTTCCACGAAGTGATCGACCGTCTCGTGGGAGCCTTGACTCTTTCATAAGTTGACTTGAAATTAACGTTTACCAACAGCGCGCTGTGGGACCGGACGACATGTGTGGAGCACAAGTCTCTGATGGATCAAACACATGAGCCTGAGAAGGCCAGACATCGCCGATGGCGGACGCCCAAAGCTAAGCATAGTGGCCTGCTACCGATTCTATAAGTATTGACTAATCGCACACCCAAGCTGACACCTCTGCATTATCTCCCTAGCTCGATGACTGTGGTGAACCTCATCATCCAGTCTTCACTGGTCGTTGTGGCCATACACATTGTATGGCGAATCTCACGGCGAATCTTTGCGAGAACTCCTCTCGACAACATACCTGGCCCACCTCCTGCACCGTTCTTGACAGGTGCGGCTGCATGGCAATTCGCCCCAATGCCATCCAAATACTCATGCCTACCGCACAGGTCATCTGCCGCAGTACTTCGACCGACATGGCACCGAGTTCCAGAGACGAGTTGCTCACAACTACGGACCGGTCGTCAAGATGCAGGGCATGTTTGGTGTACGACGTTCCTCAACTGACCCATTTACGGCTGATGAAATGTCACGCTTATGCAGCAACCTCTATTGTACATATACGACCCGAGAGCACTTCACACAATGCTCATCAAAGAAGCGTCTGATTATGACGAGGAGGAGTTGTTTGTGAGGTGCCTATCATCCGCTATGTTCCTTACCAAATCCGTTGATGATACGTTTCTATTATCCGTGCAGGACGAACACCCTCATCTTTGGACCAGGCCTAATCTCCGTACTGGGTATGTGTCCTCATCCAAGCACAGAGCACATTCGTTGACTGACGGGATCGTTTCAGGTGACCAACACCGGAAACAACGCAAGATGTTGAACCCCGTATTCTCTGCAGGCCATATGCGCGATATGCTGCCTATTTTCTACAGTGTCACAGAGAAGGTCCTGCCATCACATTATTTCCCATGCTTCCCGCTTATATTTGTTCACAGCTGCGCGACACCTGGCTGGCGCGAGTCAATGACGAACCACGCGAATTAGACGTGCTGAACTGGATGGGTCGCGCCGCCCTTGAGCTGATCGCTCAAGGCGGCATCGGCACGTCCCTGGACCCACTGGTTAACGACACCCCAGATGCGTATACAGGCGCACTGAAAGCCCTCGTGTTAGTATTCTTGTTACGCTTTGCATGAGTTTGGCATCTGATCTGTCTGTCCTCTTTCCTAGACCGACCCTGTACGGCCTCGGCCTCCTCCGCTATGCACTCCTCCTGCCATATATATGTGAAGTTGGCCCGGTATGGTTCCGAAGGTGGCTCGTGAATATGATACCCCACAAACGGCTCCAAGAGATGAAGTACATCGTCGACATCAGTGCTCGCAAGTCCGTTGCTATCTATGAAGCAAAGAAGGAAGCTCTCCAGCACGGCGAGGAGGAAACGTCGAGGCAAGTGGCGGAAGGGAAGGACATCTTCAGCATCCTCAGTGAGTTTTGTTGGACATGATTTGTAGGAGGTCAACGAACTCAAGGACTGTCATTCCCGCTAGTGCGAGCGAACATGGCAGCATCAGAAGCGGACAGATTGCCAGAGGACGAGGTTATTGCACAGATAACGTGAGCCTCAGATTATTATGTGCCTATTCTTCCAAACCCGTTGCTCAACCAATTGCTATACAGAACAATGTTGTTTGCCGCCATGGACACGACATCCAACAGCACGTCGATGGTCCTCGAACGCCTAGCACAACACCCAGACATCGAAGACAAGCTGCGGAAGGAAGTCACCGAGGCTCAGAGTGCAGGACGACTGTCCTATGATGAGCTCATGCGGTTGCCCCTCCTCGACGCTATCGTCAGGGAAACCTTTCGAGTGTAAGTGAAGCAGTTACAGTTATCCGCCAGTGTGAAACGTTGAACTTTGAGATGACACCGATATCGTTGCAGCGACCCGCTTGCTAACATGATCACACGACAGTAAGTCCGATCGTACTTCAGCACGCACAGGAACTGTGCTGAAGAGAGCCCCCGTTCCCCGTCAGACCCATCAAGGACGTCGTCCTACCCTTGTCCGAACCCATCCAAGGGCTCGACGGCAAGACGATCCACGAGATCTCCATCCCAAAGGGCACGCCGATCATCATTGGCGTCTTGGGCTGCAACACGGATAAGGCGCTGTGGGGCGAAGACGCGCTGGTATGGAAGCCGGAACGCTGGCTTTCGCCCCTTCCCAGTGCTGTCACAGATGCGCCAATCCCTGGGGTATATTCAAATATGTGCGTGTATCTGCGTGTGATCCGCTCTTGCATATGACCACTCACTTAACCTCTTGCTGTCAGGATGACGTTCTTGGGCGGTGGCAGATCGTGCATGTGAGCGTAATCATTGTTGGATCCGCTTCTTTCACAACTGACCTGAGCGCGTGGGGTGATCTAGTGGATTCAAGTTCGCCGAGCTGGAAATGAGTGAGCGGTCTGCTGAATGCTGTCATGTGGGGCATGCTGACGATTGCCTTGCGTAGAGGTCATTCTATCCGTGCTGCTATCGACATTCAAATTTGAGTTGACCGACAAACCCGTTGTATGGAACGTCGCCTCGGTACGATACCCCACCGTAGGAACGGGTAGCAACTATGCGGAGATGCCGATGAAGGTGAGCCTAGCGTAGACATCGGGCACGTCAACCTGTCTATGTTAGTTGGTAGCACATATGATACTAGTACATGTCAGGATCACGGGTTTCCAATGCCGCTGTCTCTCCACTATAAGAACAAGATAGAATGTCTATAATTACGAGAATATGGAGTGGATGTGCAACAAAGCTATGCGTGACGATGCGATACAATGCGAATACATATCATGACAGGGAATGGGCGGGGAGGATTGGATATTGGGTGATCATTGTCGCGGTACCTTCGGCGCGGGAATGAGGCCCAACAGGCCAAACGTAAGGGCGTATAGACCGGATGCTATGATTAAGTGCGGATATGACCCGTGAGTAACTTATGTGGGGTCTCGAGTAGAGAAGAGGACTGACAAGCTATTACACCTTCAACGACCCCGAACCTTGACCACCGGCCCAGCGTGTAGGATAGTAGTGACCACCCCACGACAATAGATGCCGTCAGCAACTAATTGTCGTTGTTCTGTCAGCACATTCAAGAAGGCGTAAACGTGCATCAATACGCACGGGAATGACTGACGATAATACGCCAGATTCTCGCCACCGACGATACTTTGAACACCCTCGGTGAGCTATGGAACAGAATTCGCACAAGCGCAACGACATACATTGGGTTGTTGTCCTTGTATCAACGGAATTGATAGGATATACATGAAAAGGCTGATGGTCAGCATGGCTGACCCAAGCGAAGCGAGGGCGGCGAGGCTACACGTCCAACAACGTACAGGTAAGACCATACGGAGACGCGTCTTACGACGTGAAACGTTGTACGTACCGACCCCAGCCTTCAACATCTGCATCTCCATTCACTATTCGCCAGAAGGCAGCATGGCTACCCAGATAATAGTACGTGATAAGCCCTCCAGGGAGGATGAATTTCAGCTGCTTGAGGGTATGGCGCGAGACCTCCATGTGCGTGCACGACCAGTGAGCAGACTGAAGCTGTGGCGGATGTATCGAGGAGTCCTCGAATTACACAATCCAGTATGAACAATGCTGATAATGGGCAACGCGCGGTCGGGGAGAACCTTGAAGGACACAGTGAGGAAGACGAGAGGTGGTCCGACTCGTCCAGTTCGCCCGTCGCTGCATTTTCACGTGCCTGCGCTACATAAGTATCGCCATGAGATTAGATAACACTGATCGGGATTCTGGCCCCGTCCCGCCTCGTCCACACCAGGACCGGCTCGCAATATACGGTCCACTTCAACCCTTCTACCTGATAGATCCCCTCGCCCATGGCCTCGATAACATATCTACATTAACAAAGTCGTTGGCGATTGTCTGTTATCCACGCTTCTTCTCGACGAAGTCTACAATGAGTTCATTGACGACGCCGGGCCGTTCGAGATGAGGTGCATGCCCGACACCCTGCAGGATGTGCACCTCCGCATCGCCATATAGACCCTTCACTTGCCTTGCCAAGAGACCCGCCTCACAGTGCGTGTCCTCCGCACCCTGTATCAGCATCACGGGCCAACTTCCCGTCTCTGCACGCCACCTCGTCTCGTCCTGCTCGCGATTGTGAGACCACGTTCGGACCGCCGGCGGCTGTGCTGCGAAAGACCCCATCCACTGCAGCTTCACCGGCCATGGCAGCGTTGAGACCGGATCTGCGACACAGCCCTCTACGAACCGCTGAGCAAAGCGCGCAACGATGTTCGCGTCCGTCGACTGGACGTGCTGCATGAGTGGTAGGAAGGACTCCGGGATCGTCTCGACACTGAGTGCAAGTGTGAGCACAGCGCCGCCGTTGTAAATCACTCCGGCGATGTAGGAGGGCCCCAAGTGGTTGGCAATGTCCACGGGTATAGTGCCTGACAACGTACGAGACATAGAGGTTGTGCCCCTCCGAGTCAGTGAACGACGCTCATGTAGGAAGAGCACGTCTCGTACCGCCAAGACTCCTGGCACTGATATCAGACTAGACTACTCACGAGCTTGCAATCAAACTCACCATCCAAACACCCAAGGCTTCTGCAAATGAAAGGCCTCGCACACCAAGCGGAAGTCTTCCGCTTGATACTTGGATGCATACGCCTCTATGCCCTCCGGGTACCACTCCTTCCATGCCCCTCATCTCGTACCGCACCATATAGAACTTGTCAAGCATCATGGGGTCATGGAATTGCTTGTCAAATAACATCGCCGAGCATGCCATCCCGTGGATGAAGACGATGGAAGTGTTCGCAGGATCGCCGATCGCTTCGGCCCATATGTGTGTGCTGCCCAGCGAAGTAAGGATTCGCTCGTCAGAAGCCATCTGCGACAGGCAGGATGAAAGATGAGTACGAGGAGGGCCTCGGAATGCGGCGTGAAACAAGGAAGAGGCAAGTCAGAGGCATGGATTTGCATTGTACAGTATTTGCAGTCTCAGATTGCCCGCCGCGGTCGGGATACGTGACCTATCATATGTAGGTGATTAAGCAGCAGGAGCAACGGCCGAAAGCAAGGATAGTACAGTGTATAAGAGTGTATCCCCGACTCCGACCGGAGAGGGAGGGAGGAGGGCTTTGTCCGAATCGTAAGTCGGCCCTTGCCAATGCCAGGGATGCCGTTCCCTCCGTGAAAAACACGTGAGAAGCTGTGTGCCATGCAGGAGTCGAGGATGGCGCTTGCGCCGCTACGATGAGTAGTACAGAATTGCGGCGGCCACGAACGCGTACACGAACGGCTGATTATGTAAGCTATTGCACGGTACGGGCGATTCAATCGCTCTAACACAGGGACGTCATTCCGTAAGTATAGGGCGGTCTCCGACAACTTCTCGTTCTGAAATAGAACCACGCTCACCAGGTAAAGTTCTTTAGTTTAGTGACAGGGAAAGCGGTGAACGCTCAACGTCAATGATCAACGCGGTCACCTGACAGACGCGTACAACCGTCATGGAATCTCAGATTTGTCAAGTAGATCCAAGAGCGACAACATAAGCCAGATCCCCAGGTTGCCAGATGGACGGTACCAGGTATGCATTACTTGGTAGACACGCGCTGTATAAAAGCCAGTAGGTACCGATTTGTCTCCTCCGGTGCCTCAGCTTGAGGTGCATGCCCCACTCCCTGTATGAGTTTCACATCCATGTCCACATAGATTTCCTTCGCCTGCGCGATCATCCTCTCATACAGACAGTGTGTATCCTTCGTTCCCTGCACGATGAGGACAGGGATATTCCGCGCGGTCTCGCGCCACAGACTGTCGTCCTGCTCGCGGGTCAGTGAGTAGTGGCGGATGATGGGCGGCTGCATCCCGAATCCGCCGACAAGGCCCATCTTGACCTCAAAGCTGAGCGACGCTGGGTCCGCAAAGCAGGACTCGACGAATGGTACCGCTGACTTTGCTGCTACTTGGGCGTCCGGAGAGCATATCAACGGAATCAGCGCAAGGAAGGACGGGTGCCAGCATTCCTCGTTGAGCTTTAGAGAGAGGACGGCACCCCCATTGTAGATGATGCCTGCGATGTAGTCTGGCCCGTAGTATCGGACGATGTCCACTGGGATGCTACCTGTTCATTGGTTCAGTGCGCTCATCCACAACTCTCAGTATGCATGCCCTACCGCCGAGACTCCTGGCGCAAGACACGATCGATGAGCACAACCACCTGCAAGCTCTCCAGATTTCTCACTCACCACCCGAGCACAATCGGCCTGACAAGACCAAACGCTTCGCACACGGCACGAAAGTCTTCAGCATGCCGAAGGGATCGATATGCCTCGATGTCCTCTGGCTTTCCGCTTCGACCGTGCCCTCGCATCTCGTACCTCACCAGATGCGCGTTACTGAGCAGCATTGGATCGGTGAACTGCGCGTTGAATCCCAACGCAGTGCAGGCCAGGCCATGAATGAAGACGAGGGCAGGTTTCGTAGGATCCCCCGCTTCTTCGGCCCATATCTGTGTGCCGTCCGACGAGAGGAGGAGCTTTTGTCGGGCAGGCATTGATGGCCTGTGGGTGGATGGTTGGGCAACCAGTCATGTCTAGCTATAACATGGGTTTACCTCTTCGACCGTCGGCACCCCGCTGCGCACAAGTGACCAAAGTTTTTCTCATGACCGTGTACCGACCAAGCGTCTACGGCTCACGAGGATGATCACTTAACTAACGTCGCTCCGAGCCCCCTCCGTGTCCAATACCAACCACTGCCCCTCGCACCGGCAAGCGCATGTCAAGTCATTATTTCCCAGTTTGTCACTGCCTTGGATTGCATAGTACAGTACACTGTGATTTAAATACAACGCATTATCAGCTCTGATACGATAGATATGCAACACCAGATCACAGATAGCTCCAACAGCAGTCCATTGTCCATGCAGCTCCGATGCCCAGTCAGCTCTTGCTCTTGATCTCCACGACAACATTCGTGATCATGATCACCGTGTAGGCGACAATCAGGGTGATGCCCCAGCCGCGCGGTAGGAAGAAGCCGTTCAGTGGTACGAAGACGAGCGTTGCGAGCAGGAGGGCGAGGAGCCCACACCCGGTGACGACGAGAGTCGTGGAGAAATGCAGGTAGTATGGCTCGGCGGTTTGACGGATGATGTAGGATCCGGAGATGCCAATACCGAGCAGGATGTTGAGCATCGGTCCACCAAAGCATGCGGAGAAGCCCATGATTGGGGCGAATACCTAGAGCAGCGTCAGGATTGAGTAGACAAGGCGAGGATTATCGCTTACAGCAACACTCATGTTTGCCACGAGGTCAGCGAGCGAGTTCCCGACGGCGAATATTGTTAGTCCAATGATTGCATCGGAAAGGCCGAAAATGAACCCAAACGTCTAGCAAAGAATTTCATGAGAAGCGGACAAGCGGGGGAGTGAGGAGGAGGCGTACGGTCAGCACTTCCACTACTTCATCGGCTATAGCCATGATCCAGACTACGGCAACCATGAACCCCATGATACAACGAGCGAGCAGTGCTGTTGGATGCGAGCCCTTGTCTGAGAAGACGAGCACGAGGATGCCAATGGTAAAGCCCGCTACGCCTGTCGCCAGAAGCAGCCATGGCTCATGCTTGGTCCCATCTGCCAACCATCCGTCAGCCGTCAAACCATACAAATGGCACAAGTGACGCACCAAACAGGATGGCAGCGGCGAACAGCGGCCCAAGCGTGCATTGCACGGCCATGAGCCATTTGTTGTACTTCAGTTCGTGCATCTCTTCCGCAACCTCCTCTTCCGCAATAAGCGCACGCTCGACGCCCTCCTCCTCAAAGTCCACGAGTCGACTGTCATTTATGTCCAAAACGCTCCGCTCATGGTGCTTCTCGCGTTCCCGCCCCACGTCGTCGTACGCCGTCACCACCACAGGCAGCGTCAGCGTGAGGACCATCACAGCCGGCGCCGCGAGAATAGCGGCAACCTTGCCCAAGAACGGCTTCGCGCGGAAGCCGTGTAGCGTAGGGAAGATTAGGTGGAAAGCGTGCCCCAAGACACGTTTGATCGAGTGCCGCCGCGAGGACTGAGTGAATTGCTCAGACTGCACGTCCGTGTCCGTCTCGGAGACGACAGGCGACGCGGGCGTATGTGAGATGGTTGGTATAGGTGGCATCTCCTCTGCTGACTCTGGAGGTGGAGCAACTATTAGGGGCGGCGAGCGCTCGTCCAGGGGCACACCGAGGGCGGCATCCCACGGATCCCGAATTTCTAAGCGAGGAGTATGTGAACGCGAGCGCGAGCGCGAGCCGCCATGTCGGTGGTAGTGGCCGCCCGGATAGGGAGATGGTGTGTCAAACACGCTGAGGGAGGAGCCCGCCGCTTCCTGCTGAAGCGACGAGACGATGCGGCGGAACTCGAGGGCGCCAACCAGGGAGAAAGATGGCATCGCACTCAGGTGTGGGCTGCTATGTGGAGAGGGAGAACGTGTCCGAGGTCTGGGCGGGAGTTCCGTTTCCAGACCCAAACGAGGAGGGCCAGGATGCGACACAGCACGGGTGCGCGTGTATGGTGTAGGGACCTCGAGGGTCGAAGATGGTGCAAGAGCAGTGAAGGCTGCTCAACTGTGAGCATCGCTATCGAACAAAGGAGAATATAGTACACTCACGGTCGTCTCTATACGGCTCGTCGTCATGGTACGGGGTAGGTACGGTTACTTCCTCCCTGAACTCGTCCCGCATGAGCTCTTCATATCGCCGCCTGCGCTCCATTCGCTTCTCCCAAAAGCTGCCGCCGACCACGACCACGACGTACAGTAAATACAGGGAGATGAGTGCAGCTGCCTCCCAAGCCTCGAGCTCGCTATCCCAGAGCACCACAAGCAGTATCGCGACGGCTACCGTGAAGAACCCGACATCGCGGAAGAAGCGGTAGGGCAGCACTCGGAACGGCTTGATGATACACAGTGAGCCAGCGACGCATGAGACGACAAATGTCGCAGCACCGAGGAGCTCGCCGATCGCGAGGCCGCCCGAGTTCGCCTTCATGGCGGAGAACGTAGCGAACACGTCCGGGCTTCCGTTTCCGAACGCGAGGAAGGTAACGCCTGCCATGTTTTCGTCCAAACCGAGCAGCTGTGCGAGCGTAGCGAGGTTAGGGCAGAAGAAGTCGGCGGCACTGATACCCAGCGTGGAGAATATGAAGACGAGCCAGACGAGATATGCGGAGAAGACCAGTGGTCGAAAGGAGACATCAGCACAGAAGTATGATTGCAGGTAGGGTATCGACAGAAACGTCCGAGTGTCTGGACACGAGTCGATGATATGTGCGCATTGGTGCTCTATAGGCACGGTAATGGGGAAGCATTGCTATCATCGTAGCGCGCTCCGTGAGCAATCGAAAATTGGTACACGACGGGCAGTACTCACTTCTTCGTCGGCGTCCTTTCCCAGAGAGGACCCGTTCACATACTCAACATCGAGCAGACTCCGCTTCGCATGCGCAAGTGCCTCGGGTTGCGTGCGGATCGAGTAGACTTGGCCGTAGCGACTGTGCGACCACAAGATGCAGTTGACCGCCAGGGCGGCGACGAAGAGGAGCTTGGGTGCACCGTAGCCCATGTTGGCGGAGGAAAGAGAGGAGGCTCAGGCATGCGACTTGGTCGTATGAAAGTTCGCAAATGAGCCTCGCCGTCGCAGGTCCTCCCAGCGCTCCGTGGGAATCTCCAGTTGGCGCCGGAGCGGTCGCTACTTAACGGTAGTTAGCGGTAGTTACAGTAACGCGGCTGGGGCCAAGCTGGGGCTCGCGAGAGATTGTGTCATTCTTGTATGCATCAATGAATCAGTTGTTCACTATATGTCCTGATTGTTGACGTTGATGTGTGCGCGGCGGGTGGGAGCGTACGAAGCGCGGCGTACTGTCCCGAGATAGATGTTCCGCAAAAGGGAAGCGGGGACTTTGGATCCTAACAGGAGCAAACAAGGTCGCTTCGGCTGTTCAGTAGCCAGTGGTTCAGGGAGAGGCATGCCACGGAACGATGATGTACATACCGATGTCGGTTCGCCGACTAACAAGTTCAACGTGGTTCCCACATAGAAGCTAACGGTGAAATCGAACTACAGGAGAGGCGCCCTACTACCGTCGTCCCGAATCAGCCGGAATGACTGTCCACCTCTCGGGACACGTGACATACGGCTACGCGGTGGCTGCAGCGCTGCCTTTCATTGTCTGTCACTGGCACAGTGCTGCTCGGACCGTCTCTCATCCACATCTCTCGCGTATAAGGCGTACTTTCGTGTATCCCCCCTTTCGCGCTGTCAATCCTTTGGCGAGCCAAGCAGTTACGCAGTCGTGAAAGTCAGCGGGCGGTGCGGAACTGTTTACCGGGCACCCTGGCAGTGTAGGATATATACGGAAGAGTTATGGCAGCGGGTAAGCGTTCTGCTTACGCGCAAATATTTCGACTCAAGCATGGGCACAATAGTACCGCGCGCACGAGTGAAACCGAAGATCGTCAGTATGTTACGCTTCCGGCTTGGATGCAGCTAACTATTTACGACAGAAACCGGCGAAGAAGGTAGGATTCCAGTCCATGCACTCATATCCACCTCACACTGAGCATACATGCTCGGTAGCATGGACCGGAGTTTTCAATTGACGATACATGGGCAAAGCTGTCTAGGAACATCGTCGAGATCCAGAATCACAATGCCGCCAACCTCTCGTACGAAGAGAACCATCGTTTCGCGTATAACATGGTCCTCTACAAACATGGCGAGACGCTGTACCAGGGGACGAAGAAGCTCATAGCGGACAACCTCGATAGGCTCGCGAACGAGTACATCATACCGGCATTCCCCGCACATGTCGACGACGATCCGGTCGAGATGGCACAGGCCGGAGAGCTGCTCCTGAAGGCGGTGAAGAAGGTGTGGGACGATCATACGTCTAGTCTGTCCAAGTTGCGAGACGTCTTGAAGTATATGGTACGTCTTCACGTTGCGCCACCTTGCTTGTTTCTGGAATGGTAGCAGGACCGCGTTTACACGAAATCCAAACAAGTGCCAGAAATATGGGAGGCGGGGCTGCTCTTGTTCATCGAGCACATCCTACGCTCGCCAATACAGGGGCACATCATCTCGGCGATCTTGACCCAGATACAGACGGAACGCGATGGGTATGTAATAAACCGCTCCGCCGTGAAAGGCTGCGTGGACGTGCTTCTGCAGCTGTTTGACGAGCGGGAGGATGTCTCTGTGTACAAACGAGACTTGGAACCTATTCTCCTGAAAGAAAGCGAGGCCTTCTACGAGAAGGAGGGCGAGCATCTTCTGGAAACTTGCGATGCCCCTGAGTACCTACGACGAGTAGGTAGTTTCCGCCACAGGTATGAGGACACGCCGCTGAACACGACTAGGTTGAGAGTCGATTAGACCAGGAAGAATCGCGAGCCCATCACTTCTTGTCATCACAGACCAGCCAGCCTCTACGTCGAATACTGGAAGAGGAGCTCATCAACCCACACCTCTGCACCATAATAGCCATGCCTAATTCCGGTTTAGATGTCATGATAGACCTGGACAAGATCGACGATCTCGCACGTCTCTACCGACTGTTCGCCATGGTGCCCGCTGGTATTACCACCCTCCGCAAGGCTCTCAGAGAGACGGTGATTCGACGAGGAAAGGACATCAACTCTACGAGTCTGTCGTTCGAGGGAGAGGATGCGCAGGAGGACGAGGACATGGAGAAGAGTAGCAAGGCGAAGGGCAAGGGAAAATCACGGGCTGCAAATGCCGGTTCACAGGTACTCTCGCTCGCGCTGAAGTGGGTACAAGATGTCTTGGACATGAAGGACAAGTTCGACAAGATATGGGTCGGCGGCTTCCAAAGTGACCATGACGTTGAGAGTAGCGTCGACGAGGTACGTATCACGCATATATGGTGATTTTAATGCGTTAAATATTCTTTCAGGCATTTGGAACCTTCATCAACATGCATGAGAAATCCCCCGAGTTCATTTCGCTGTTTATTGACGACAATCTCAAGAAGGGCCTGAAAGGGGTGAGGCTCATGATGTCGCCTGGAAGAACGTTGCTCATGGTTAGCTCAGAAAACCGACACGGAGGTGGACGTCGTTCTCGACAAGACAATCACGATCTTTCGCTTCCTCTCCGACAAGGATGTCTTTGAACGGTACTACAAAGGCCATCTCGCCAAGCGGCTCCTGCTCGGGCGATCCGTGTCCGACGATGCTGAGCGGGGCATGCTTGCGAAGCTCAAGGTCGAGTGCGGCTACCAGTTCACGCAGAAGCTCGAGGGCATGTTCCATGACATGAAGATCTCTGCGGATACCATGCACGCGTACCGTAACCATCTTGCGACGACTACGGTGATCGTCTTTCTCATCCACATACACCCAAGCGCTAAGACCCCCTGCAGGCACCGGACGTTGAGATCGCGGTCATCGTCATGACATCGACGTTCTGGCCTATGTCGCACTCCGGCTCGCCTTGTAACTTCCCCGCCGAACTGCTCAAACCCGCGAAGTCTTTCGAACAGTTCTACCTGTCCCGTCACTCTGGCCGACGACTAACGTGGCAGCCATCAATGGGCAACGCTGACATTCGAGTGAGGTTCAACTCGCGGAATCACGACTTGAACGTGTCGACGTATGCCCTCGTCATCTTGCTTCTGTTCGAGGACGCCGCAGATGGCACGTCATTGAGTTATCAGGTCAGCCAGCCACCTGCACACGACTCGCATTTCTGATATATGTTCGTAGGACATCAAATCGGCAACAGCCATCCCAGACACGGACCTCCAGCGCAATCTGCAGTCGCTCGCATGCGCAAAGTACAAGATTCTCAAGAAACACCCGTCCGGCCGGGAAGTGAGCCCAGAAGACAAGTTCACATTCAACGCCGAGTTCTCGGCGCCACTGCAAAAGATCAAAATTAGCACGGTCGCTTCGCGAGTCGAGAACACGGACGAGAGGAGGGAGACGAAGGATAGGGTGGAGGAAGAGCGGCGACATCAAACGGAGGTGCGTGTGTTGTGACGGCATTACTGAATGGTAAGTATATTGATGCGCCCATCCATGATCCAGGCGTGCATTGTACGAATCATGAAGAACCGCAAGCATATGACCCACAACGACCTTGTGAACGAGGTTACCCGGCAACTCTCCAGTCGGTTTCAACCAAATCCATTGAGCATCAAGAAGCGCGTCGAAGGGCTCATCGAGGTGCGTCTTACTAGGCCACGTACAAAGCGAGCCTTGTACTAATTACCTTGTAGCGAGAATACTTAGAACGATGCGAAGACCGCAAGTCATATAACTACCTGGTACGCAGTCGTCATCCTCTGGCTCTTCTGACACCGTGCTAAGGACGCTGTTAGGCATGACCTGTTTCCTGCAGATGTGTGTAGTAAGTATAGTGTACATCAACACCTCATTGTACCACCACTTTCATTGCTGCAATCATTCATTATTCTGCTCTTCCACGAACCTTCGAACGCGTAGCAACCTTCCTTCGTGCTGACATCCTGAGGACCACATTATAAAATAAATTACCGTGCAGTGCACGATCTAATTCTATTGTACCATACCGCTAGTCTAGGACGTGCAGAGGCAGGAAGGGTAAGTGACTCAGATATCATAGCTCATCCTTATGTCCTTCTTCCACCCCACGGAAGACCTTCAGTAGCTCTGGCAAGGCACGTCAGTGTCAACGTCTCGGTGTCCGTATTGCTAGCGATACTCACGGCGTTTCTTCTCGGGCGATACCTCCGTCGGTAGGACGACAGTATACTCGACGTACAGATTGCCGTGAGAGTGTTCATGCTCGGGTGTGGGCATGCCTTCGCCGTCCACGACCTCGACAAAACCTGACATGGCAAGTTGAGAGGATGCATCATTTCAGATTTACGCCACAAGTACTTACCTGGCTGCGTCACGACGTCGCGCTTGATCTGTACTACGTGGCCATCCAAATGCGTAAGGTTACGCTCAAAGCCAAGAAGGGCCTGATCTCCTTTAGCTCTTCTTCCCAAGGTACAACAGCGCAAGACGCACCTCATCGACCCCGATTGTCTCCTTCCAGTACAGCGCGGACTCCTTCCTCCTCCACGAGCCCTGAGTCTTCCTGCTCTTGATCCGCAAAACAATGTCCCCAGGCTCGTAGTCCGGACTCTCGTCGCCCTCGCTCTCGAGCACGATCTGCCACCCCTCCGGCACACCTGCGTGGATCTCGATCGAGTACACCTGCGTGTGCTCGATGACCTTCGCGCCATCGCAGTGCGGGCACTTGCGTGTGATAATGCTCCCGCGCCCACCGCACTGGTTGCAGGTGACCTGCGCCTGAGACCACATCCCGGGCATGATTTGTTGTCGGACGACTTGGACGCCGGCGCCGTTGCATGCGGGGCAGGTGTGGATGTCTCCGGAGGAGGCGGCGCCCGTACCTCGGCAGTGATCGCAGAGAATGTGTTTGTGGACGGGCAGCTGGGCGTTGGCGGTCAGCGGCAAATCGGTCGTACAGTCGGATTACCTACTTCTACGTGGTTCCCTGTGTAACTGCGTGCGTTCGTGAGTTTGGGCAAGATGTAGAGCTAGCATTGAAGCTTACATGTCTTCCAGCGTGACTTCGACATCAAAGTGTACGGTTGGCCCCTTCCGGACCTGTTGTTGTGCAGAGACTGAGGGTTGGGAATTAATCGTATGACGTTTCCGAGAGCAAGTCTCGTGCATCACTCACAGCCGCCGCCGAAGAAATTTTGGAAGATGTCGAACGGATTTCCTGCATGTCGCCCTCCCTCGTTGGCTTTCAAGCCGTCCTACGCGACAACGTGGTACGTGAGTACGTAGACCGTGCGACATCCTTCATGGGCGCACCTCCCCATAGCGATCGTATACTTGTCGTTTCTGCATGAGATCTCAATATCATGTATAAGGTGAATTATTAGGTCAGGTTTCGCTTACTTCAGGATCCGATAGAACCTCGTATGCTGAAGGTATGCCACAGTGAGCGTAGCACATAAGAAAAGGAGAAATGACATACCATGTGCAACCTCAATGAACTTCTCTTCCGCGCCTCGTTCCTGATTCCGGTCGGGGTGGTACTTGCGACTGTCCTGCTCTCAACAAGCATGACTCGTGCACAAGTACAGCCCTTCCTCACCTCAGCTTCTTGTACGCTTTCCTGATATCCTGTTCAGAGGCTGATTTCGACACTGTAATAGAGCGACCGCATGAGTGAGCCGTTGGCCTAACTAAGAGGGTGCGCGCCTTGGACTAACGCTCGAGGGCTTTGTAGAGGTCGGCAGCCTCCGTTACGACGGCCAGGAGAAGTAGACACAGCAGCGGCCAGAATGTAGACCACATCTTCGGTAGTGAATGCACAGAACTAGCGTCACGCAAGAACAGACGGGCACAAACTCAGGGCCGCTGTGCCTCCGGACGACTTCGCTTCCACGTTGTGACGCGCTCAGGACGCGCCACAGTCGTGCCACGTACGCGACCAAATCACGTGCCATAAGAATTGTTCCGATTCGTGAGCCTGAGTTTTGAATCATAACGAGTGAATGTGCCACGGACATCTCATTCTCAGGCATCTAAGGAGGCGCGAACTACACGACGTTCAATATATGGCGCAAACCCTGCTCAGTGAATAATGAACAACCTTCGCAGGACCTCAAGCGAGCCCGCTCCTGGGGTACTACGTAGTACAAAATAAGAGCAAGCTGCCAGGCCGATCCGCTATGATGGTACACCAGCCACCGTCACCGCAAATGGAACGTGCAAACACTACATCTGAAGAGGAGCACCGGTGGGTATCAATATGCGACCGCTGTATCCTTGTCCTCGCTGTCTCGCCCACCGCTGTAGCGGTCGCTGCTCCATTTTGATTCACTCTTCACCTTCGACCCTGATGCGTCAGCGAGCTCATGCGACTCGACGTCGGCGAACAGCTGGACATTGTCGATCAGATCAGACAGCTGCGTCGGTAGAGGTCGCACTACGCACCTGCGATTGACGGGTCGCTATGCCACTCATGTCGGTGTTCTGAGAGAACCATGTCGTGTCAGCAGGCGGAAAGCTGAGGCTCCTCAACCCGCCCGGCTCGCTCACCATGCCCGTGCCAGAGATCCTAGAAATGTCCCTCCCGGCGGAGTAGCTCTTCGCCGACATTGCTAGCAGCGAACGCGAGTTCAAACTGGCCATCATGGAGTTGCCGTATCTGCCAAGTGGAATCACACCTCAGCTCTCACTCAAAAAGGATGGCTACAGCTGACGTACAGTTTAACGAGAGTGTAATTGAATGCCAGATGAATTCCCCTGGGCTGACAGTCGGTGAGCAATGCGATCTTACACCGAGATATCCACGACGCGTACCGTTGACAGGAACGCAATGATGTCGGCGACAGCAAAGCCCGCGGTTACCAGGCCGTTTGATACAGTCACTGGAGTACCTGGTCAGCAATCAATTTACTTCAGGAAAAGGAGGGCACATACGCTGAATAATCCTAGAAATGACCGTGTCTGTTTGGAGGGAGCCAGTACGTTGTTGTGCCTGACACATAGTATCAGGATGCGAGCCGCGCACCCAACCGACCGGAGTACATACCAGATGCCACGAGAGAGCAAGCGTAATGAGGATGTCACACGCGGCTGCACCCACGAGCCACAAGATCACAAGAACCTGAGCGAACCAAGCAAATGTATCCGCTTAGCATCGCCATCTCCAATCCGAGCCGCGCAGTCACCAACCTGTAGGTGCTGGAAGCCCGAGAACGCTGGATGAATCGAGACCGCAATCCCCGTTCCGATGCCAGACACTGCATGGCGTCAGTTTACGGAGTACACGCCGCTAAGAGACACGCACGTCCGCCGACCAAGGATGCTACGACAATGATCGCAACAACAATGTAGTTCCGCGTCAGCCTTAGTATCCGCCATGCGAAAAAGAACTGGACCATCATTGCGATGATTCCCTGCAGCAGCAATCAGTCTGAGTCGTTTGGACGGCATCTTGGTAATCCACACACCGCTAGTGCTTCTTCTGTATTCGTAGAACTCCATGATCAATAGGGACTCATGTTACTGCGGCAGCAAACACACCTGACTGGAACACTGAAATCAAGTGTCAGTCACAAATGCCATGTTACGAGGAGCAGAGTTACGTACACCAGTCCGCATTCTCGAGCGCAGCAATATCACCTGGAGACGGTGAGGATATAAGGATGGCCGACTCGACAAGTAGATAGGAGTACCAAAGTTGTTGATCAGCACGTTGTAAATCCACCACATGTTGAATATGGAGTTTATCGTGTCTGCGAGGAGCAACGCTGCGACCTGCGATGTGTCATGCTTCAGGACATACTGTATTCGTCGGACACGTCTGGAGCAATGAATACTCACATAGCCTCTCAACCATATGGGATCACTGACGAGTGTCTGAGCGATGCGTCATGAAGCTGTCCTGACTATGACTGACCTCTTGTACGTGGAGAAATAGAAGAACGACTGCGAAATCATCACCCCATAAAGCCTGCAGAACCGATTGTCAGACATACACGAATCTGCCGATGGCATGGCGTACATGATGTTCATGAAGATACCAGCCAGACCGGGCCCGTGGCTGGTGATGGACCACAAGAAGTCAACATACGTTCACTGCAAGGACTTCCTGCGACGTACGCATTCTGGGCCATCGCCGCCGCCGGGTTCGTCATTTCTCTTTTGGAGTCTACACCTATGGGGCGAAACGGTAAAAGACAGAACGGGAGGGAGACGGGTACCACCGCGGGGAAACACAAAGAGTTCGAGCGGCAGGACTGCAACCGACATGGAATACTTATTACCTCATTGCTCACCCTAGTATTGGCGCTGACGAGCGAGAAGACCGCTACGATGCCCAGACGGTGCCTGCGGGTGGAAACCCAGAGGTCGCGTCGGATATCGCGAAGTCGGTACTGCCAGCGCTGGTATAGATACCTCCGACGAGTTAGACGCTCGACAAGCTCGTTCCGACCTTCTCCCCGGATGCAGATGCGGTCGGGTGACGGGTCGTTTTCCTCCAGCGACACTCACCTCATCAAACCGAAGCTCGAGTAGGACACGCAGTGGCAACCATAGAACTTGAGTTTCAACGAATCAACGCGGCGACCTCACGAAGCCTCACGACCATAGTGACATCGGGGATCCAGGTCTTGTGACGACCATAGCATCAAATAGCGATTGGTTCTTTTACGCGAACATCTTTGTGGGGCTGAGCTCGACCCTGTAGGGTATTACTATTCTCCTAAGCCGGGAACGTTGTCACGACACGAACGTCAACTTGATTATGGTCAGAAGTAAGACTGAGCACTCACCACGGAATCTGTACTTGTTTTACAGCCGTTGAGTCCGTGCTCAAGCACCGGCCAGCGATAGTCTCCAAGGACTGGTCAACGTGTTCTGTGGCCCGCGCTCCCGGCGGCTAACAGCTTCGGGTAGAGATGGACGATCTACGATCTCAGATCCGGAGGACCGGGTCACGACCGGGTCCTCCCCAGTCGGGATCTGCCAACGCTAACCGCTCTTGAACCACTCCCTCCCGGCGGAGGTCTTGCTTGAAGTTGCTGCACGGTTTCGCAGTCCAGTCCGGCATGTATCAACCATGCAGCTCAACCCACGCCCGGTGTTATACACAGTATCGTCCGGATGACATGTAGTCTGGGCACCATGCGCGTCCTGCAAAACAATCTAGGGAACCGGACGCCTGTCGAAGCCGCTTCTTCTCTCAAGCTCCAGGGCGCGGCTGCTTCTGCTCCTCTCCCCCGTCTCGTATCATAGGAAGGGTATGTCGTACGGGACGACAACTGAAACCTCGGGCCGTGTACAGCTCAACTGCTCGACGTAGGCGCTTTTGGGGTCCATGTCGTCCTGTCGCTGCGAACGGATTGCTTGCTAAGTAATCAAAACGGATGGTCTTAGACAGGCCTTGGACAGGCCTAGGACAGAATGGCGAGTCGGATCCCTTCCCCCACGGCGAGCGGCCAAGCTATTGAATGTCAGCAATCAGAACGCGCACACCGATCAGCACCCCAGCTTCTGTCCACGCTCGACGCCGATACGTACTTAGTTGAAGTCAGTCACCGCGGACAAGCGTACCTCAGTACATAGCAGGCCCTATTTCCGGACCCTCGTCGAGCTGCTAGCGCAACTTGAAGTCAGACGTCGGGCGGGTGGAGGTTGGGTAGTGTGCGCAATTGTTTGTAAGGCTGTGGGTAAGTACCCTGAACACGTTTCCCTTGCTCTGGAAGCGAAGCGCCGCGTCCATTATGTATCCGCCTTCCTTCGGTATTCTAGCCTGAAGTTGCAAGCGGCGTCCGGCTATGGGCTCATCTGCTGATTCTTCGCTCTGGGGCACGTTTCTTCTGATGAGTCCGTTGACACCGGTAAGTGAGACGTTTCGCCCAGTTGTGCGGGAGGTATAAGAAGATCATCAAGTAGACTGCGGCTTCTGCACTTTACACGATGGTGGCCCAGCTCTCTGACGTTGCGGACAAAACTTTCGACTATGTCATCGTGGGCGGAGGCGTATGTTCTCGCCCCAGTATTGTGTGTGTTGGAACTTAATAGCGACTATAGACCGCCGGCTTGACCATCGCAGCGCGGCTACTTGAGAACACGGATAGTTCTGTGCTCGTACTCGAAGCGGGCGCTCCTAACTTGGACGATCCGAAGATTCTGCTGGGAGGCGGATGGGGTTCTACGTTCACTGATCCTAAGGTATGATTTCAGACGCAGACTAAGCTTCAGCCCGTGCACATCTTCGTCCACATAGTATGACTGGGCTTTCATGACAACACCGCAAAGCCACTGTAACAATCGGCAGCTGCTCTGGTCTCGAGGCAAGGGCCTTGGTACGGACAGTCCTGTACTTCCGAATTTCCCGTTGACTGATGCCTACGCAACGTCTCAGGCGGCAGTTCAGCCATGAATTTCTACGCTGGATGAAGCCCCCTGCGGCTGACGTCGATGCATGGGAAGAGCTAGGAAATCCTGGCTGGAACTGGAAATCGTACATGAAATACACGTTGCGCGCGGAAGGGTAAGTGAGACATTTCGTACGAGCGTCGCGTCACAGACAAACGAAATCCTTAGGTTTACGGCGGCGTCCGAAGACCAGCTGAAGGAGTACGCGCACACGCACAACATCGAGTACCGGGGTCAAACTGGCCCAATAAAGACCACGGTCCCTGTGACCCCGCTCCAGATCAACAAGTTTTTCCTGGAGGCAGCGCAGAAACAGGGCCTCCCTCTGCTCGAAGACTCTTACGGTGGTCATGTTCGTCTTCTAGACTGACATGCTGGTCCGCTTATGCTGAAACGTTTACGTTGGTGCAGACTACCGGGTGCTGGGAAGGGTCAGCCTGTTTGGACCGCAAGGCGAAGTGGACGCGTTCGTATGCCGCTACGGCATACTACCTGCCGCACAAGGACAATGCGAAGCTCAAGGTACGCTCAGGATCGTCCGGGAATTCTGCATCGTTTCCTGTGCTCCGATGTCAGAAGTTCATGCAACTGGGTATCTCAGGTTCTCACAGAGGCCACTGGCGCTAAGATCTTGTTCGATGACGCAAAGGACGGCGAAGATCTCGTTGCAACTGGCGTTGAGTTCATCCACGGTGGAAAGACCTACAAGGCGTACGCGAACAAGGAGGTTGTTCTTGCTGGAGGGTGAGCCCGTTTTCGCACTGTATCCAATTTGGCATTGAACGACTGTCAGCACTATCAAATCTCCTCAACTTCTGGAGTTATCGGGGATTGGTCGGCGTGATGTCCTCGACAAGATCGGTGTTCCGCTCAAGCTAGAACTCCCTGGTGTGGGAGAGAACATGCAGGATCATACGTATGTGGGTGCGCAGCTTTTCCTCTGAAACACGAAAAGCCGGCGTCGCTAATACGCTCTGTCCGAAGGCGTCTCCTACGAACTTGATCCCAACGTGTCGCACAAAACTGCCGACCTGTTTCGCAACCCCGAGTTCGCGAAGGAGCAAGTCAGCCTGCAGTAAGTCTTCCCCGATACCGTCAGGGATCATTGTTGGGGATCTACAACCCCCGTCCCGCACTTCTCAGGGATCTTGACAAGGAAAATTTGCACCGGTTGGGTATCACGGCCTTCGGCTACGTGCCGCTTCAGCTCGCGAGTCCCAATGGTGCCCCCAGCATCGTTGAGAAGATGACGGCGTACGTCGAGGAGAAGAAGCAAAGCGGCACGCTCCCTCCTGGGCTCGCCGAGCAGTGGGATATCCAGCTCCGCGTGCTCAAGGACGCAACTTTGCCTGACATGGAAACCCTCGCGTTCCCCGGCTGGTTGACATTCATCTGTGAGTGGTTCCGATCGCTATCAGCCGCCGTTACCGACGGTGTGCGCCATAGCCCGACCAGAGCCGGGCAAGTGCTACGTATGTCTTCCAATCGCATGCATGGGGACATGTCCGTTTGACTGAGCATGCACCCTAGCTCACTGCCCTTTGTGTGATTCAGCACGAGTTCTCCCGGTAGGCACCTGACGTCGATATCGGGGATCTACAATGCTAATGATACCGCCTGAACAGGGGCAGAGTGGTACATATCCGTTTGTGTGTAACGATTGCCATCGCTTATCCTCCTGCAGCATTCGAAGAGCAGCGACCCTCTCGAGCAACCGGACATCGACCCAAACACGTTCTCCGTGCCATATGGTACGTCTCCTCTTGTCTCCACAGAGCAATACAGCATGAACCCGGCACGTAGATCTGGACATCTTCACTGAGAACCTCAAGTTTGTGAGGCGCCTCGCGGCTACGGAGCCATTCAAGTCTGGGGTCGTCCGAGAGGTCGATCCTGGATTGACGGCACAGACGGACGAGGAGATCAAAGGTCTGCCGTTGCGACCATCCCGATGTTCCTGGAGCTGGACTGACGGCTGCGCACACTGCTAGAATACCTCCGGAACTACTGCACCACATGCTTTCACGCATGCGGCACCCTCAGCATGCTCCCGCGCGAGAAGAACGGCGTAGTGAACCCGAAGCTGCAGGTCTGTTTCTAGCTTTGACATCGCCCCCATGCTTGTGTGATGTGGGATGGCGTAGTTGACCATATTATCCTTGACATAGGTATACGGCACGAAGAAGCTACGTGTTGCCGACATGTCAATTATCCCCTTAGAAATCGCTGCGCATACGCAAGCCACTGCCTACTATGTTGGCGAATACGGTGCGTCATCTTGACTGACATAGATGCGAGGACGAGAGTCATCTCTGACGTGGTATAATTCATTCAGTTGCCGACATCCTTATTGGAGCCGCCTGAAGCCCTCAATCTCAAGCTCAAGCTCAAGGCTCACAGGGAATGTATGATCACGAAGGCGGGTTGCGTGTTGTACGACAGCGAAAAGTGTAGATGGGTATATAAGCCCACCTTATCCATTGGTCCTACAAAATGTATCCGTTATGCAGGTATTCGAGACGCGCGATCTACGTCTGCATCATGAATGATGAGTAGCATTGCTGTACGCTGTCCGCGTTCAGTACGCAAGATCGATGGATATCAGCAAGTTCACACAAAATCCATTACGTATATATCCCCGTTGAACAACCCGAGGCACACCCGTCCAGTGACCTCGTCAAATGCCAGCGAGTGCACCGTGTCCGGCAAGAAGGGCAGCGCCACATCCGGGGGTAAGAGCGCGCCCACCGCCGCGGGGACCCCGGCGCCGTCCCACTCGTCCCTGCGCATCTGGAAGCGCATGAAGCGCTTCTTCTGCGCCTCCCAGTCGTGCTCGACCCACACCGCGCGCCCGCTCGGGCCGACCTGCGCCAGCTGCGCGGAGACGTGCGAGGGCATGCTGAAGTCGCGCGACGCGCCGGGGAGGCGGGGGCCGCGCACCGCGGCCGGGCCCGGCGGGAGAGGGAAGCGCGTCACCTGCCCGACGCGCGGGGAGGTGTCGTGGAAGGAGCAGACGACCAGCGCGGAGATGGAGGCGGCGGAGGGCGGCGAGACGTGGATGATGTCTTGGAACTGCGAGTGGTGCCGGAGGGGCTGCTCGTACTCGGAGATGGGGGGCCCGAGGTCGAGGAAGGCGTTGGCGGGGTCGCAGGTGTCGGAAGACAGTTTGGGGAGGAGGCTGGGGGGCATGGCGTAGACGCGGAGGGTGATGCTCTGGCGGGCGGGGCCGAGGAGAAGGAGGTGCCCGTTGTGCGCGTGGATCTTGACTGACACGTCGGAGAACCGCTGAGGGCTGAGGTTAGTATGCGAGGGGTCGGGGCACTGACGGGACAAACGTACTCGGAGGTACTTTGGGTCCAGCCATCGAGATACCCTCGACTTTATGTCCATCAAGCACACTTGGAGCAGGCTCATGCCTGTCTGCCCGGTCGGGTCGACGACAGAGACCACCAGTCGTCCGTCGGACAAAGACAGTTGATGGATGAATTTGGCGGACTGCCACTTCACCGAGGGGTGTGGCGAAACACGGAGTGTCGTCGTCGGCGTAAGGGTGGGCGCGGTGTAGAATAGGAACTCGGACCTGTCTCGGAAAGGGACTGAGTAAACGGCGACGACTCTGTGGATTCTCGTCAGAGACCTTCGGCTTTTGAATAATGCACGAGACTCACTCCGCCAAGTCGTCTGTCTGGTAACCCACTGCAAGGGTGATCGACTGATTCGCCTCCTTGAGCTCCATCACTGCCGTCCTGTAAAGTCCTGTGGTGTCGACATTGGCGATCGCGTACGGCTCGTCTTCCAGCGACCAGACTTCCAAGTGCGATCCGGGCCGACCCCTCTGTCGGTTTCGCTGCACGGTCAGGAGCCACCTGCCTCCTTGTACGAAGTGCATCTGGTCGACATACTGGCCCTGCGTGTCCCGAGGCAGCAAGCGGAGCGTCTTCAGGCGTGGCGGACGCCTTCGCCAGTTGGCTTCGAGGCGGAGTGCCTTGAGCACGATCGGTTGCAGCTCATAGTGGGCGAGCGCGCTCAGAGGGGTGTCCGGCGGGAGGTCAAGAGGTATGTCGATTCGTTGGACAATACGGTGCCACAGATAGTCGGTAGACCCAAAGGCGTACAACGTGCGGCATGTCTTGAGGAATGGGAGTCCGGACGATGCGAGGATGCGTGAGATCGTGGCGATCGCATGAGAATAGACGTGACCCTACCTGCTTGAGCGACAGTACGTCGAACACGGAAAGATGCGACGCGACTTCGAGGAGTATATCCTCTGGCAGATATACTAGGCCCGCAGGCTGCGACATGACAGGATCGCCCTCGAGACAATTTGGAGGTGGGAGGGCTGATCGTCGGTGTAGAGAAAGGGCTGTGCCCGACACGGGACGTTATTAGAGCACTTATACATGATCCCGTCGTCCGATATCTGGCTGACTCGTTCGGACATACGGCAACACGCTGCAGCTTGGTACTGCGAAGGTAATCGCACACAAGAGATCTCCTGCATCGCTCGGTCGTTGCTTGAGTGCAACTCTAGTTGTAGAAATGGATCTGCCTGTATCCCCAGCACTGGCGGAACCTCGCCTGCCTCACGATCGCATTGTAATTATGTGTACCTTTCGCGGGTACGCCAATTTTCCAGTGCATTAGGATCATCGGATTACACGACAGACGAGGAAGCATGCGTCGCTAATGTGCACTAACAGGTGCCGCACGACCTGCGGACGGTGTGGATGAGCTACGGTTCATCTGGTCGTTTCTTGTGTGTACTAACTTACGCCGCCAAGCCATGTCGTGTCATAGCTATACTTTAGTATCGCAATAATTGCCTACGTACGCACGATCCTCTCGTCATGACGATCAATCGAGCTGCTATCACGAACGGGCCGAAACTTAGGCGGACGAGCCAGGGCCAGGGGAGGGAAAGTTGATAAGATGCGTAGACACGACACATCCCTGCGGTTGTCTGTCACAGATACGCACGCACGCAGCCATTTTGCGGTCAGAAAGAGCAAGAGTCAAGAGAGGAGGAGGTAGGCCTTGCGGGAAGGGCGTGTGGAGCAGCCTTCCGTCGCGAGTCCGGATCCGACGCCCATGACCGATCGCGACGCGGTCACGTGGAGCGCGTCAATGTCTCTCGACCAACTTGTCGCGTCTCTCGGGCACTATTGTTGCTTTGGTGGAGATTAGATGCGATGAAAAGGCTCAACACATAGTTTTCTGCTCTGTATCCTAGTCAATAGCACGTAGCGACACGGCCTGACACGGAACCCTCCAAGTGGCAGCTTATCACACCCGGCCCGAATAAGGCAGGAGCAAACATGTACAAACCCGGCGCTCCTCTCCTTATAGATCGCCTCGCCTGCCTGGCCGCACCCTGCAACTACCAATCGTCTCTACATGCCACGATCCATGGATGCCACTGACCCACACACTCTATCTGAACCTGAGAGCTTGTCTGATTCAGACTGGCTAGATATCGCAAGCAGCAGGGCATCCGAGGACACCGACTCGGTCGTCGGCTTCGATAGCGATCGCGAGCTCGACTCCCAGGACGACAGGCCCCCCTCCAGGCATTCGTTCTCCAGTACGAACAGCTCGCACACCAGCGAGGTCCAAGCCTGGGAAGGTCTCATTGAAGACATCCCCGATGAGCGCCACACTGCCACACTCCCGCTGACCCGACCCTCCGCTCTCAGCAGTAGTGCGCCTGCAGGCGGGGTTGCACCTGCAGCCCAGCAGGCAGATCCGGAGGAGGAGCAGCGGGTGAAGGATGCTCTCGACCAGAGCATGATGAGCACGCTGAGCTCGTCGCGCTCTAACACCCTCAGTGGCTCGCACTCCTCGCTCGTCCGCACCCGCGATCTCCGGCTCTCCTTCCCGGACCCGCTCACAAGCTCCCGGGACGAGCCACTCAACGACTCCTACGAAGCTGTCGCGCCCCCGTCCGTCGCAGAGGTCGACGCGTCCCCCGCAGTCCTGCCCGGCGCTGACTCCAGCCCGCGCCGCACGGCCGACATCGATGCAGCGCTAGCGCCTACAGCTGCGGATCCGGGCTCGCTCGCCACGCCCGCGGTCCCAGATGCAGAAGAGAGCAGTCGCGAAGACGAATACAGGCCTGATCTCTACGTCGTACTCTACGGCTCATCGTCCGGGGTCAAGTGGTCCCTGATCGATAAGCTGCTTGAGAAGGCGGCGGTCGGCATGGGCCTCACGCTGACCTCGCGCATCGTCGGGCTCATCGACGGGTATGTCCGCTTCCTATCGTCCAATGGCGGCCAGGACAATAGGACGGTTTGGGTCATCGACCGAACGGACAGTGTTGATACTGTGGGTATATGTCACTGTTGTTCACCGGAACTAACTTCATCCTTTCTTAGTCGAGCTTTGTCCCGTTTGACCGGCCTTCCTTAGCTGTCGTGTTTCTTCCATCGCCTTTGACTTTCGTGCCCGACCATTCTCTCTACCTTCCGGTCTTGGCACATAGCCCGAGCGTCATAGATATTCCCTTCTCCGCTGACCAACTCCTCGACGCCGAGCAGCAATGGGATACATTCAACGTCCCACAGCGCAAGGTTGTGCCAGTGTCTCGTTGCTCGTCCTCTGTCGTCGATGTAGACGAGATTGAACGTGTCGCACCCAAGCAACTTGCTCGCGCCTTGCGCCCGCTGTTCGCAGGAGAGGTGCGGCAATCTCCCCGCTTTACGCAACGGATCGCTTCGAAGCACGCTTTCACGATGTACGTTATGGACACCCATCCACTTGACGTTAATGCTTACACTCATTGACAGTCTCGCGATTCTGTCCGTCGTCCTCGGCTACGCGATCAAGGGCTCCTTCACCCCTTCCGCCACGCCCACAGTCGTATCCTCGCAGCCTCAGCAGACGACACCCACGTTCGCATTCCCGCCGGTCAGCGTGCCCATCAACCATTCGACCCCACAACCGAGCCTGAACCCCGCGACATCGGGACTCGTTCGGTCGTCTCTGAAGGACTTCGCCCTGGCCGTGCTCCCCGCGCCACTTGTTGCTTCTACCTCGACCAGTCAGCCGTCGGCCATGCCATCTCCCCACCACGCCGACCCCGTCACCTCCGTAGATGCGCCGTCCGAATGCGCCTGCGGCTGTGGATTGATCACCTGGCCAGGCAAGTCCAAGGGTACCACGGACTTGATGCTCCGTCCGACGCCCGCGACGTCAGCGGTACACGACGCTGGCAAGTCTAGTCTGGCGATGGTTTCCTCGCATTCAGGCTACGTTGCGGACGGCGCGAAGGGCAAGGCTGTCGCGCGCGGAGACGACACGATGTTTGCGTTGAGCGCCTGGCGCGGCGCGGGCTCGCTCGCGGAGATCCTCGGCCTCGGATACACCGCCGTGGCGCGTGTGGTCGCACAAGACGTGCAAGAGATCATGGACGCGCTGGACGAACTCGCGCGTGCGATTGGGCGGCAGTCCGCGTTGGTGTGGGCGCAGTCCGCGGGGGCCGTGCAGGGCTTGAAGACGATGATCCATGCGCGGCATGAGCGTGCTCGTGCGCGGGCGATGGAGCTGAGGCGGATGGGTGGACGGCTGTTCGAGTCGGTGCAGGAGAAGGTGAAGGGGAGGGTGAACAGGGCGAGGGAGAACGCGCGGGCGTCGAAGGACGAGATATTGACGATGGATGCGTGGCCGGTCCGCGGGAGGCAGATGGTGGAGTCCATGACGGCTCGTAGGCTCGCTCAGGAGCGCAGGGCGCATCGGAAGGCGAGGACGGCGCTGACGCACTGAGGTGCGTTCGGGGTTGCGACATCTTTCACACTTAGTCTATTCAGGTATACCTGCTCCCTTCCTTTGCCTTTCACCTCGCGATGGTTCCCGTGCAACTAGTGGTATATTATTGACACTGCACTCATGTATTATGACATACACTGTACTTCACTGCTCCCATCTTATTTGTGAGATGTCCCTGTACCGTATATCCCTACTCACTCCCCTCCGTGTATGTACCTACTGACTACGTGATCACAAACTCATCGAATATGCTAGCGAGTGTCTCTGGAGCGCGTAATGTACTGGTCACGTGGGACGCGTAGCATGACGCGGGGGCGCGGCCGGCGCGGGTGTGGCCCGTGGGCGCGCTGAAAGCCGCCGTCGCTGTGGTCCAGGTCCGCAGCGAGCCATCCTGATTCCCGTGTATTCCTGTGTATTTTGCTCAACCCCTCTCGTCGCTCTTGTTCGTTTCTGTCTACCTTCTCCATCTGCCTGTGAGCTGTGATGTACTCCTCACCAAGCTACGGCTCGCCGCCCGCCGAGCTCTCCAATAACCCCTTCATCGACCATCCAGCCAACGCCCTCAATCGCTACCCCGATATCAACGCGGTGAACAATGCCACTGGCTCATCGGGGCAGTACGGACAGTGGACGCAGCAGCAACCATCCTCTTCATTCGCGCCAACTCCTGCGGGGTACCAAGGCCAGACGTACAGTGGCGGGTACCAGCAGCCGCTGCTCGCACAACCGACGGGGTGGAACCCCGGCGCGGGGTACGGCCAGCAGCAGGGCTATGGCAGCCCGCCACAGGGCCAGCAGATGTCGGGGTTCCAGCCGACGAGCTCATTCGGCCAGCAGCTCGCCTCGCATGTGAACACCGCGTACACCGGCCTGCCGCAGCAGCAGCAGCAGCAGCAACCACCACCACAGTACGGCGGCTACCCCGCAGGCCAGCAGCAGCCGCAGTTCGGCGCGGGCTACCAGCCCAGCTATTCTCAGCAGCAGCAGACGCCTTCGTACTTGGCCGAGTTCGATCCCTACGCACAGGGTGGGGGACAACAACAGCAGCAACAGCAGCCGGCGTACGGTGGGGCGCCCGCGGGGGGCGGGGTGCAGTACGGGGGCAGGCCGCCACATCCGCGCGAATACGTCCAGCAGCACAAGCAGGAGCTCGAGACCTGGGATACCTATGCGTGGAAGCAGGTCAGTGTGTCAGGCACTAATACAGCCTCAGCGCCCATCTGATCCCCGCCCAGGTGCAGAACTCGTTTGACGTGCTGAAGGAGGCCTGGGGCCAGCGGAAACACGAGATCGAGGGCAGGGTGCGCTCGATGGGCGGTGCGGGGCTGTTCAACGGGGCGCAGGGATATGGGGGATACTACGGCGGCCCACAACAGGAGGCTGCGCGGCTGGAACAGCTCGCGAGGCAGGCGGAAACCAATTTCGGTGCGTTGGAGTTTAGATGCCTCTGGTCGGATTGCTGACCAGCCCTTCTTGATGGTGCCGCCGTTATCAGACTCGGTGGCAGCGTCGTCGTTCCAGATGCACGAGGTGTTCACCGGGTACAGGCAATCCGGCGACCTCGCCTCCAAACGTCGCGTGCGCGAGGCGATCAACGCCGCTCTCACCAGTCTGCCTGACTGGCCCCCACAGACATACTAGCAACGGCTGGCGGATGTCTTTTTTGCGGTGTCAAGTCAGTGTGTGTATGTGTGTGTTACTTCCTTGCGGTCGGACCTGGGATAGGCTGTTTTTGCTGTACTACATTGCTGTATCATGACCGACAATCAGTGTAACTTTGGGATTTCTGGCGTGTTCGGGGGTGAATTGCTCGTTGCTGGTGACGGAGAGCGACCCGCAAGAGTGATCCTAGATTGCACTGACGATGTCGCCTGCTGACTTCAGTCAATCTTACTGCATTACTCGGTATGTACCAAACGCAATCTGGTAAGCACTGGTCATTATGACTCACCTCGAGCCTGCTACCGTACAGGCCATCATGCACCTTTACTAAGAGGAGGAAGAAGGCATGCGCTAAATCTCACATCTCACTCAACACCTTTATACGACACCAACGGATACACAAGTTTGAGACGGCAGTTCGATGGCATCTACGCATGCAATATGACTTTAGTCAGGGCGGCGTCGTATGGTAGTCAGGTCCAACCTCTGTAGGATCCTTTGAACTGCGGCTGAGGGATTTCTTGCATCACAAGCTCCTGCGCGGGCTCGCTCGTCGAGAACAACTGAGTAGATCTCTGGGATCGCAACATCTGAGCGAAGAGACGGCGAGTAAATTCCACTCGACTGCGAGCCAGTAGACAGCGAGCGAGCAGACAGAAGGTGGGCGGCGAGCAGTGATGGAGCAGACAGCGAGCGAGCAGGTGTGAAGACGGCCCCTGGAGTCGAGTGAGCAGATGCTGAGTTGGCGTGGACAGATGGCGAGCGGACAGCCTGCGATTACGCGGACGACAAGTACACAGATGGTGAGCGAGAAGACAGCCAGTGTAGAGATTGCGAATGGACAGTTGGCGAGTGCGACGCAGTGCTAGGTGATCGCACAGATGAAAATTAAGAGGCTTCGGAGAGCAAGCCGGCGGCGGATGGCAGCTAAGCAACTGGTGACCGGGATGATTGAATGGACTGTGACAACGAACGACTCGGAGAGACATCATCGCTTGCAATCTCTTCAGGCGGCTCTGGGCCTGGGGTCAAACCGACACCATGTATAGCCCAGAGCTTCTGTCAATGTATCAGTGTGTGACTCTGAAGCGAAGTGTTCAAATAACAGACTTGTGGCGCAAAGCAGACGTCTCTGCGCTCGGAGCCTCAGCGAACCCTTCCGGTCCCTCCATCTCGGCACGGAGCGCTTCGCGCTTCCTGGCTTCAAGGAGCCGCACTTGGCATTTTCGGGCTTCATCCTTCTGCACATGCTTGCGAATGTTGGCTCGCGTCTGCCGGTCACTTCGTGGGTTCGCCTTGCAGACGCTACACGGGCATTTCTGGAGGCCTATAACAGGCATTATCCAGCCCTTACCATAAGGTTTTGGCTGCGATGTTCGGTTTACTGATCGAGCGGACTTGGGCATGACTGTGAAACTTGGAAAGGGGATTGATTTGAGGAGGGGAGACGCGAGTACTGTGGTTGTATGCGCGCGGTGCCCGAGCCTCGACGCTCAAGTTCAAGTGCGAGTATATATATGCGCGCGACGCGACGCGATCTGGTCACGGGCCCGCGCGAGTCGATTACATAAGGTATGTATACACGAAGGACATTCCGTCCACAGGATATCTACCGGAAGTCTCCCGGAAAGCCGCAATGTCCTGCAGATGACCTAGTGCCTGGACGACCTGTATCTATGTGCCGCCGTACGTACTTACAGGTGACGTCGTTTTGCCAGGCTTGAACGAAACGGGAAGCCCGGGCCGGTACAAGGCTGCTTCGACTTCAAAAGGGCGCTTCACTCAAGTGTGCAACGCGACTGTCTGAATCTCTTCAAGCCTGCTTCACATCGCCCCCTCACAGCCGTCTTCTACGAACCAAAGACTCCTCACCACAGTTCAGCGTGCTCCAGGATAGCGCAGGGAATCAGGATACGATCGACCGTATCCCACCCGCAGTCATCTCAACATGTTCGCGACTCGGAGGCCATGGCATACTACCAGCAGGTCGCTGTGTACACGAAGTCAATTGAGGAGACGTCTCTTGAGCACCTCGAGCCCACCAACTGTGTACTCGCCCAAGGTCCGAGGTCAGAGCTACGTGTCTTGGCTACGGCTGCTTCACGCTGAGGCGTTTGCTCCAAGCGTTCCCGTTCGCCATGCCCGCAGAAGATGTCCTCCAGGAGGCGAACATCTTCACAGCCATGTACTCGTGGAAGTATGGCAGTAGACCGGAAACCCGCCCCGGATTATTTCGCCACTTATGGTCGCTCGACCTCTTCGACGGCAATGGCAATTGGCAAATGCGACCCAAGAATGTCCAAGCCGTGTACCTACCTGTCTGGTTGATTGACTCGGCCGTCACGTTTGATGCTGAGTATGAACGACCCTCCGGCTGGCGATCGGTATTGCTTCTCTTGCATCGATACCCACTCTGTTCTCATAGCTTGCGTCCTTAGGCATTTGTCAGCGTTTCCTCAGACTTATCGTACGTGATATATCCCTCACTACGGACATAGCCCACACACATCAATGCAGGTACATGCCAGGTATGTACACGGTGTGCAGGGCCCCATGTGTTTGTATCACTGACCGTGCCCAGGCTTCGTATACGAGCCACTCTCTCGGATGGCTCTGAACTCACCGGCGTTGTCGACAAGTGCCGCTGTCCCCTTCTCAGAAGACCTCCGCACACAACACGGAACGCAGGTCCTCTGTCTCCCATTCACACATACACCATTCCCTCTGCTCGAGCTCTGTAGTCAGATGGAGAACATACGCTGGCCCGTGGGCCCCACATTTCACATCAAGCCGCACACTGCGTCAGTTACAATGGTGCGCCATACCGTGTACGCTGAGCGTAGGCCGCAGTCACCCACGACACAACCAGATGGCCGCATACCCCGTGCTCGTCCCCGTTTATGTCCTGCAGTACGAACTAAACCTGATCAACGGTCCTGCAAACTACACCGTAGTAATGGACGCCGCTTCTACTTCGGGGGTAAGCACACACGCTCTGAACTTTCGCCTTCGAGGCTGTAGGCCTCTGCTACCGCGTAGAACCCGCACCCTTTGCCTCATCTACTTCAGCGCGCAGGGTGCACTGACGCTCCCCGCTTAGGGCTACTACATCAACGACGACTACTTCAGGCTGGTCGCGGAGGGTCTGACCGTCCCCCAAGTGGCCGACACGCGCCTTTCTCTCCTGCTCTCCCCAGTCGGCTGCATTCTGCAGTTCATGAAAAGTTTCGCCAACCTCACATGCGACGTCGTCTCCTCCGGGACAAGGGTCGGATCCGCGGCGATCGAGAAGGAGCTCTCTCAGCTGCTCGGAGACGCCGCGTTCACCAAGGGCGCGATGGAGGCCTACCAGAAACACTTCTTCTCCGACGCGACTTCTTTTCTGCTGAATCCTCATGGCCTGTGGACTGGGACGATCTGCGCATCCGGGAATTCACGGACGCAGAGGTTACGAGCAACCAGGCGTGGATAAGGTTGGACAACACGAGGCAGCGTGTGGCTCTCGAAGTGATGAAGATGAAAGTAAGTTGTATTTCTCGCAGTGTTGCGACGCACTTCGACTCACTGGCACCTCTTCGACGACAGCGCCTTGCGGAAGCGATGGACATCACGTTGAAGCACGCTGCCCCGGAGAAACATCTTAAAGTCTTCGCGGAGTGGGCTCCACGAACCACGCAGGGGATGATAGAGCATCGCGAGAGGGACTACGTGCAGCTGCACGCGAAGACAAACGACATGAAGCCAGCTTGGCTCAAGGAATGGGATGACCGGCCAAACAAAGCCGACAACGGGTTTAGGTAGCGCAGTTCCCTTCCGTGCGGATAGGACGCTCAGCACCAAGCCAAGTCGAAGTACAGACGTATTGGATATCGAATAAAGTTAGTGCTATTGCCCGACGCAAACGACGGAGCTGTGCGATTAGGGCTCTGAGAAGGTTACTAAAACACTCTGCGGGCGAAGGTCCATGTGAAGTCCAGAACAGGGCGTATGCTATAGGGCGGCGTAACGAACGTCGTGCCGTAAGGTGCGCGGCGGGCGCAAGTCGGGGCGGGGTAGTACATCTAGGTCCACGGTCCTACATGAAGAGACTGAGCAGCAGCAGTAAGGAACCGAACGTGATTGTCTTGAACGGGACATGCAGCGCGCTCGCGCCGCTGCTCCAGCCGGGGGGCTCGCCGAGGGTGATGGACGGCTGCGATGCCGTCGACACCGACGTGGACACGCCTCCCGATTCGGTGATCAGGAAGTGAGCAGCGTCGGGGAGGGAGCGACAGTGGGTATAGCGGTGACATTGAGGTATCCCGTTCCAAGCACAGGCGAATACGTGCTGGCGCCGAGGCCGGACGAGACGATCAGGCCGGGCGGTGCGGTGACGGACGTGTTGAAGATGTAAGCGGGGGTCGTGTATGATGGCGTAGGGACGAGGTAGTTCGGAAGAGCCGTATTGACGGTTGCGGATGCGGCGGAGAAGTAAGAGCTGACGACACTAGGCGATTGCACCGCTGCGGTCGCATTGTTGAGAGGATACAGCCCTATCAAGGGTGCTTCTTTTGTATCGATGCCATAACTGCGGCAGTTCCAGCATCAGTCACGACTCAATGAATTGCCCAGGCTGTAGGACACACCTGAAGATCGAATAAACAGTGTGCAAGAAAGGTTGGCCTGTGCGAATATCAGCTATCATACGTTCACCTGAACTCAGAGTTTCTTACCTAGTTGCCAGTCTATACCATCAGATCGGGGCGAAGTAGCAGCCGGCCAAGCCAGACAATAATACGAATCGCCCGCGACAGGCCCGACCAGGTAGTCGGTAGGCTGAAGAGTAAAGTTGCCGTACCTTGATACAGAGTAAGCACAATTTCCGAATTCGGGACAGAGCGATCGTACCCGAAGTTATACGTTATCGTTTCGCTCGAATCGCATGGCACCGCCCATTGACCATCTGCGGATGGGACATGAACAAGGTTCAGCTGGGATGATCTCCGCGAACTCACTCGTCTGGTCAACAAGGCGACTACCGCTGAATCCAGAGAAGATCCGCTCGACCTTGTCAAACAGTCAGATGAAGGCCATGCCAATTCATAGTTCATGCTCACATCTTGATAGGGTCCATAAATACCGGAAGAACCGCTGTTGCTCATCTGTGAACTCTGATAACTGACCGGCAAGAAGAAAGCACTCACACATCCAAGAGAGCCAAAGAAGTATTCGAATCTGACTGAGAGTATGTCGGTGCGGGGTTGATATACGTGCCATTAACCTACGCGAATCAACACGGAACTCTGAAGCAGCGATGGAGGTGGACCTACCCAAATTTGACGGAGCTCGATCGCCCATTGGAGGTAGCTCGCCGTCGTGCCGTCGGTGCCGTTGAATGGTGCGAACGGAACCACGTCATGCCATTCGATCAGGCTCCTGTTGGTGACGACCGAGGCATCGATTGCACCTGTTGCATCCATCAGTATGATAGCACCTTTCAGCATTGAGATGTGGACAGACCTAGAGTCAGACTCCCAGTCTCGTTCCTGCTGAGGAACAAGCCAAACAGAGGGTAGTTGAGGAGTCCCTGTGATGCCATAGACGCGAATATGGGCGTGGCTACAAAAGTGATTATAGATCATCACTCGGAGCACCTACAAAGAGACTTACCGTTGGCGGCAGTACTCGCAATAGTAGACAAACGAGGGAACCCAAGACCCATGACGCCGCTTATGTCGTCGTTCAACGTAACATTGGACGAGTTCATCAAACCTGACAGACATGAGCGACACGAAAGGTCGCAGTCGCGTAAACTTACCGAACGCTTGTTGAGGAACAGTCAAGTTTTGTAGATATACAGTCTCCCGCGCAATGAAACCAGATGCAACTGCGTAGAAGGATCAGCATCTACGCGCTGAAAACATTATAACAAGCATTGGTATCCTGCATGGTCAAGCCTCCAGACATCGAGTGCGTAGCTGTGTCGTGCTCCATGGTATTTCGCTAGCTTGGGCCCAGCTCATGATGACACAGCAACGGGGATCCGAGACCGCGTCGACGACGTCAATGTCACTGATAGACAAGAAAAGCCATGGGTGTGTAAGGTACGCCAAACCCGCCAAGTCGTCCTCCGTACGCTGCCAAATCATTTGTACGCAGACGATGACCTGGCAGGTTAACATGACCGACGAATCTACGCGTCACCCGTCACGTCCCGCCTTTGAACGAGATGAGCCTTCTTGATTCCGGCTGCTCGGCTGTACTGCGCAGAGCCGAGCAGTCAGCGAGTAGGCCATCGTTCCACCCAAATGTGCAACCAGATAGTGGAGCCATACTATGCATATACCGATGCAGAGAGAACAGCAAGCTCACAGGTAGTATCGGCGTAGCTGATATTGAACAGAGAGTTGTTGCTGTTCACCGACTGGAAGGTCGAGCTGCCGTACGCAAGCTGGTATCTGGGGATGGAGGAGCAGACACTGCTAGAGCACGCCGTGGACACCACCCATAAATCGGCAGAGCCCGAGTCAAGCGCGACGCGAAAGCTCATGTTGCCCATCGAAACGATGGTGTAGTAGGACCTGCGAAGGCATCACGGTGGTGCTCGCGAGCCAGATAGCGCGTGTACGCACTGTTTGTCCGTCGACAATTTCACGCCCAGCAGTGTTGCATGGTTCGCCGTCGTGTTCATGCCATTGACGATATCCTCGAGGATTTGCCGCCTTCCGAGCCTTGCGGGCGTCGAGGGAGCGACCGCCGCAGAGCACCCATGGAGGACGGCGATGAGGGCGACGAGAAGGAGGGCCAGGAACATTGCTTGTGGACGCGGTTTACGAGCCCAGCGACATACGAACGAAGGGGAAGCGAAAGCGCAGCTTGCGTGGGTGAAGGGAGAGTGCTGTAAGTAGTCAGGCTCGCCAGCCCGAAGCCGCCTCTGCGCGCAGCAAGCGCGCAGTTGCCGTAAACGGCTCCCCACGTGGGCTCCCTGGACAGGCGCCGGTGACATTGGCGTCCCTCCACCAATCAGGGCGCAGCAATGTGGCGCGTGTTACCGTCACACCGGTGATTCTGCTTTCTGGAGTTGGGCGAGAAGAGGCGAGAAAACGCTGATGCAGTGAATGAAAATGTCCAAGACAATCCTGTGACTTGCACTGAAATCACGACCACAGCCCATCAGAGAATTGTTCGAGAGCAATGACCATATTACAGTATTACATCTAGATCCCAGCCCGGAGGCCATCGCCCCCCGAGCTACGAGCTCGAGCTGCCGGAACAAATGTCTGGGTACATTCTGTCCGTCGGGTCTTGCGGTATCCAGCCGCCCTCGAGACCCTTCTGATAGCTCCAATCGTCCGCGTTCTCAGCCTGCACGGACCACGTCAGTTTCTGTTACGTCGTGGGGAGATCGATGCCATCAGCCCACTCACCTTCCACGTCCAAAATATCCATCCTTGTACACTCTCGCCGACTGCGACCTGCGCCTCCCAGAATCTGGGCGGAGTCAAACCGGCGTGAGCGCGCTTGATGACTCAAATGAAGCCACCACCTACTTTCTGAGGAAGGTCTTGTAGTCGGCGCTGAACGTCGAGTAGTTTCCCGTCATGCCGTTGCAGCTGCCATAAGCGGTCTCTCCGGAAGCGTAGCTACCATCCCATCGGGCTCCGACATTGCGTCCGTTCAGCCATTTCGCGCAGTCCGTGATGGCGTTCGACCACTCTCCCGTGATAGTCATTAGGTTAGACTTGGCGTACGGTGCTAGCGTGGCATTGATTTGACAAGTATACTGGAGAAATGCACGGATGAGCGCGCGCGCCCTGTTGGGAGGCCGGAGACATACATTTATGTGCTGGTCCTCCGAAAGCTCGATTTGGTCGGTATTGAAAATCTGGTACTGATGCTAGTAGAGCAACTAGTCAGTGAGGACAGACAAACAGAGACGAGGTGGAGCGTACGTAGTCCATGATTACTCCCTGCCCTTCTGGAGGGAGAAGGAAGTTCTGCCAATCCTACAGATGGGTTAGTGGCGGCTATTGCATACAGTACGACGGAACGCCCACATCCACGCCCAAGAAGGCATCACCGATCATGACATGGTTCTCCATTCCTGTGACGTTTCGGACAACAGAGTAACCATCCCTCCAATAGGGTCCAATGGCAGCATTGATGTTCGAATCCCACCCAGCGGGTTCGTTGAGCAATTCCACGACGTTCACCAAGCCGCCGACCTTGTCGGCAATAAATCGGATAATGTCCAGCGTCCGGTCTATATTCGTCGAGTTGTTCGCCCAATCCGCGGAGCCCCTCCGCCCAGAATTATCGAAACCATTCTGCGATCCTGGAGCGCCATGCAAATCCAGAATGACGTGGACCGAATTCTCGTTCGCCCAGTGCAGGCCGCGAAGAAGGTAGGGCCATGCGCCGGTGACGTACGGTGAGACATCCGTCGAGTAGCTCGTGTCGGCGGACGTGATAGGCACGGACCAGTAGCCTACTGGTATTCTAGACAGACGTAAATATCGCTACGTTACAGGTGACAACCAGTCAAACGTACCGCACATGGTTGAGGCCCGCTGCCTTGATGGCCTTGAAGTCGTCCTCTGTGATCCACGTGTCCCAATGTTGCTGCAATGCGCTGGAGGCATAATTCGAGTCTAGCAGCTGGCCAAATGTATATTCGTCGACAACGTCGGTATCATTCGTGTTCTCAAATATGCTCGGAGTGATCCATGGCTATGAACGAGACGGCCGTCAACAGCCTCGACATGAAAGGCGCCCTGCCTGTGAATTATAACGCCACTGGACCACTGACCTCTAGCACGAACCACCCGCCCCTTCGCTCCCATCAGCTGCGCCCCGCTCGATATCCAATGGCAGAAACTCACAGGTTCACCCCTCTGATCACATCCCTCCCGTAATCGAAAGAAGAGGCGTTTGTGGACGCTGCGGAAGCGGAAGGCTGTGCGCCGGTGGCCGTCGCTGAGATCGATGCGGGCGATCCCCCGCCGGACCCAGAAGTCCGGGTAGGCACGCTCCCCGCGTCGTTATGGGCTATGAGTCGACATTGCTGGGCTCCCACCGACGCTGTCGTCGCTGACGCGAGAAGGAGGAGCAGGACGTGGGTGGTCGTACGAGTCATCGAGAGGCATCAGTGGCGGGCGGAGGGCAACTTGAATACAATGTGATGAGGCTGCTCCAAAGACTCGGCGGCTTTCCTCGAGGCCTCGCACGGACTCCCTTGGACTCGGCGCTATGCGACTCGTGTTCCATGCGTGGCGAGCGGTGTACGGCGCCCGGCACTGTTCGGAACGTGGGGGACGTGCATCTTCTCGCTGGCCAGACAATGTAGGCTTGCGTAGTTGTGTCGCATTCCATGTGAGCTAACGCAGTGGCACCCACAGCCAGGGCGATATACATATATCGCATGCATCAGACACGCATCGCTCGATCGAACATTGACTGGAAGAACATGAACTCCGCGCCCACGTCATTGGGCGCCCACTGCGGTAGATCTGACGAAATGATCTATAGAACGAGTTGTCGTACGCTGTGTCGGTTGTCGCGTAAACAGTTATGATCCTGTTCTTCGATGTTCGTGGCCATTCGTGAGTCGTACAACACGCAATTCGCATCCTGATGGTGCCGTTCCAATGGCCGAATCTTATCATCCGAGTCTGGCAGTACTTGAAGATCAAACAAATATTCTCTCGCCTGCGTGACTTCATTGTCGCTTCTCCGGCATCCGGGCATGGTACGATAGCACAATAACGAAGGCATGTATGGGACCATTTCCGCATTAACATAATCATACATCATAGCCGTCCACAGACACCCAGCCGTCGCAGACTTTTATCCGTCAACGGCCGCGCTGCATGTCCTCGGCCTGGAAGAAGCCCACCGAGACCGAGCCACCTAGTTCGTACTCAACCTTGTACTCGACTTTCTGCCACTGCACGCCAAGTATGAGGACAGTGTATTTGTATGTGCGCCAAAGACTGACCTCTAGCTGTCGCTGACGAAAGCTAATCACTTTGCCGGGAACCCATATCTGTCCCCTCAACCTGACAATCACCTGCTGTCCCTGCAAATTCAGGCAGATCAGTGGAGGGCCATCGCTTAGGTGTGTCGGTCGTACCTGACCCTGCGGATAAATCAGCTTATGCGACAGTGGAAAGCATCTAGCAATTGTCACCCACGAAATCGAATTGCACCCGCCAGGCTGGTGCTGACGTCGCAACCGTACTTTGCGACGGCTGCCCCTGACGGGAGCCTGCATTTGGAGCTGGACGAGGGGCATGCGACATGGTGGCAGCGAACTGTATTGTCGAGTGAGGCTGCATCATGCTGAGGTGCGATCCTTTACTATCAGCTGCGTCCATAGGGACCAAATACGCCCAAAGCGAGAACGTGAGGGCAGTTGCATGCAGTGCTCGAAGTATACGATATGTGGCTGTCCTCCAGGCTGGGTAAGCAACTTCATTGTATCGCGGTTGCACCCGGCGGCGACCACCCTGCCGGCAATTGACAGAAGCGAAACAACTGGAGACTCCGCTCGAAACATACGACTCGGAGCGTGGCCTGGGGTCAACGACAAATACGACGTTTCGACCAATGACCCGTGTCACGCAAACTCATTGCTACATTGTGAGAACCCTCTTTCGCTATGCAAAATCACCGCGCAATTGACATCGGACGCGGGGAATTCAGACATCGCAGACACACTATACTGCATACGGTCAAGCGTGTCCCGGGGTTCGAAGGATAGGCTTGCATGTTCCCTCGAGGTGCATATCTCTGTATCGGCCCGTCTGGAGGCAGTGATGCCCCACAAGGTTACGCAACTCTGACCTTGAGTGGTTCGGTATTGCGACTGAACAGAACGCTCAATTTCAGGTTCTTTTTCGTCGGTGATACGATGGACTCGATGTTATTTCAGGTCCATACATGCGTCGTACACCACAGTGGACCTTGGCTGATAGCGAAGACGCAATATATCCGGTTCTCCTTCACAGAGCCTCGAACGAGTGGAGCGTCGCACCAAGTCGGGACTCGGTAGCGTGTCGGGGTGGTCGCTTGCACGACGCTGAAGCCGAACGCTTCGCACAGCGCTTTCCCAGTGGGACTCACTGTTAATCGGGTCCCCAGGCAAGCCAGGTCCGGGGTCCCCAGGCGAAACCGACCCCGTTGCTCCTTCTCTCACGCTGGGGACTCTGCCAGTGCGAGAGCTCCGTGGGACACAGGTGATCACAGGAGCAGCTGAGACACCACACAAGGGGCTATCTTTACGTTTGTGTGGTTTGGCTGCAATGATGGACATATGGCAATAGGGTCAAGCACGCCGTCGCACAGTGGTACGGGGCTAACGGATCACAACCGTCGCCGTCGGTCCGTGGCGAACGCGTGTCTTTGCTGCCGGGCATCCTACAGCTGCGCAATGAGTCAATTGCGCGAAGAAGCAGATATTGGTATGATGTTCTGCAGGCCCTCAATGAAGCACGCTGCAATCGGCGGCTCCGTCACCAGATCAGCCCGATCGGCCGATACGGAAGCATCTCACGTCCTGTCCAAGTCGTTGTCCATGTTAACTGTGCGTTTGCTAAGACACATTGCTGTTCTCCAGATGACCTGATTGCTCAGAATTTCGCGGTTGGTGGACAATCGAGTCGCTTTGATGATACATAAACTAACGCAATGCTCAATGCGAGCCTACTTTGTACACGGTCAATACAACTGCCTTCGTCGTTCGCTAGCCCCGGATCATTACGCCTATAACTAGTAACGGAGAACGTCGGTCACAGGATAGTCTGAGATGTAAATGGTGTGATGGCTTACAGTGGTCTGCCGGCGAGGTGGATCGGCGACGGCGGGCTCTCTGAGTCGAGCGTTCTGCTGCGAGGCTTGGGTTACGGTCCCTAGTCCCTGCTTCAAACTGATTGATTGATTGGTGTGCAAATCGGTCAGACTATACTCACACTTCCCTGCATTCAACCAGAATGAGGTCAGCGGACGCAAAGAGCGCGATGGAATCATGTCCTACGTTGTTGGCCATGGGATATGTAGTAGGTCCAGCTGCCGTAGTTGGTAACGAATTGCTCCTGGAGGCCTACGTCGTCCATATCATGATGTTAGAAGTCTGAAGTAGTGTAGCTCTAGTTTGTAGTCGTACGTTATGGGCCTGAGGAGGTGCCCGAGGTTGACTACCCTGCGGCGCCTGCGCAAACATCTTGTGTTGAGGACCCATGGCATACACGGGGGGGGGGGCAAGAATTCGCTTCGAGAGGAGGCCCTTACGATGGTAAGCTTTATACCTAGCCAGGCAGCTGACGCGTATCAAACCGCAGAGTCATGATTCTGTTTGAGCGCGGGAAGAGTGGCCCTGCCGTGTAAGGGAGAGTGAACACTCTAGGCCGGAGAGTAATCCGCAAGGATGGATAGCACGCCGAGGAGATGTCCCCATTCCGGAAACAACGGAGTCTGTGTTCTCCAAGTCCTTTCCACGAACTTAGATAGGGCCGCCACTTCCATAGATAGGTTTATGGTTGACTCGCGTGAAATTCAGCTATCGGAGAAGTACCATTATGGCCAGTAGGGCAACGGAGCCATATCCCGACACGCTCAACGTCATTGAACCATGGGAGGCGCGTAAGAATCGCGTGTGAAGCTCCGTACGCCGGCTATCGGAGGCTAGCAGAGGGACGCCCGTCGAGAACAGTAGAATACGGATCATGCAGAGCTTTTGAACATACTGATGCGGCAGATGCATTTCCTTGAACGATGTTACACTCCACCTTCATTCAGGCCCTGAAGTCGCACTGCGGTGATTCAATCCCGGCGGAACCACAGTGGTTAACTAGTGGGCTGTGGTCCTCTAATGTCCCTTGGCAACGAATGGAAGTGATTCCACCTTGCCCCGGGTGTTCGTTCTTTCTGAAGAATAGATGCTCGAGCGCAATGCTTCTCACCGATCCGGGACATCTAACAGTCTAACATCCTGCAGTGATTCAGTTACAGACTTAGAGAGCGATCAACGCAGTACCGTCGTGTGGAATGCACCATTGTATCGATGGACAGCCTGCAGCTGGATAGGAGAAGTCGAAGCCGAGAATCATGGGCACAATTGACCGAGCAAAGTGCTGCGATCCGAGTCAGTGCGATGGGCGCGAGCGCTCGAAACACGGGCACGTGACTATGGCAAGCCATCCTCACTGGGCTCAGGCTGTCATTCATCCGAAGCATCGCGATTCGCGCCTTACCACTGCTCCTTCGCCACCAACCAGTACTTGTCTCACCAACTATACCCACAACTGACCCAGAAGATATAGTACGTACTACAAGCTGACTGCTTGAGTAGTTTGTGCAAGCGCACAAAAACTAGTAGTGACGAGAGGGCCTGCACTGTGCAGCTGTCCGCTCGGAGTCCAGAAGTCACGCCAGGATCAGGAGCTCGCCCGTTCTACGTCACTCGCAATGCCAAACCAGTTGTCTGTTCCTTTCAAGAAGACGTATACGGCAGAGATTCGACAAGCCGTCCGGGAGTATCTATTCAAGAACCACACAGATACTCACCCTGACGCGTTTCGATGGGACATCAACCGCTGGGAAACCCTCCGCAAGGATGGCGTCGGCGGTGTCGTTCACGTCGGCAAAGTGGAACCGTCACTGAGGTATGTTGTTGTCCGTGAGACGCGTCCCATACATTATTGACTTTGACAAGTTATCACGCACAGCTTGTATTTATTATGACGAAATTGCCAGCCGATGTCAGTGTCTTTCCCGGGTGACTGACTCTGTACTCTGAAATTCAAATCCTTCTAGATCGGGCTAGAAATAGCATATGCGCCAGTGTTTGCCTCTAGTGCGCTTCCAGTTACACTGTCGAATCTGTTATTCGAACGAGCTGGCGTCTTGTTCAATATCGGGGCCCTCGCCTCTCAATTGGCCGCTGCAGAGGACCGCTCAACAACTCAGGGCCTCAAGCAGGCAATCGCATACTATCAGGTGAACCGATCTGCGTGACTATGATGTTGATGGCGCGCTGAAGTTCAAAGAGTGCCGCGGGGACTTGGAAGTATATGGCTTCGTCTGTGGTATCCCAGCTGAGAGCCTCTGTTGCTGAGGATGACATGCCCGCGGACCTTACGGAAGCATTCGTCACAAGCCTAGAATTGTTGATGTTAGCGCAGGCACAAGAATGCGTGTGGCAAAGGGCTGTAATGGGTCAGCCTTTGCTTTCGGCTATGTCTACCCGCGACTAACAGACATCGCAGACAACTACAAGAACGGACTCATCGCCAAATTGTCCATGAAGGTCACGGCCAAAATTATCGTCGCCGGAAAATTTGCACTGACGCCTACACAGGTTTCCTCCCTATACGGAGAGTCCCTCGTGGCCATCAAAGGTGCCTCACCATCCATCCGGCATATGTTCCCTTCGGTGCGGACCTTCGTACATCTATTGGACCGAGTGTATGAGTTAATATAGCCCCACTCAGCACTGGCAGGCCCATCTTGAGACAAAGCAATTACACTTCGAAGCCGCTGCATACTACAGGAAGAGCGTGGAAGATCTAGAAGCCAGCAGGTCGGCGTAGTAGTCCGTTCTGAGATGAAGACCCTGAACATTCGCGATGCAGGTACGGCTATGAAATAGCACGGCTCACCGAAGCACAAGCCGCGGCCAAGAAGGGCCATGATGTCGCCCGCCGCGGTGGTGTCTCGCCGGCCGTCCTCCAGGACATCAAGGTAGCTCAGGGACTATATTGTGATATGCGCGACAACTGACATAGCCCGAAGTCCCTTTGGGATACAGTTCAGAAGAACTTCGCCCGCGCGGAGCGTGATAACGACCTCATCTATCACCAAGACGTGCCATCTGCATCAGCCTTGCCGCAACTACAAGGCGTGTCTATGGTCCAGTCTGCTGTTCACACAGCATTGACGGACCCTAAGACTGCCATCGGCGGTGACGGCGTGATTTTTGCCGAGCTGCTCGGATGGGGCGCAAGGGTTGCAATAGGTAGGAACACGACCTGTGTTGCTTGTTCTGCCGGTCAACGGCTAATCATACGACCTGTGTCGCAGACATATACAATGACAGACGGCAGAACTGGATCAAAGATGAGGTGCTAGATAGGGCTCAGCAGCTTGATGACCTCACCACGAAGTGAGCGAGCCCTCTCGGGAACCCGTAGTGCATGATCGTTCGTCGCTGACACTCGTGCGAACGATAGAACCCTCGAGTCGCTCAATCTCCCTGCAGCGCTGGAAGCGCTGGAGAGACCAGTAGGACTGCCCCCGAGTCTATTGCAAAAGGCAGAAGAAGTAAGAGTGGAAGATGGTCCGGCGAGGATTGAATCATCGGTAGACAATGTCCGGAAGCTCGCACAGCAAGACATGGGTATACTGGATGAGGTGCGTCTGTGTGTCGGAGCATGGTCCACACGGCAATGACACGATGTAATTCCAACAAAAGGCCATGGATATCCTTGATCAAGAAGCGGATGAAGACGAAACCATCCGGGCTGAAACGAGTGTGGATCGGCCCCCGTCCCACGAAGCCAACATGGAGCTGATTGGGAAGGCCGAGCGCTACCGGAATATTATGGACCAGGCGTCAGAAAGCGACGGGCATGTCAGGCAGAAGTGGGATGATTGGGAGAAGAATATCGTAGAACTGACCTGGGATGAGGTAGGACCCTGCTTATTCCAGTGATCGGCATTCACGTAATTGTTTCTGGCAGGCACAGCTCGAGGCGTCCATCCCATCATCAACAGTGTCGCTTTCCCCATCCTCGAGGTCCGGCGCCAATCCGACGCAGACACACGCGCGCGCTCTGCGGGTGCTTCTCGAGTCTCTGGATGACGTGACGCGAAAACGAGAAGACCATGTCAGGCGTGCCACTCGTCTTGCGGAGTCTGAGGATATCAGCCCTCGGATCATCAAAGCAGCTAATGCCATTGCACAGTGGGTAGAAGTTCAGCCGGCGAAATTCGAAGATGTGCTGGAAGAAGAGCTTGTAAAATATGAGAAGTTCCGCGTCGGTGTGGAAGAGACGGCGCGCGGACAGGAGTCGCTTCTGCAGCAGATCAAGGTCATCCCTCTCGACTTGACTCCATGCTCACGCTCGCTTAATGATGGTCCATGTCAGGAGCGGAACGAGATGTTCATACAGTCTCGCAGAGAAGATACAAGTGTCAAGGAGCGCGAACATGCCTTGCAGTCCTTGGATCTCGCGTATCACAAGTACAAGGAGATCACACGAAATCTTGACGAGGGTCTGAAGGTTAGTTTGAGATAATCGCTGTATAATCATGCCCATGACTCACGTGTACAACCCAGTTCTATAACGACTTCGCAGCCATTTTAACACAATTTAGGGATACGTGTAAAGATTGGGTCAATATGCGCAAGCGCGAGATTCAGTGAGTATTTCGCGCTTTGTTTTTGAGCCTCGGAGGTCGGCTCATGGGGCCGGAAAGCAATCTGACCAGGGCAATGAGTTCAATGACCCTAACACCGCCCGCAACGCCCGCTTCCCCTCCAAGGAACATTTCTACGCAACATCCAGAAGACGTACAGCCTTCAACGCAGCTTGCCCGTCAGGCGGTGTTGGATCTTCCTCCTCCGGATTCGGACGAGTGGGAGAGCATGGTGTTGCCTCCTGCGCGTCCGTCCTTGCATGGCACGAAGCAACGCCCATAAGGTTAGGATGGGCACGTCCCAGCTGACCTGACAGGACTCGGACACGTCTTGCAGACTGATGTAACTATGTAAAGCGATGGCATGCATACTGATTTACTGTGTGTCGCTTAGGAATAAATGGATGATCGTCGTACGAAACAGCACCGACGAAGACGCTACGTGACATTGTTACACCCTCAGACTCGTCCTCGAGCTCGTTCCTCCGTTCGGAATGTATACGGCGGCATGCACGTGCTGAGCTTGCCGCAATGGGCGTCAAGTGCCTGTGCTGGCCATACTGACAGCGCTCATCGCCTTACCACTGATCGTTTATCTGTACCGCATTGCGGTCCACACAGCATCCTCGAGTGAGGCCAAAAGCGCATCACGAACGCGAGCTCACCTTCCACCAGGACAGACAGACCTACGATCGCAATGCAGACGCCTCCCCAGTTCCCCACACCCAACCATGGCCAGTCTCCGCCTCCGTATCAGGCGCATCAAGCGCCCCCACCATCCGGGTTCCGCATCCCACTCAGCACTCAGTCCGCGCTGCCGTCCCCCGAGCAGCTCGGCCAGCCCGTGAGCTTCGACGGGGACGGTCGCTCGCCCGTGTACATTGGCTCTGCGATCTTCCCGAACTCCGTGCACCCCTGCAAGATCGGCCCACACCTGTCGCCGCCGTGCCGCGTGCCATACGGCGGCGGCGAGCACGAGCACAACGGGCGGTATGACCTCCTGCCATTCGATCCCAATACGATGGAGTGGGTCCCCACCTCGCATGGCCGAGTTCCTCCCGGCCGGCGTCCCGTAGAGGGCGGTTACGAGCAGGGCGGAGGAAAGCTTTACCATGCCATGGCTACTGTCCAGGGCGTCCGAGTCCCTGGTAAGACTGGCGAGCACCTTGTATGTACCATTTGAAGTCATGCTTGCGGCGGGGCAATTGACGTGTGGACTACTTGGCAGGGCGCATGCAATGTTGCGTTTGGCGGCGGCGAACACGTCATTCACGAGAGCTACGAGATCCTGTAAGTTCGCGGCTACGCATGCAAGGGCTGTAACTCTGATGCTTCCGGTGTACAGATGCTGGCGTTGAACGGGTGTCGAGAGCGTGAATGAGAGGATTGGTCATGAGTGCAAACGAGCATGTAACATTAACAGGAAACTATCTGACGAGCACCGATACATTGTCCCCAAAAATCCCCCAGTGTCATGCCATGCGTCCCTTGGCGTACCATTCTCAACGGAAAGGCCGTAATACGAGCAAGTGTATTGCCCGACAATAGCTTATCGGACTACCGTCAAAGACTGCCATCTGACACAGTGTCCCAAGCCTCCGTGGCTAACGGAACCATGAGGATCGAGAATAGATTCGCGGACGCCATCACGTAGGCTGTCTCGCCCAGGTGGACTCGCCTCGAGGCGTGGTACAAGCGGCGCAGGCAAGATGTTCAGGTGCGTTCGACCTAGAGAAGGGATAGCACCGTGGTCAGATCCACGAGGATGAGCCTCCTGCATCTCGCAGGAGCAATCACGAATGACGGCCCCACTCACAACGTGCAAACGAGACAATTCCATTCGCATTTGTCTTTGTTGTGACGTTGATCAGAGTCAGTCAGTTGACCGCTGCTGCGAGCTGCTCTTGACGCGGGTCCGTTCGACTTCGCGTTCTGTGGTTCAGGGGGTGCCTTCCGGTTCCCACCGAGACGCTGGCCGGTGCCTGTTAGTCCTAACGATTCGAGCTTGCGCTGTTTCATCTCGTCTTCGATGAGGTTGCCGTAAGGCACGTCTCGTTTGGCCTTCTTCCGCGGGGCTGTTTTGCCGTTCGGGGTTTCCTCCGTTAAGTCTATGACTTCCGAACTAACTCGCTGCTTTCCCTTGCGTGATGATGATTCCTCCACGGCGGAGGTAGCGGTAGCACTCGGGCGTGATAGAATCTGGACATCGCAGGGTGGCTCTTCATCTGTCGTCGACGATATCCGCGGAAGATGAAGTCTGACGAGAAGTCGGTCTGCGAGCTCTTCAGGTGTCCATGTCGTTCTGTGCTGTTGCGTCAAGCATGGTGCGCCGTCTCTCCTGATCCGTCTCCTCCACGATCTCCACGTCGCTATCCTCTTCATCCTCATCGATTTCATCCTCCCGCGACTCGGTCGACGGTCCGGCTAACGCAAAGGAAGAGTCAAGCTTGCTGTAGCCAGGCACAGCGAGCCAGAAGCTGACCTGCACCCTGCAACGCCTTTAATCTCCGTTCCGCCGCGAGCGCCCTCTCCTCCCTCGCGCGTTTACTGCCCGCCTTCTTCCTGAAACCTGCGCCGGACTTCTTCTGCTCCTCGTCGCTGGCGTCCTCGTTGACGGCACGGCCGGAGCCCCGGAATGTGCCCTTTGCTGTGACTCGCGAGCCCGCTTTGCGCCTTTTGGCTGTTTGGGCACCTGTCTGGGAGGGGCCGGCTGTACGTCGCCGGCGGAGAGACGTCGGGCGTTTGCGTGCTTGGGCACCGCCGCACTGTGGATTGAGCAGACGTGTGAGACAGCCTTTTAGAGAGTAGAATGGAGACGTACCATGTACTCTGGGAGGTCTCCTGCGCCGAGGGATTCGCCGCCGACGCGTGCAGAGTCTGCTAGCCTCTTGCCGGATGACCAGTAGCCTACGTTGCTTCAGCAATTAGAACGATCACAGTGAGTTACGATGGCTTCCTGACCGTCTCCGTAGTACCCTTGCTCTGTAGCTCTCTCACTTCGGCGCGTAGCTTGGCCCACAGCGCTTGGAATGCAGGGCCATGGTTCTGGTGCTGACAATGGCATGGATACTCGAAGTTCCTTCAAGCGTGTGCGAACCCACCGTGATATGTGCTAACTTGATAGGAGCCGCGCCCTTCAGAACCCCTCAGATATCACAACATCGGCCTGACCGACACACCTCGTGGCATAATGTGCTCATGAGCCAGGATATTGAGGAGAAAGCCCCACTGGCCTCTCTGAGTACCAGTTCTAATGGCCCCGCTCAGATCCAGTCGACCCCCTTGCCCGTATTAAGGGTCACCTACCGACCACTTCACCCGCATTCCATTCCTCCCGGCGAAGACCTTGTTGAACTCGTACTGCTCACTGATCGTCACAACGCCTCGCCGACCATGCAGTCACTCGTCGTACCTCTTCGAAGCTGTTCACCACGAAGCCGTGCGCTTTCATGACCGGCCGGACCTGAGCAGCCAGTGCACGGAGTAGCTGGCGTGCCTCCTCTTGGTCCGCCGCGTCTGGCATGGGAAGAGCGGTTATGAAGTTGATGTGCGGGTTGGGATTTATCTCGCGCTCGTTGAGTCGGACGTGGACCATATTCTGCAAGGCGTATGTACTTAGCAGTAGAGTCTGAGAACGTCCGAGTGTGGCGGACGGAGGAGAGGAGACGCGCGTGTGTGGCTGCAGCCGCGGCCATAGCGCGGCGGGGCTCGCCATGGACCAGTCTCGATGGATCCGCGTCGACGCGTCGGGCTGAGTCTGCGCTATATCTGCCCGCATCGCCCAGGCCTCGCACCTCCCGCCCGTGCTCGAGGGGCCGACGGCCAGCGACGCGCACCACGTCGAGCTTGTTTGTGCGGAGGCGAGTCCGCGACGCGTCGAGGCGCGCCTGTATGGATGGTCTGACTATTGGCGCCTGACGCGGTCTCTACGCTCCTGCCAGTCAAAAACTCGGGGTAGGCCCCCTCATCGATCCATATTCATAGCCACCCTATCTCCGGGTCTTCTACCTCCACCATTCCCTTGCCCGTGTCTACGACCTCCGCACGGCGCATACAGCGACACCGACGGCCCTCAACACTCGAAGATGAAGATCGCTGTGCTCACGTCCGGCGGGGACAGCGCCGGCATGAACGCCGTCGTCCGTTCAGTCGTAAAGATGGCCATCGCCAAGTGCGGCTCCCTGTGGCCTCTTTCGTCTTCCATTTGACCTTGATCACCTGTTCTCAGAGGCTGCGAGGCCTGGGTTGTCCGCGAGGGGTACGAGGGTCTCGTCCGCGGCAATGCGCAAGAGTCGTCCGACTCCCGTACCGTGAAAGAGGACGCGAGTTTCGTGCACAATCTTCGATTTGGTGACGGAGAGCTGCTGAAGGATGGCACGGGCGACTACATCAGTGGACGCACTATCAAGGGGCGGTATATCGTCCGCGTAGGATGGACGATGTACGCGGGTGGTTCGGCGAGGTGAGTGACCCCAGTGGCTGTCTGAACAGCGAGGAATGACTGCGTCTAACAGGGTGGGACGTTGATTGGAACTGCCCGCTCCACCACATTCCGCACACAAGAAGGCCGGCAGACGGCAGCATATAACATGATCAAGGAGGGCATTGACGCCCTCGTCGTCTGCGGAGGAGACGGCTCTCTGACTGGTGCAGATGTCTTTCGGTCCGAATGGCCAAAGCATGTCGAGGCGTTGCGTGCAGCAGGTGCGTGATATTCAGCGCCTCATGAAGGGACTCCTAGTGGTCATGCTTTCCGACAAGTCGAGTGCTCCACAGTGTGCCGAGTCGCGTATATGCGCTGCACAAATCCTCAAGCGTCGGGCTTGCTGCCGCTCGCACTAGTCACCCATATGACGCTCGAGGATCTGTTGCAGTGCGGCACTTGAATGTACAGGAAGGCATCGCCCTAGGAGTCCCTCCTAGAACAGCCTGATACTAAGTCTCCCAAGGCAAGATCACCGACGAGCAGGTTAAGAACCACCATCATTTGCGCATCGTAGGCCTCGTGGGCTCAATTGACAACGACATGTCTATGACGGACCTGACAATCGGTGCAGTCACGGCGCTGCACCGTATATGCGAGTCCATCGACAACATCAACTCGACCGCCGTGTCGCATTCGCGTGCCTTTGTGGTGGAAGTCATGGGACGGCATTGCGGATGGCTGGCGCTCATGGCGGGTGCAAGGTATGTAGACGCACCACATGGATCGGGAGGCAAGAGCTGACAACCGTCAAACAGTTGCGGCGCGGACTTCATCTTCATCCCGGAAGACCCTCCCTCCGAAGACAATTGGGAAGACAGCATGTGCAAGATGATCCAGACCGTAAGTCCACATCGCGCGGGGACCTACAGCATGCTGAGATCACGCAAAGCACCGGGACATCGGGCAGCGCAAGACGATCGTGATCGTCGCGGAGGGCGCGATCGACAAGGACCTCAAACCGATCCGGGCGGAGTATGTCAAAGACGTGCTCGCGGAGCGGCTCGGCCTCGACACGCGGGTGACCACGCTGGGGCACACGCAGCGCGGGGGTGCGCCCGCGGCGTACGATCGCATCATGGTGGGCTCCCAGATCTCGCTTGTGGTGTCGTGTTGGGCTGATTGTGCCTTGTGTGTGTAGCCGACACTACAAGGTATCGAAGCTGTCGACGCGCTCCTCGAGTCCACGCCGGATACACCGTCGTACATGATTGGCATCAGCGAGAACAAAGTCACACGTGTCCCACTTATGGAGGCTGTCGCTCTGGTGCGTCTCGATTACCACATTTTCGCTCCACGCTGCCTGACGTGTATTTACGTACACGGTGTGTAGACGCGTTCGGTGGGTACAGCGATCTCAGAGAAGAACTTCAAGAAGGCAATGTCGTTGCGCGACCCGGAGTTTGCAGAGATGCTGGAGGGGTTCTATGCTACGTCGGTGCTGTTGAAGGAGCCAATGCTGCCTCATCATCTGGTGCGTTCCGCGGTCGTACCATGGCTGAGCTAAGTCTCATGACAGTATACGCCCAGCGAATGCGTGTTGGCATCATGCAGTAAGCACAATGTTCATCGCGTCACAGCTTCCGCGAATTGACCGTTCCACGCAGCGTTGGTGCGCCTGCAGGCGGGATGAACGCGGCAACACGCACCGCCGTGCGCTACTGCCTCCGGCAAGGGCACAAGCCGTTCGCAATCCACAGCGGGTTCCCCGGCCTGCTCGAGGACAACGTGCACCCGCTCTCCTGGCTCGGGGTGGACAACTGGATGACGCGGGGCGGATCCGAGCTGGGCACGAACCGCAAGCTGCCGGACATCGACCTCGGCGCGGTCGCGGCGAAGTTCCAGCAGCACAACTTCCACGCGCTCCTCCTCATCGGCGGCTTCGAGGCGTTCCACGCGCTCTCCATCCTCGAGGCCGCGCGGAAGAACTACCCCGCGTTCCAGATCCCGATGGTCCATCTGCCCGCGACGATCTCGAATAACGTGCCGGTGATGGAGTACAGTTTGGGCTCGGACACGAGCCTGAACGCGCTGGTGACGGCGTGCGATGCGATCAAGCAGAGCGCGTCGGCGAGTCGGAACAGGGTGTTTGTTGTGGAGACGCAGGGGGGAAGTGTGGCTACATCGCAACGATGGGTGCATTGGCGGTAAGTCGGTCAACAGCTGAGGGGATTCCGTTGCTGAGCGAGATTTCCAGACCGGAGCCGTGATTGTGTATACCCCAGAGCGGGGTATCGACCTGGACATGTTGCGCCGCGACGTCAGGTTCTTGAAGAGACGGTTTGCTCTTGACCAGAAGGGTAAGGCAGAGGGACGACTGGTGCTCAGGTATGTTTCTCGCAGCCAACCGCAAGTCAGATTCTCAATCACTTCTTAGGAATGAGTCGTCGTCCGACGTCTACAGCACAGACTTCATCAGGAAGATGTTCAAAGAGGAGGGCGGCTCGCTGTTCGACTCGCGCGCCGCCATGCTCGGGCACACACTGCAGGGCGGGATCCCCTCGCCGCTCGACCGGACCCGCGCGGTGCGCCTCGCGCTGAAGTGCATGTCCTTCGTGGAGGAGCACCACCAGGCGCTGCTCCGGCAGCAAGGGCGGAAGCTGGCGCCGCCCGAGTCCGCGGCGGTGATCACGATCCAGGGCACGGCGGTGAAGTGGGTGCCCGTCACGGAGATGGTCACGCACGCGGACATGCACAACCGGCGCGGGAAGGAGGCGTGGTGGGCGCCGTACACGGACTTGGTCGAGATGATCGTTGCGCGGCAGCAACTGCTGGACAAGCACCTGCCTGTGGATATCTGAGGGCGGTTGTACGTGTGTATTCGATGGCAGAAGCAAACATCTTGTTGTATTGAGCCAGACATAGAGTCGTAGACAACCGAATAGATTGTATAGGTAGCCACTGCGTACGATATATCGTTAAATTCTGTCATTGAGGGCCTCGAGGAGATGCGGGACCGTGCGCTAGAACTTCGTGACCGACAAAAACACTGGCATACTAGTCACAGATTCAACGTTCGACTCAACCATTTGTCTTTCATGGTACATGAGACCGTCTGGCAGAGCCAAGGCTCGGTGGTACATACCTGCGCTCCAAGACAGAATAATGTCGGCTCCTGTTCGACTCGGAGTTGGGCTATAGACTTTGGAAACACCTGGAACGGTTCCTATCCGCGGCGCACGCCGTGTCTCCGACCAGAACCTCCGAGGACGAACTGCGAGCAGGAACAGATCAACGTTACTCGTGAATGTGTGAGTGGACATGCGCACGCTGGGCTGGACGTGGTCTGAGCAGCAACGCAGACGATGTGTACGTAAGCGATCGTGGGAAAGTGATGTTGGGCTGAGGGCGGGCGTGGCGGGTGTGCGTGTGTTTGACTGCCACCAGCGCGCCCTGCCCCGTGTGTACGCGACGCGTCTCTCCCCCTTCCACGCCTCCGCGATGAAGCAGAACGGCGCTGTCCAGCGATTTCCCCTCCCCTCAGACCATGTAAACCCTCATCTTAAGCAGAGTCCGTCCTCCTTTCTCTCCGATAACCTCACCGTGACCTATTGTCCTCTTCTCCAGTGGATCCCTCCAAACCTCCCCCTGTCAAGTTCCAAGAGATCGTTCGCGATGGTCAGGCAACTATCGTGCGTGGCCCTCACCGTTCTCTGCTCCGCGATCTGACCACACCTTCCAGGTTGGCCGCCTGAAGATCCCGACGGTACGTCCTTTCGCTCGCGCCGTCCTGCGCCGCTCACCCTCGCCCGACAGCCCTCCGGACACGCGTTCATCCTCCGTCGCCTCGACACGGGTGCGATCAGCCTCACCACCATGTTCCGCGCTGCCTTCCCCACCGCGACCGACGATGCAGAGAAGCTCGAGTCCAGCTGGGTCCGCGCCTCCTTCGACCTCTCCGGCACCAACAAGGGCGGCCGCGCCCGCTTCGCCGGGACGTGGGTCACCCCCGAGATCGCGCTCCAGCTCGCCGACAGCTACGGCCTCGGCGCCGCCATCTCCGTCCTCGCCAAGGCTGACCCCGACCCGGCTGTCGTCTACCGCCGCTCCACGCGCGCACAGCAGCCCACGCCCGAGCAGTCGCCCGCCACGGGCAAGGAGCCCGGCCCGACGCCCGCAAAGAGGCGCAAGGAGGCGTCGCCCATGACGCCCGCCTCCGCGTCGGTGCCCACTCCTGCCGCCGCACCGGCGGCTGCGAAGCCCACCGTTCCCACCCCACCACCCTCCACCGCCAGGCAGACCGCTACGCCCCCTCCCAGACGGTCAACCCGGCACAAGAGCCCCGGCCCGCCCGCGGCTACGCCTCTCCCCACCAGGACGCCGCGGAGCGCGCGCGGCACACGTAAGACCCCGAACGCCGTTAAGGACGAGGTCGACGGTGCGGTCGACCCCATCGCCCAGAAGCTCGCGGACGAGGTGATGGCGGAGGACATCCGCGAGCAGAAGGAGCTCATCGCGCGCCTCAAGGCACGCCGCGAAGAGGCGCGCCGCTTTGTCGAAGAAGAGGACGAGGAGGACGAAGACGCCGAGTCTGGCGACGAGGACGAGGTGTCGCCCGCGAAGCCCGCGAGCAAGCGGCAGCGCGAGGACGAGGAACCCCTCAAGTTCAACTTCAAGGAGCCCTCGGGCGAGGTCGGCGAGCGGGCGATCGCGACGAACCGCCGGGTGTCCATACTCGCGAACATGCCCCCAGAGCGCAAGTCTCTCGCCTGGGGCGCCCTCGCGTTTGCTGTCGGATGGGGCGCTTTGTGAGTTGTCGTGTTTGCGTCCCGTTGTGTTGATGGTCCTGACATGCGTCCTACAGCCTGCTGCCCACGATGCAGAACTATCTACAGATCTGAACCCCCGGATGGGTCGATACCCAACCGGGGTTTAAGTCTGTATCGATCTAGACGACGCACCGGGACTTTCCCACCCTGCGGGTCGCCGGGTGTTATAACGATGTCTCTCATATACGTCTTGCTCTCCGCTGTGTAATAGTGTGCTCCTCCCTTATCGTGTTCTGCGACACCATTCCCCCCTTCCTGCCATATATCGTTACTTTTCCGCGTCTTTTATTTGTGTTCATCTTCTATCTCTGACGACACCTCTCAACGGCCTAGTAGGTACGTATGTTTTATCTTGCCTGTAATAGTGTAGTATGCGCCGTACACTTTGTCTCTACAATTGGGAAATGATGGATAAACTTGCCCTCGCGGGTGAATGAATGCAGCTAGCATGGCAGCTCTTTCGTACGGAATCACGGTTGTTCATCTAGCATGCTCAAAGCCTGTCGCATTTTCTCTGAGACGATTGCTACCTGTGGTAAGGTCAGCATTTCCGAACTCGAACACTCCGCCGCGGTACGCACATTCTCAGGATCGAAAGGCTGGAAGTGGTTCCCCGGAATGTCGACGACAGGGACCACCGCGCCCAGCACTTTCTCCCACCCCTCAACCGACTTGGCAGGCTCCCGTCTGTCGGTCAGGAATGCAGCGGTCGCGCGCCCCTCCACGTCGCCGACGTATGCCTCTTGCGATCGCAGCATGACAGCCTTGGGTAGTCTGACATGGCATGCCGGAGACCGCGCAGGGTCGTAGTGCGCCAACGCCCTCGAGGCGTGCCGCATCTGCAGACGCACGAGCTCTGCGTGTCTCGGGTTCGCCACTTTCGCGCTGACGACCGCGTCGATGACCGCGTCCGGGAGCGCGCAGCCCATCCGCGGGTGCGGGGAGTCGATCAGGAGCAGACCGTCCACGCGGCTCCCGCTGGCGACGAGCATGCGAGCCACTTCGAATGCCACGACTCCGCCAAAGGACCACCCTGTGTCGAGGCGCGTTAGAACTTGATGCACGGAATCCAGAGCGAAGCTCACCTCCTAGTAGGCAAGGGCACCCTTCTCCCAGAGTCGTCCGGACGAGCTCTGCATAATGCGCGGCGATCTCCAGGATCCCACCTTTCCACCCCTCTCCTGAAGGCACCTTGGGGTTGTGTATGCCCCACACGCGCCGACCCAGGTCATCCAAGCGCATGTAAGGATGTACCATTCCGCTCCCATCATGAATCAGGACCAAAGGCGTCTCTGTCTGGTCCTTGCCGTCCTGCAACAACATTGGGTTCGTTCGCACCTGCAAGCTCGTAGCGGGATCTGGAGACGGGCTGGAGCTAGCTGCATGCTTCGCGAGCGCGACGGCTAGTTCCTTGACGGTTTTACATCTGGTAAAGATATCCTGCGGGACCTGGAGATAAAATGTGGAGCTGAAGGAATGGCGAGCTTCTATGGATGACAATGAATCGAGTCCGAGGCGGTCCAGATGTTCGTCGTCGGCCAGCCGCTCTGCTGGTATGTCCAAGATGCCTGAGAGCACGCCCCGCACAGATTCCACGGTGATCTGGGCCGTGAACGGGTCGCGTCCTCGCGGCTTGTCACCAGATAGCCCGAAGTCATGTCCTACATTCGCCTGTCCACTTAGATGTTGCTCGATGAAGTCGATCAGGTCCTTGACTCGCTCGAGGACACCCAGGGCGCGCGCGCTCATGCTCAAGGAAGGATAAGCATCATTCAGGCGACCGGTCAATTCGATACTCATCAAGGAGTCCACTCCGAGGTGGTCGAGTCGTGATTCAAGGGTGACATGGTCGACGGAGATACCACACATTTCCGTAACCAGCCTGGTAATGCGATCTCTAGGCGAAACAAGCGGTGCCGGCGTGTCGATTTTATCGGAACCGAGGGATGGGGTAAGACGCTTCGAGGTGTCGTGGGTGCTCATCGAGAGGATCGCTTTGAAGCCAGACCTCGATAGTCTCCGAAACTGTATCTTGCCCATATGCGCGAACACTTGTCCTGTGCCTCTTTCCAGGTCAATGGCATAAGCATCGGCGATGGCCATCGTCTGTGAGAGGTAGCCGACTTGACAGTACACTCCGAACATAGCAGAGGGGCGGACGCAGTCAGGGAGCACAGTGACGGTCTGAACGTGACTGCAAACGAAGATGTAGCCGTCGTCGTCAGATTCGAGGTTCAGCAGGAAGCCTGCTGCATGTAGTAGCGTGTCCATGAAAACCGGGTGGACGACGTACTGTCCGGAGTCTGACGCCGGTGATTGTGCCAGTGCATATGCATCGACGCCGTCGCATCGTAACGTGATGACCTTGATGGTTCGGAAAGCGTCGGAGTAGTCGACAACACACGAGAACGTCTCGTCATAGATGGTGGAGGCATACAACATCCGAGTGTCCCGAGCACCAGTCTGGAGGGACTTGACACAACCCTGGATCTTATCCCGGAAGCCCGAAAGATGCTCTTCGACGGAATCACGCAGCTCTGCGCGTACATTCCCAGTGCAGTGTACTTGCCATGGTCCCTGCGTGCGTGAGCTCCCGGAGCGGATGACGAAGCTGGCATCGAAGCCGCCTGCGGCACCCTTCGTGGCGACTTCGATTCGAACGGTCCCAGGATGGCGAGGAGAGTAAACTAGAGGCGCTTCATATGCAATCTCGGTCATCACGAGTGAAGAAGCGAAGGGAGGAAGTCCCACCCTCTCGCACCATGCGTGACTGGCAGCGAGAACGAGCTCCTGGTAGACAGACGCAGGGCAGAGTGGAGATCCTACTACTTGGTGGCCAGTTATGAGATGCGATAGTCTCGCGATATCAACGTCGAATACGGCCGGTAGGTCGCTATTTGTCGCTGGCCAATGAATACATCCGCCGACCACGCTGTTGTTCGAGGAGGTCGACGGCGATTTGCGGTGATGTCCAGAAGATCTCAAGCCTTTAATCTCTGTGTAGGGTACCCAGAACCGGGTTTTGGCTAAGGGATATGATGGTATGTCTGTGAGCTTCGCACCCGGTGCAAGATCTGCAAAGACGCTGCACCAGTTGATCTCGATTCCGGCGCGATACATTTGCGTGAGTACGCCACAAACAGATTCTTCGTCCACTTGGCCCTTGCGCAAAGTGGTCATGAGCACTCCGTCTGTGCTCACGCCGTTTCCACGAAGAAGAGGAGACGTCGTCGGGTGAGGACCGATCTCCAGCCACGCAGCTTCTCTGGCGTCCGCGTCGCGATCGAAGAGTGCCTGGATACTCTGGCGGAATAGTACCGGTTCTCTGCAGTGCTTCGCGAAGTGGTCTGTGGTGATCATGGATAGGCCACCGTCGCCCACGGGCACGACAGCACCAAGTACTGTGGACGCCAATGGGATCTTCAGAGCTAGTAACTCTACGTTCTGGCCAAGAGACCGGAGCTCGTCTACGATCGGGTCCATGGTCGGCGTGTGATATGCGTATTGCACATCGAGGCGTCGACACAAGTGTCCAGAGCGTCGACAGGCTTCCTCGAGATGTTCCAATTGCGTCGAAACGCCGCCAACGACACAATCCACATTGCTACCAAGCAAAGGCTATGATCAGAGCCAGTTATGGCTACGTATACCGGCGTACCTCACCTGTTGTGGCACGCAATTGAGAGCCCTGCGTAAGCCGCGTCTTGCTTCAGCATCTCTACAACGAGGCTCGGATCTGTTCTGACAGCAAGCATCCCGGAAGTGCCGCGCGGACAGCGCTCGCTCGTCAGTCTTGCCCTTTGAGCGACGAGTCGCAGAGCATCGTCAAGGCTGATGACTTCCGCACAGACCAACGCGGCGTATTCTCCAAGGCTGTGGAAGGTATCGGCTGGTCAGAATGAAGACAGCAATTTACAATGGGTCAAATACCTATGGCCAACGACGGCATCAGGCCGTAGTCCCCAAGACTGCCACATGCTCGCCAACGCGTATTCTAGGACGAACAAAGCGCAGTGTGACGTCTCCAGGCTCTGGCTCGCATCGAGACCGTCATCTTCCCCTGCGTGCACTCCCTTGATCAAATTCAACACGCCTTGATAGCCCCACGCAACCAATTTCTCGTCGCACAAATCCACCGCACGTCGAAAACTGGGAACGACCTCATACAACCCCGAGCCCATGTCATGATACTGGCCGCCTTGCCCAGAGAACAGGAATATGACCTTCCTCGTGCATTCACCGACCTGAACGACGGGAGCTGTCCGCAGATTGCTACCAAGCTCTTGCTTCGACTTGCCAGAGACAGCCAGGCGGTATCTGTGCAGCCGCCTACGCGCCGTGGCGGTATACGCGAAGTCGACGAGTGACGCATGATCAAGCGGTTGATCGCTCAGCTTTTCGAGATATCGCTGGCGCAGCTTTTCGAGGGCTTCGAGACTATCGCAGGACAAACCAAGGACGACTGGACAGCGCCCTGTATCAGGGACAGACACTGGGAAGACGGGTGGCTCCTCGAGTACCAACGCCGCATTCGACCCAGCAGCCCCGAAGTTGTTCAACAACGCCACGCGCTTGCCGACCTCTGCCGGCGGGCTCCACTCGCAAGCCTCCGTATCGATGCAGAGCCCGTCCTTCTCCAATGGGGCGATCCTCGGGTTGAGCGTCTTCAACGAGATCGTCTGCGGAATCGTCCCATGGCGCATCATCAACACAAGCTTCGCGAGGCTCGCCGCCCCCGAGGCCGCCTCCGCATGCCCAATGTTCGCCTTCACCGACGTGACACGCAGCACCCCCTCCCTCTCCCCGTCTCCCCCAAACACCTCGCGCAGAGCCTCGACCTCCGCAGGGTCCCCCGCCTGCGTCCCCGTCCCATGCGCCTCCACCACGCTCACATCCGCCGGGCGCACGCCCGCGGACTGCAGGACCTTCCGGAAGAGCCGCGCCTGCGTCGCGACGTGCGGGTGCGTGATCGAGTCGGCGGTCCCGGACTGGTTGACCTCGACGGCGCGGATGACGCCGAGGACGCGGTCGTGCTCGGCGAGCGCGTCCGAGAGCCGCTTGAGGACGAACATGCCGCAGCCCTCCGCGCGGCAGTAGCCGTCTGCGGAGGCGTCCCAGGGACGGCACTGGCCTGTGGGGCTGAGGAAGTGGGCGCGATCGAGGCCAATGTGCATCTGTGTAGTTGTCAACGATGAGTTGCCGAGAGGACACGATGAAGTACGAACGCACTCACGTCGGGGCTGGTGATGATGTTGACGCCACCAGCAAGAGCGGCATTGCAGTCACCTGCTTGCAGGGAACGGCAGGCCTGGTATATGGCAACGACGGCGGAAGAACAGGCTGTGTCGACGACCATGGAAGGGCCACCAAACCCAAAAGCATACGAGATCTTGCCGCTCAGAAACGCCTGCAGCGTGCCTACACACCCGTTCTCAGCGGCACATCCATGTATATATGCGCATGTGTCCACATACCAGTACTGTAGTAGACGTCCATGTCGTCCCTCAGATTGTGCACGTAGTCATTCGTAGCGACGCCGACGTGTACCGCAAACGTCTCGGGGTCGAAACACGGGGTGGCATTCGGGACGTACCCTGCGTCCTCGAGCGCATGGTACGCGACGTGCAGCAAAACGCGCTGCTGAGGGTCCATGCTGCGGGCCTCGCGAGGACTCACGCGAAAAAACGCGTTGTCGAAGACGTCGGCGTCTTCGAGGAAGTTCCCGTGGGCCGACTGCATGGTTCGCCCAGATCCATCCGAGTCGTGCATGTAGTCGGCGACGTCGAAGCGGTCCGCAGGTATCTGCACCAATCATATCAGAGCGGTTCACACTCGTAGGTGTGTGGATATATGCGTACCTCGCTGACAGTGTTGATCCCTTCCTCGAGTACCCTCCACAGCTCAGCAACATTCGGAGCACCAGGGAAGTTGACCGCCATTCCGACAATAGCGATGGGCTCCTTCTGAGGCTGCCTCTCGGGGCAGGTAATACGCATCGGGGCGCACGCAGCCTCGGATACGGAGGCAGACGACCAGTCGACCCCCTCGACCGACAAACTGCGGCCCTCCAGCGTACGCATCGTACTCCGCCAGAGACCCGTGCCTGGCCCGAGGTTGACCAATCGGACCGAACGAACGTCGTCGCCAGCCAGATCAGTACGTAGACTATCCACAACCTCGTCGAAGTTGACGGGGTGCAGGAGGAGCATGTCGAGGATGTCCTCTACGAGCGTCGAGTCCGGGCGGTGGTGCTGCGAATCGATGACGCTGCCGTCAATGGACGAACGCAGGCTTCGCTTGAGATCCCCGTAGGTCGGAAACCTGATGTTCCGTCTTTGCAGGTCGGCGAGGACACGCGCTTTCGTTGAGCGAAGGGCGGGTGCGTGGTATAGGGCGTATATCTGGGCGAAATGCGAAGTAGATGCGGTGGACGGCTTGCGTGTCGCTTCGAATTCGGCGACGGCTTCCGGTCGACCAGAGACGGTGACGCATCGCTCGTTCGTCACAGCAGTGAGGTAGACGAGAGGGCCGTCCGGCTGTATGCAGTTGAGCAAATAGTGACACCCGAGTGCCGAGTGTTGTAACACTTACGTGGGAGTTGTTGAACGCTGAAACAGCATCTGCAGCCTCGTTCCGGGAACAGCCAAGCAAGACTACGCTCCAAGGAGACGCATCCCCGTCCAGGGAGTGGCCGTCGGGAGAGAGATAGCACATGTTGTATCCCAGCCAGAAGGCGAAACGGAGCACTTCGACAGCATGAAGAAGGAAGGTAGGGGCACTGGTAGAAGCGGCAATTACTGAGGCGGCGAGTTGACCTGTGGAAAATCCGAGAACTACGGACGCATGCAGATTGGTTGGACGACAAGCAAAGTCGGAGGTGTTGGCGACGAAACGCAGCAGCTGGGTCAGATACAAATTGATATTGACGAGAACAGGGTGCGTTTGCAGGTCAGAGGGAACGCCGAGCAAGGTGGAAGCACTCTGCAACCGCGCGGGGTCCAATCTGCACTGCGTCAGCTCGTGCGGAGAGAGCGAGGCGAGTTGGTCGAGGAAGGCGACATGACAAGCTGAAAGGAGAATTTCCCCGAGAGGTCGCTCCGCATCCCGCAGAGCTGTTGCCACGCTCTGAGCAGAAAAGGTCGCCGTCGTGCCTTGCCCGCCCAAGACATATGTATCCCCGCTCGCGAGCGGTTCATCAACTGGATGCGGGGCCGACCTTGACATAGATACCTCTGTGGAGTGCTCATTCTGTCAAGCATTGTGTGTTTTCCGGAGGGCGCACATCACTCACAGTTGTCCGCTGTACACGTAGAGCCAGCGGTGGGCAACGTTTGGCAGGTGGTCGCTCGTTGTCTCGCCGAGAGTACCAACGGCGAGCGGCTGCCAATATATGTTTGCGATGAGGACATGCAAAGAAGTAGAACTGTCTGCAGGAATCCGGGAGGTCGGCAAGAGACTATGGATGGCCCGCTTACCCATTCCTGGTGGAAGACCAGCGACACCAACCGCATTGTGCACGGCCCGATACTGCGCCAAGAATCTTCTTCACGGTGCTCTGTGGGACACCTGCACTACAGAGAAAACTGTAGGATTCATCGACGTCACACGAAGTCCGCGATACCATAGTCGGATTTCTCGCCACGTCGCTCAGTGCGTGCCGGCCGCCGTGTTGAATCCGACTCTTGGCAATGCCTGCCAGTGCGGCCCCGACGTTGCAGAATGAGACATCCGAGTCGTGAGGAGGACGGGGGTGTACTGCAGCAAAAGGGTGAGGGGCGTAGAGCTGTTTGCGGGCCGCGTATCTAACGTTCAGCTGGTGGCTTTCGACGCCCGGGGCCGTCAGTTCGGTGTTGGTTCAGTGCCTGTCAGGAAGAACGCTCGATCGTAGATCGGGCATAGATCTGACGACCATCCGCTGCCAAATTTGATCATGTGCATGAGCCGACTTTGGAAGCGTCCACGTCGTCATCGAGCCTTTGGCAAGTACTATTCCTACGAGCCGTTACACACGGAGGAACGTTCCAATACGGTATCATTTCCGAACAGCCAACTCCTGGAAAATAATGCGCCAATTCGCCGGCGCACCCGCACAGTACAGCCGTGCGAGCGTCTGGCACAGAACTTCCTCGTCCACCTCCCCTCTGCGCATGCTGCCGACCTGCACACACTCCTCCCCCACGGCCCGATGCATCCGGAGCAGTGGCAGGATCGTAGTGTGCGGGCCTACCTCCAGCCAAACACCCTCAGAGGCCAGCTCAGCGTCCCGCGCGGCTATCGCGTAGATGCACTCCTGGAAGAGCACAGGGCGCCGGGCGTGGTGCGCGAAATAGTCGGACTTGAAGATCGACTGGTCGCCCGCCTCCACGACGACGCCATGTACGGCAGCGGCGACGGGGACGGTGGGTGAGGAGAGCGTTATGGTCTCGCCCAGCTTCAGCATGTCGTCGAGGATCGGTTCCATGCACGCCGTATGGAAGGCGTAGGGGACAGCAAGCAAGCGGTGCCACCATCCCCTCTGTTCGCAGATCTTGACGAGGAGCTTCAGTTGTTCCATGTCGCCACCAACGATGCCGTTCGTCTCGCTAACCGGCGGTCAGTCACAACGTGCCCTTACACTCCGCGACGAGCTCACCTGTTGTGGCATGCGATGGACAACTTATCATAGTACGGATCATCGCGTATCATATCCTCAATCACGCTAGGTTCGCCCATGAAAACGAGCATCCCTGACGACCCTCGCATACATCGCTCCCTCGTAAGCTTGGCTCTCTGCCAGATCAATCGGAGGCCATCGTCCAACCTGATGACGCCCGAGCAGACGAACGCAACATACTCCCCTAGACTTGTTCAAGATCAGGCCAAATGACATGCCACTATCCTGTGCATGCCCACCTGTGGCCCAAGACTGCATCAGGCACGACGCCCCACACCGTCCACATACGCGCAAGAGCGTACTCCAGCGAGAAGAGCGCAGTGTGCTCCGCCTCCAACGTCCGTCCGCTCTCGTCATCCTGCGATACGCCTTGAATGAAAGGCAGCATCTCTTCGAACCCCCAAGAGACGAGCTTCTCCTGGCATTCATCAATCGCCTGTCGGAAGGTAGGCACCGCTCTGTACAGCGCCGCGCCCATCCCGAACGACTGGCCGCCCTGCCCAGAGAAGAGGAACGCGACCTTCCGCGGGCTCTCGCCGACGCCTGGCACGACCGACGCCGCGCGCAGCTTCTCCGCGAGCTCCTCCCTCGACCTGCCGGACACCGCCAAGCGGTACTTCGCCGGCGTGGCTCCACCGCACGCCGCAGTGGACGAATACGCAAGGTCGACGAGGGACGTCCGGGTGTCGTCGGTCAAAGCGCGAATGTGGTGCTCGCGTAGTTCCTCCACGGCTTCAGCGCTGTCGCCAGACAGTCCCAGGACGACAGCAACAGGTTCAGCGGCGTGTGCTGGTTTGGGCGGGAGCTGCGTGGTTGGTTCCTTGAGAACATCGCGGTGCGCGGTCGGGGTGGTCTCAACGATCACAGTGGGTGCGGATCCGCCGTCTGGCATCTGGGGAGGACGGCTTATCGAGAAATGGGAGCGGCGGCTTGAATACGCGCATCGAAGCAGAACCTCGTGCACATTATATTCTGGAACCCCCTACTGCGGCGTGCATTCAATAGCGGGTCCAATCATCTCATATATCCGGTCGTATCCGCTGATTGTGCGGCGTACAGCGACGCGAACCTTGTCGAGGCGGTGCACCGTCCGGGTGAACGATGAATGCATTGAACCATGGGACTGCGCAGGACAGGCAGCCCAGCAGTCTGTACCAAGATATGCGCCCTCAGGCTCATACCGCCACTAGCAGTGAGAACTCAGCGGGATCGCACTCGCACACGTCACTGTGTGGCGGACAAGGTGTCCAGGAAATGAACTAGTTAGCTCACAAAGACAAAGGCTGCTCGCGCCGGCGGATTCTGTATCCTGTAGCCTACAGCTGTCAGTGCGGCTGCGCAGGTGAGGCTGAGAAGGCCCTGAATCCAGAGACGGGAAGCACCCGCCGGGCGTCGCTGAGACTCATGCCAGCGGAGCTTGCAGCATTCGAGACGTACGTATGCACGTACTATATGATGATGGTACGCGGCAACTGGCATGCGGCGATGACGTACGGACTGGGAGGAGTGCGGACTATTGACTCAAGAACGACATCGAATATGTTGACTAAAAGCACGAAGAGGCAGCGGACGGAAGTTAGTTTCTACTGGAAGGAAATCTTCCTCGGCACACTTTCAAAAGGCGATGTTAGTTCGAACAGCGTGTACTCGGAGCAGTAAGGTATGGGGCTGTAGTAAGAAGTCGCCAACTCCGAGGTAACCTGGCTCAGCTTGAACCAATCACGTCTTCTGGTAAGGTCTCACAAGCATCGGAAGCTGGCTACCCTTGTCCATCGCGTTGCGAAGGATCGGCCGCTGGACGGCTGCGTTCTGCCTCACCACGTCCTCTTGGGGAACGGCCAGCTCGAATTCGAACGCCCGAATGAGCGTGAAGATCAGCGCTTTCATCCTAAACGTACAGTCATCTACCCCCTGGTGAGTCGCTACCCCCTGGTGGGTCGACTGCCTATCGCGGGTGATAAGAGCCCGATTTGGTAATTCCCATCTTATCTATACTGAGATAACGAGGGGCGCGTCTACGGGCGTAGAGTCTGCATTGCTTGCAGGGCAACGAGAAATTAGTGTACATTGACTACAATGAATGTACTGTACACGAAAATGCTGTAGGGTACAATATACACACATATGGATTCAGTCCCATAGTCGTTGGTAGAGAGTTGTGCAATCTTGAAGCTGGCCGACATCGCAACTTTGGTTTTTGCTGTACTGGTGCAGTCTCAACAGGCTATTCATATGATTGATACACCACTATATATGGACAATTGCCTGAACTATACATGCTTGTAGACGAGTCCGTTTACATTACTAGCCCCGCCAACGGTGGGCCACGAACATCACGTCGGGCTTGAGATAAGCAGCGATCTCCGAGCGTCTAAGTTTCCCGATTTATCCTTATCACCCGCGATAGGCAGTCGACCCACCAGGGGGTAGCGACTCACCAGGGGGTAGATGACTGTATGCCGCAGAGTATTAAACGCAGGCTCCTCTCGACGGAACAACAAACTCACTCCACGAGAGAGAACCGATAGCCTATGCAGGCTCTTGGGCCTCCAAGGAAGGTCATCATGTTCCCCCACGTTCCGGGAACTTTCTGAGCCGCCTCAGGCACATTGTCCCAACGCTCTGGTCTAGAGAAATAATACCGTCAACCACGATGTTGCAAATAATCCCGAACAGCGACACGTACCTGAATTCCAGTGCATCCTCTCCCCATATGACCTTCGAACGATTAACGGCCAGTATTGGGATCTGTATCATGGTTCCCTTATCAATTCTAGGCCGAGATCAGTACAGACGACGCCCATCTATAGGTACAGACGTCACGTACTTCACATGATCGTGAACGTTCCCGCGTACGTCGATGTAAGGTTTACTGAGCGGTATGATATCATCGTTCGTCGCTTCTCTCGAGGTGTTGTTGAGGGGAGGATGGAGACGGAGTGTTTCGCGAACGACGGCTTCGAGGTACGGAAGCTTGGTGAGTTCATCCATAGACGGATCGTCGGTAGACAGAGTGAGACACTCTTCGCGTAGCTTCGTCTGCATGCTGTGCTCGATGCTGAGTGCGTACAGGGCCCAGGCCACTGCGTTGCTCGTGGTCTCATGACCTGCAACCAGAAAACTGTTTCTTGTGTGACATCTCAGGCGTAAAGTTGAACCGCCCAAACACTCACGTAGGTATCTCTTGAATTTGGTTAGCACCTAATCTGCTGAATACACTCAACGTCGACTTACGCGCCAGGATAACCTCGTCAGATAGCCTCTGACTCTCCGGAATGTTCGGGTCCATGTTGCCCTTGATGAGGAGGGTGAGTAGGTCACGTTGACCGAGTCCACTGTGCTTGTTGAGCCCAGGGTTCATTAGAATGTCGTCTTTCTTTTGACGAACGAGGTGCATGCCGATTCTGCGCATGATCTTGCGCGCCTTGTTGACTTCTTTTGCTCCAGGTACCGGCTACTAAGGGGGAAAATAGCAGTCTGCAAAACTTGAGTAGAGATGCGCCGTTAGTTCCGGATCCAAATATCGTATTGAAGGCTTCGTTCAGTTCATTTTCTTTGCCGTCGGGGCTCAAGGAATTGAAGTTGTAGTCGAATCCTGATGTTTAGCATGTAAACCGTGCATGTCCATCAAGGCGACGAGGCTTAATATAATCCAGCCTCACCAGCAAGCCCTATGACATCCAGAGTCATTTTGGACAATCCGTCCACTACGTCTATCCGTGCAGGTTCTCCGTGTGTTCCGATATGCAAGTGCCAGTATTGCGTGAGCTGAAAATCATCTAAGCGATCGATAAAGCGCGAAGAACCGTGAACCGAGTATACCTCAATTGACTTCTGCACAAATGTCCCCGTCAGTTCTCTTATTTGGGCGGGGCCAAAGGCAGGGTTCTGTGATATGGCCGTCACTATGCCACCTTCTCATACAGAGACACATTTCGTGTGTAAGACTGGTTTCTACCTGCTCTTCATATGTATGTGAGTGACGATTGAGGGGAAAACAGAGTTACCTGTTGATATAACATCGCACACGCATCTGTAATGGACGAGTACTGTCATATAAGCTCATTAGAGTTATTCTCAATCAAACGACCCGACTCACCGATTTGCGCGGAGACAGTGTGGATATTAAGACTGTGATCAGGGATGTTTGCATCCATTGCATCAAGATATTGCCAAGATATGTCAGAAGTATTCGCCGAGAACAATTCGACCCGGCTGGTGAGGCGCTCGGTGGCATAAGTAGTAATTCTGCGGTTGACTCTCAGCCTGTCAGTTGTCAAAGGGAGGCGAATGGCGAGTTCGATACAACCCCTATGCACCCGACATCGCGATCATGATCGGGACCAGCCAATGAGCTATTGGTGGGACTTGTCGGCTGGGCCAGGAGATTTTGGGAATGCACGTCCATGATATGGAAGTATACGCGTCTGGGCCACCTTATCTGGCTCACGACTGATATATGTAGCAAAAGAAGCCAGTAACACTGGCACAGAGGGTCACCAGGTTGGCTGACAATCCGGGTCGCACTATCCAGGCATCAGATATCCTTAGCGTCCAGAACAAGGCCAAGGTTCCTGGACTCACCACTGACTACCGTGCGATTGATGATACGAACAAGAAAGGAAAACATCCGCATGATACACAGCATTCGAGTACAAGGAGTGCCTAGTGGATGCAACTTCGCACGCGGCGATGGTGTGCACTGCGAGATTCCTTCTTCAGCCTATGTAGCATGAACGGCCAGCAGCGCGGCTGTGTACATACCTTTGACTGCGGCTGCTTTTCGAACTACGTAGCATGAAACCAGGTGACTGGGATCATAGCATACGGTGTTTGCGACGCACTGGATGATAACATTCTCCCAGCCCATCAATTGGATCGATTGTGGCTGCAAGGGAATGGTGCATATGGACCTACCCACTGTCTTAGGGCTGTTGGAAGTCGTGGTGAGCGTGGACAACAAGAACGAACCCCCGACGATGCGGACGACTTCAGAATGCAATCTTGCGACAAGCCCATCCGAGTCAGCGACGCAGCAGATACAGACAATCATATGCGTCCACTGGAACTTAGCCAACATTCGTTACAATACTCAGTGTCTCCTGTGCCTTGCATTGTGGACATGTGAGCGATTATTGGAGGCCAAGGCAGGACGGAAGACGACGGATCAGCATACCAACGAATGGTTTGACAAATTCACTCACTCGGGGGTAAGCGCTGAGAGTTGTGAAGACGGTTCGCATTTGCAACGGGACGGTCGGGATTGATTTGTGCTCTTGCCTTGACGTCTGCAGCGCCAAGCCTGTCATTTTGCGTGGAAGAATGCGGGGTTATGTATATACATCGCCGACCCCGAGTGCTACAGGCATGCTCGGCCCGCAGCAGGTAATACGTGGCAGTAGACAGGACATAGTGAAGGCTACTTCCAGTGAATTAGACCTGAGATATAAAGGACATCGACTCATCTTCCACACAGGCGACAGACGCGGTGATACTGCCGACGAGCCACCTTCCACTCGCAGACACTGTGGCTCCACGCAGATTGATGCGACAATTCATCGTGTTCGCCGCCGTCTTTTGGCTCAGGGCTACTACAAGACTTCACGAATATATGTTGCTTGGTTGGTCGACCCACAGGGTAGTGACAGCGGCCGCAAGCTGTGCGGAGGCCCCTCACTGCCGACTCGGAGTGTCTATGGGATTTGTGAGCAACTGAGTCACTTAGCAAGCAGTGTCAAACCGCACAGAGCTGCTGACTCACCTTTTCTAGTATTCGATACGACATCGAAAGCCAGAAAAAATAGTGTGATGGCAGTTGGATGGCAGTGGACCAGATCAACGCTCTCCAGGCCACGGCATGCAACGAGAGTTACCCAGACACTGAGATCCCAAATAGTTCCACGCTTTGAAGTATAAACCACAGACGCCTCTGAAAGTCGTGATAGAAATCGGGGCACACCAGGAGTCTGAATCGCAGTGTCGTACTACAGTAAGCACAGTATTAGCCTCCTCCGAGTCCTGCTCGGTCGTTAGCGCTCGTAGCAGAACGCAAGAGATCGGATCGGGTCTAGGGATCTCAGCCACTCTCAGACACCTGTGCCATCTAAGTTACTTACTGGCGACCGCCATCACCAGTTGTTCTGAGGCCCAACGGAAAGTTGAAGGTGATTCAGTAGAGGGTCACAAATCTTTCGTTATGTCCTCTCCAGATCTACCATGGCATACAGTGTACAATTCCCATTACTTCCATAATCAACACCGGTGCTCACAGATATACAGGACAGTTCGCATCCCATTTGGATCAGAACAGCACGCGTCCATCGCAAAACAAGTGATTGAAGTGGACAGAGAATTGCAACCTCATGCCGTCCAGCGAGAGTTGTCGATAGAGGAAAACGTTCTTGTCGCGTGAGTGTCACATCTACCCACTTCAATCACCACAGAGCGCTGACACATGCTAGAACGTTCAAAACTTTGACCGTCAGGCTCAGCAGGCTCACGGTGAACGCGTTCCTCGAGAATGTCGATCTAGTCACTCGAACACTCGCGGAGTTCGGCGAAGATGCAGCGAAGGGTGCAACAGCGTAGAACGTATCTACGATGTTCATGTCGGCAAGATTGACAAAGTAAGCGCTACACTAGCGATACAGTGCGTCGTTATACAGTGCAACTGACTACATTCTTTACTTCTCCTCGGCACCCTCCTTCGCTTTCTTCTTCTTGGACTTCTTGTCCTCCCTCAGCGGCTGCGTCAGCAGTTCCTTCAACTCCGTATCCTCAAGCTCTTTCTCCGTTTTGACCAGCTCCGGCTTGTACCAGACAGGCGGGCTCGTGATCATCACAGGGCCTGCAGGAAGCAGCGCGATCGTGAAGTGGAATCCCGCGACGAACGTGTTCGAGGGCGTGTAGCTGGGGATGTACACCGATCAGATTCAATCGAGAAGCGATTTACGTGAATGCACTCACATCACCTCGTAAGGTTTCACCAGTCCGTGCTGCACGGCCTCCTGCAGACCCAGCCGCGCTCGCTTCTCGTCCTCCAAGACGCGGACGTTGAAGGGGAAGGCACCCGCCTTCTTTTGGACCTCAGAGAAGACGGCACGCGAGGTCTTCATCTTGAGCTGATACGTGACGCTCGACTCCTTCTGGTAGATGGTCGTCTTGGACTCCTCCAACCGTGCCTAGTGCCGGTCGATCGAATCAGACATGAGCACGCGGGATGGACGATCGGATGTGCTCGCGTAGATCTCACCTTGCCGTCTTCTCCGGACGAGATGAGGATGTCGATGCCCCAGACATCGTTCTCCGCGAACGTCACGGTCTCGAAGCCCTTCTTCTGCTCCTCACTCGGATTGAGGATGATGCGCTTCTTCCCGTCAATCACATTCTGCGCCTGCTCGCATGAGAGCATGCCTGCACTCGCTCATCAATTCAAACCTCCCAATACAGCACGCGACTACACGCACCCTCGACAGGTTTGCAGTCCCACGCATTAGCGATCTTCGCTACCGACTCCGTTATTCCCCAGTTCTTGTTTCCGACCTTGACCAGCCGCATCGCTGCCTCCGCTGCAGTCCATGCCGCCTTGAGCACGTCTGCGCGCCGGCCAGTGACGGGCTCGTCTTCGGATGCGCCGACGACGAGTGTTTCTGCGCTGATAGCTGCGTAGCCATCGATGTGCGCGCCTAGGTGTACCTTGACGACGTCACCCTTGGCAAGGGTTTGCGAGGATGCGGGGTCGGTGGGCAATGGAGAGAAGTGGGCGACGGCGTTGTTGACGGAAACACTCGTTGGGAACGCGATTCCTGAGGGTAAGAGCGCAAGGTTAAATGTCAATGCGCATGAGGTGCATGATGATACGCACCCTTGCTAACTTTCACGCCCTTCACCGGCTTGTTGTACACGGCACCCGTGCCTTCCTCGAGGAGCCTGTCGCCCTCGATGCAAAGATCCAGCACCTTCGCACCTTCCACACTCGCGGCGACGATCTTCTGCATTACAGCATTGGTGATATCGGCAGCAGCCTACGCGATATCCCATTCACTCGTCAGTCAACTATCCCGATCGCGCGCCAAGCAGAAAAGGCCGTCCGCACCTTATATTTCGTGAAATCCGCCGCAGCGGTGGAGGCGGGCTTCTCCTCTGCGGGCTTGACTTCCTCTGTGGGCTTTGCTGCCTCGGACATGGTACTATATACACAGAGGGTGGAAGAGGAAGGAGATGAGGTTGGCGGGATTATGGATGCGATCGACTGCTGCGATGAGCAGGAAGGTCGCGAAAATACAGGGTCACGTGCGCACTGTACCGTTGACGCGTACCAGACGCGTCATACCGGGACAAACCAAAGCTGGGCCCATTCGTAAGTACATGAGTTGACTTTTCTTCCTGTCAGCATATATAGGGCGGAAGCACTAGGATAAAACTATGTACAATCGTAAAAGTAGATCGTAATACAATGCGGCATAAATGGATACTTAGATCTAGTCCCTGCAACGAAGAGTCAGATATGATCAAGCCTTTGGCTTATAGCCAACAAATCCCTTGATGCTCCTGCATAGATTCTCTGGAGAGATATAGTATCCGAAAGGATCTTGGAACTCCATCATTTCCATTACGTTGGCGCGCTCACGCCAGACCTTCCAGTTGGGTTGCTCACTGGTGCCAGGCTCTACCCATGTCAAGGCCTCGTGAAGCTTCGCTCGCATGCACATGCGGTCCTTCATGTCGCTGAAAGCCCTTGCATTAGTCAATGTATCAACGTAGACAAGAAAACAGCAGCTTACGCCTCCCAGTTTTGCCACGCTGTCTCAAAGTCATCTCGCAGATGGCCCTCGTCCGCCTCCTTCCGCTGCCCAAATCCCCTTCCCTCCAGATACGCATCCCACATCGCGTCTTTGCACGCACGTATGGTGTTCAGGCTCCGCGCAAGATGGATGGACGCCCACGACGCGATCGTCGCGTGCTTCCACGGCTGCTTCGGCGCCTTGGATGCGCCCGCCGAGCGATCCACGGAGAGCTTGTTGCCATGCAGCTGCAAGCTTAAGTAGAGCTCCGCGAGGTCCTCCGGCGTCTCCTTCCCCTGACCCGGTAGGTCGAACGACTCCTTGTTGTTGTTCAGCTGCTCCGTGCTCGGCGGGAGCAAGATGTGCAGCGAGGGCATCATCCGGATGTCGCTGAAGCACGTAGAGAGGTAGAACGGCAGGATGGAGCTCACTTGCGGCGCCAGGAACCGGTTGTGCAGCATCGCGTCCCAGGCCTTGATGAGCCGCGTATGGTCCTTTTTGTCAGCGTTCCGCTCGGGGTCCTTCTGTGTGTATTGGTCGGCCTGTCGGGGCTGCGATTGCACCGAGTCAATGCTCGCGGAGTAAGAGATAGCGGAGGGGGGCGGAGTTGGCTCGGGCGAGACAAGTTTGTGATCGGACGAGTGTACTGAAGGGCTGCCGGTGGATGTGAAGCTGAAAGTGGAGACGCTCGTGAGAGCCTCATTGGGAGGAACTTTGGACGATCCAGTCGAATGGCTTGCGCGATCGTCTTCTCGCGCTTTGTGAGGAGGGCGCCCACAAGGGAATATCAGATCGTCCTCGACCATCTAGTAGCGAAAGTTGGTTTAGTTGCAGCGGTGACAAATGGGCACGGCGCGTACCTCAATGATACCACCAGGCTCCAGAATGCGCGCACATTCCTACTGCCGTCTAGTCCAGGTACTGTGTGGTAATAAACGAGAACTCACCTCGAAAAGATACTGCCACTCATCCTCTGGCACACCCAGAGCGATATGTGACATGCGAACAAAATCAAATTGACCGTCTCTGAACGGCATAGGCTCCAAGCTACAAATGCGGATGAGTTGCTGTAGAGATTATTCTGGGATAACCTACAAGTCAGCGTTCACCCATGTCACTCTGGGGGCCAGGTCGGTCCGCCCAATCTCGGGAGAGGACAAATCTGGCTGACACTTGATGATGTCGAGTCCAACGAAGGACGCGTTCTGGGAATGCACGCGTTGAGTGAGAAGGCGATTGTTATGGCAATGGACTCACTGGCCACAGCTTGCATGCCTCAAGTACCCAGACTCCAGTCCCACAACCCAATTCAAGTACCCTACTAGGTGGCGTCTCGAAATGGTGCATAGAGACGGCGCGCACCAGGCCGCCCAGGAAGAGGCAATTCCAGTTGTCACTGCCGAAGGATTCAGACGCGAACAGGGCCGGTGACGACCGCGCAGCGAGACGCACTAGATATGCTGCTCGTCTGTCGGGACCAGCGGGTAGGGTAGCGACCACTTCTTTGGACCCATGTCGCGCAGGCGTTTGCGGCCCTTGCTCATGAGCTCATCTTGGATGTCTCTGCTGACGGCGCTTTTGGAGGAGCCAAGGGAGGTGGTCGACTGCATGTGCCAGAAGTTGCGAAGACGGAACCAGACCTGGGAGGACAACGGTCAGGCGGAGGGGCGGGGACATTGCACACAATCATCCCGCGCTTATGTCGGCAGCCATACATACCAGAGCGCGCGCCGCACCAATATTTTGGGGGGCATTTCTGTGATCGCCCGATGCGATGTCTTGTTCTCGCATCACCGATTCACCATACGGAAGCAAATCCGGCCCCGATACCGGCAAAAATCAATACTTTCCTCCCATAACCCCTGCATGGCACGATAAGGCCTTGTCCGAGGAAATCGCCGGCAGCCTCCACTCGCGGCCGTGGCTCTCATTCGTGACTGCAATGAGCTCGACTATCCTCACCGCCCGTTCGGCGGGCATCCGCACCGCCCTGCGTGCCACCGCGCCCAGCCAGTGCGCTCGTACGCGACTCCCGTCCACTACAAGGAAGAGCACGACCCGCAGCTTGGAGACTACCCCCAGCTGCCCTGGGTCTCGCGGCAACGTCTGCCTGCGCGCGGATGGGACGACCAGCAGATGCGTAGGAACTTTGGGGACCCTGTGAGCCACGCAGTCGCTCGCGTATGAAGCCCGCTTCTAACGCAGTTGCAGCTCCATGATAGAGACGAGATCCTCTCCATGTGGGGTCTCGATGCGCCGGTCGTCCCGCCGTCGACTGCCCTCCGTCACTTCATCATCGCCTTCTCCGGCATCGCCGCATTTGGTGTGTTCTGCAAGTACGCGCTCGTTCCTGCAAGGCCAGCGGTGCCGCGGGAGTACCCCTTCTCTGGCCTGGTGACCGAGTTGGGCGGCCTCGAGGACAACAAGGTGAGCGGTCCACCGACTGGTCTGCAAATATGCCATTAACTCGCGTGACAGGCCAGGGAGGAGACTGGAGAGGAGGATGAATGAATACTCTACGAATGTGTCTACTAGTCTGTCCCAACAAGAGCCTGCTTTTGCCTGGTGCAACGTGCCCTGTCACACACGTTGGTGTGTTTCGTTCCGGTATGGACGTCACATCTCCAAATCCTGCAGTAGGTCGACGACGATATGGAAGTAACGTTCAACCCGAACACATTCTTCCTATCTATTCCGGTCTTCCTATCCAGGTAGTGCAGATACGGCAGCAAACGCAATTCCAAGACCGACTCGAGAGCGTTTAGCCATTGGCGTACGAGGAGCACAAGAAATAATGATACCAGCAACCGCAAATATACAATAATCTACGCTGAAGATTAGGTAGGTGTACGCTACAAGTACTGTCACGCGAACCTCACCCGCTCTCCTCTCCGCCAGCCGCAGGAACAGCATTAGCTATTGCACCCTTGTACGCGGGCTTGGGCTTGGGCCTGGGCCTCAGGTTCACCGCCAAAGGAGGCGGAGGCGACCCACCCTCCGCTCGCAAGTCGGCAAGGGGTACATCTGCCTCAGACTCGGAGTCGCTCTCACTCGCCTTGCGCTTCTTCGCGGTCCGCTTACCCTTATTACCGCCGCGCGTAGACTTGGCCCCCCGCCCAGTCTTCGCCCCAGCCGCACCCGCTCCTTCCCGCCGGCTTTGGTTTTGGTGCCTTGCCCGTCTTCCTCCTCTTCGCAGGAACCTCACTGTATCCTCATCGTCAGACTGAGCTTCTGCTCGCCGCTGGCTGATGTTGTGCCTGTGCCCGAGGACTCCGTCGACTGCACCCGCGCACGCTCCTTCCTGAAGTCAGAGACAACCTGTTGCAACCGCTTGCTCGCGTAGGCTTGGCGTTTGCGTGGGGCTGCCCGCCGACCGGGAGGTCGAAAACCCGGCGAGGTTGCCCTGCTTGTTGGTGGTACTCTGGGGATGTGTGTCAGCAACGTGATAACGTGGAACAGCAGGAGTTCTAGAGCTACTTGTCCTCGCTTGCCCATCTTGCGGATGATTGGCAACAGCAGATCGTCGACCTTGGATTGGCTCCAACTCAGTTCTGAATTGAAGAAGCTGTAGGAATATGATGTTACTATAATGAAACACGAAGTGAGGCTCGCACGTACTCTCGCAGGGCATCCAAGTCTGGGAGACCCCACTTGAACGGCTCCTCCGACTCGTCGACCGTAGGATGGTAGTATGCATCTCGCTGGGCATCATATTAGCAGCCAAGCTGGTCGATTGCCGTGCATGATACGTACCACCGTGGGGTTCGGCCAGTCATCCGGAATGAAGAGCTCTTTGTATCGTTTCTTCTGCATTATCCGTGAGCGAACAGGGAGCGACAAATGAAAGCCTAACATACGAATCGTTTCCGAAAGGCGGTACCCGTGTCTTCGGCGGTGTCCTTCCCGCTCTGGACCTTCTTCCACCAATCCTTAAACTTATGCAGCCCATCCTGCCCCGGAATTCCTTCAGCAGCTCCATAGCCACCACAGGCCCGACACCAGGTAAGCCATCCGTATAGTCGCTGCCCAGAAGGTACGCGAGCCTGATGAGCTTGTCGCGGTCCAACCCGAGCTCGCGCTCGAGGTCGCTCAGAAGAAAGCACTCGACGGTCTTAGACTGGTTGAACATGTTCTTGAGCACGCGGAGGCCGCCGAAAAGGAAGACGTCGGAGTCGTCTGTGATGATGCCGTCCACCAGACCGAGGGCGGCGAGCTCCGCGCACTGAGCTTCGGCCTCCATGGGTGCGGTGATGTACGGAATGCCGAACAAGCGCAACATGATCTGCCCTGCATGAGCCGTAGTCCGAGCAGCGAACGACGACGAGGGACTCACCATTATCTGCGATATCATCTGCTGGGTGATGTCCTCGGAATCACGCATCGCCGCCTTCCGCTGCTGGTTGAGGTCCCGGATTTCGTCGTCGATTTCCCGCCGTACAGATTCGATGTCCTTCCCCTTCACCTGGGACATGAAGCGGGCAAACTCTCCCTCTTCCGCGTGAGGATCCATCTCATCCGCTGCGTCCCAGCCATCGGCCGTCGACGCAACAGCTGTTGGCCCACTTGTCGATGGCTCGTTATTCAGCGAAGGTGGCCTATCCCAGGGGACGGCTTCATCGTCCTCTGATTCGGATACAGGGTGGCTTCTAGGCACGTCTGCGGAGTCGCTTCAGGTGTAAATGTCGCAGCGACAGCCTCCTGCATCGGCGATTGGGGAGTGATGCCTCTGCTGTTTGCTCGCTCCGACGCCGAAGGTGGGCTACCACGTACAGAAGGTGCAACTTCCTCTGCGCCATCGGAAGGAAGGTCCTCTGGTCCCAGCACGGGCGAGGAGATCGCTCATATCCAGCACCATTGACCTGTGCTGCTGGTACTGCGGGTGCCTGGGGTAAAAATGATAGCTCCATGTCTTCATCTGAGTCTTCGATCAATAGAGTATCGGTCCCCTGAGCTGGTGCGGCGTTGCTGTAGCAGCTTCTTCCGCCCTTGACCGACCAAGGCCCATCACTCTGGGCGGCGGCGTCCTCGGAACGGGCGGCGGAACGAGTACTTCTTCCATTTCATCTTCATCCGAGTCGGACGGTACCATCGTCGGTGTAGCCTCCGCTGGCACGGGCGCCGCGCGAGTGGACTCGGGAAGTAGCAAACTAGGCGTACCAAAAATCGACGAGTGTGGGTGTGATGACCCAGATGCCCTGCGCGACTCTGACACTGGTCGCCTGGATGGGCGCGCACCTGCGATCGATAGGGCAGTTTCGAGCCTAGACGGAGATGCGTACAAATCTTCGTCATCCGAGTCGTAGTACCTGGCAAGTGACTTGCCCTCGACTGCTCGCCATCGAGGGTCACTTTCGAGCTCGAGCGCCATTCTCGTTGATTCGTGAGGGTACCTCTGTTCTTGAGGCCTCCATCGCCCGCCTGAGGTTCGCTTCCTCCTCAACCTCGAGGGATTCCTGTAACGCAGCTTCCAGTGCTGGATCACCCTCATCGTCCGCGTCTTGGCCTGCGAGGGCGTTCGCTGAGAGTTCATCCTCTTCAGGTGCGAAGAGAGGTCGTGGATTCTTGGGTTTCCTCTGCGTCCTAGTGGTCAGCGGAGTGAGCTTCTTGGGAGAATACCTGCTGGCAAGAGCTGATAGAGCTTGATTTCTCCGGTACTCCCTCAGATCCGGATCGACCGCCACAGAGTCACTACAAATGCCACTTTCTGAATGACCATAGTTCAGAATATGGAGAGCACTCTCACATTTGGACCTCCTCCATCTCAACATCACTGTCGTCCTCTTCGTTCTCTTTGTCGCTAACGGGGTCGATCTCAATCGGCTTGCTCCGAGAACCTTCATCACGAATGCCCAACACCCAGCCGCCCTCCGCACCCTCGTTCTTGACGAGAACATACTCCCTATTCCGCTCACTCGCAATTCTGATCGGTATCTCAACATGGGCTTTGCCAATGCTGTCCGTCGTGGTCAAGAGCTGCTGCGTAAGCGAGTTCGGTGCTTCAGATTTTGATTTGCTCCTTGAGAAGTCAAGAGGCGTCTTTGCGATCCGTAGCATGTTCTGCAAACGCTTGTACGACGTCTGTCTCGACTTAAGTCGCATGTCGCCGATGATTTCGTATTGCACCTCTGTTGGCAGCTCGCGAAAGGCGGGTGACCCGACATCGAAGTCTTCTGGACGCATCTCTTCGATGAACCCCCGCAGCTCGTCTTCAGTCGCAAGGCGAGGGTCTGGCGCACTTGATCGCGTCGCATTCGCAATTGCTTCGTCCATTTGACTGCCGGGAGTTTGTATGGGTCATGATCATGCCACCTGGATTTCTTCTTCGAGGATGGCGGAGAGGTCGCAGATGCCTGAGCCTTCTTCGCAGGGGTGGTAGGAACAGGCTCATCAAGGTCCTCGAGGTAAACAGCGTTCTCATCGACGACTACAGGACCGTCTGGGACTTTACCCCTACGCTTCGAGGAATCGCCGCTACATAAATACATGAGGTAAAGACGTGCCAGCGAGGACATACCCTGCGCACCTCTTCGTTTTCACCTGGTTGAGAGCCTCACGCCTCATTTGTGCAGCAAGCAATCTTTCAGCCACCTTTGCGTGGCTCATCACAGCACCGCTTTTCTTCTTCTTACGCTCGGACTGGTTGCGCACGGTAAGGTTGAGTCGGGTGCGCCCCTCACAGCCTAGTCAATACTCACTATGGTCGCCCGCTTCAGAGCAGGAGCGCCACCGTCAAAGACGAAGACAGGCTTGATGCCATAAAATAGAAGCTTGGAAATGCGGCGCAGGAAACCAAGGACGTGTGCATTGACCAACCCGCGACCTTCCTTGTCCCTCATCGTAGCTTGGAACTGGTAGATCCAGATACTCGAGTCTATGGCCATAGCCTTGCCTTCCATCGTCTCGAGCCTTCAAACAGTTAAGCAAAAGAAAATTCAGAGGGCAAAAGGAAACTCACAAGACCGGCCTACCGACAGGGTCAAGTAGCTGCCACAGCGACTTTACACCCATCTTCGCGCAGGCTCACTGGCGCAGAATTCAGCGTACAGAATCCAGAAGATTCGAAGTCGCATACGTTGTGTATTCATGAAACAGCACCAAGCACAGTCTGGTAGTTGTTGGTCAAGTCAAGGCTGTCGTGAACAAGGCACCCAGTCAAATGACTAATACGGGGACATGAATCACGGTCTCGTGACCGACGCGTCGCGCGTCATACACGGAAGCAACCACTAAGACGGGACTTGGAGAACACATCCATCATGGTTGTCTCATCGGTCGCGTCCTTCGCACATGTGGTTAAGTTGATCTACGCTCACCAGCGAACTGGTGGCGAAGAAAATCCCGACAGCACAGCACGAATTAGTTCGAATTTCCGTATCCGCTAAGACAAGCAGGCCAACCATACACATGAGTAGATATCCAGAGGAAAGAGTGGAACGACGCGAAGGGTGCGGAGTCGCTAGAAATCGAAGCGAGGACATAATGTAACCACGTAGACCAAATGCAGACAAAACGAGAGGAATGCCGAGTCCTTGAGGATAAGAACGATGTGTCCATGACCAGTCGTAACTATCATACATACGCAATCAACGGGGCGTGTATCACCGAAGCGGCGACGGAGCGGCCGTCCTGCCTCTTGATGAATCGTGACCTTGCGGTGCGGGTGACCGTCGTTCGCCAACAGAGCTGTTCGGGCCGCTTCCGCTGTTCTCGCTGACGGGGTGCATGCCCTCGAACGCCGGCGGTGACATGCCACCACCCGTCATCTGCATGCTCATCATCGACATGCGCGGATCCATCCCGCCCATGCCTGGTGACATACCGGGGCTCATTGCTGGGTTCATGCCCATGCCCATGCCAGCGTTCATCCCCATCGGTCCACCCATCGGTGAACCCATCGGCGAGTTCATCCCCATCCCCATCGCGGGGTTCATGCCCATGCTCGGACTCATCATCGGCATACCCATCATCGACATGCGTGGATCCATTCCGCCCATGCCCATGCTTCCTCCCGTCATCATCGGATTGAGAGGGGCAGGACCGCCGTCGCCACCGATCTGTGAGCCCGCCGTAGAGAAAGCCATCATCGCCTGCTGGTACGCCTGCATCGCGGCCTGCTGGGCAGCCATCATATGCTGGGGACTGGTGAAGCCAGGCATCATGCCGGGGTAGCCCCATGCACCCGTCATCATGGGGTTCATACCCATCATCATCGGATTGCCCATCATAGGGTTGAAGCCCTGCATGCCCATACCGCCATACATCGAACCGCCTTGCTGCATCTGCTCCAGCTGCTGTCGTTGATACTCGTCTAGCTTGCGTTGTCGCTCCTCAGCCAGACGCTTCTCACGCTCGCGTTCGGTGAGAGCGGCGCCGATGCCACCCTCGCGCTTGTGCTCGCGCTCGTGCGCGGTGACAGCACCGAGCAGGCCAGTCTGTGGCGGCGGGGGCTTGTTCGGCACGTTGATGAGCGACGCGCCGGTTTCCCTCGCGAGCTCTTCTTGCCTTTTGGCGGAACGGTCCTGCTTATCCTGGATCCCGGCCGACAGTAGACCATGTGGGGTAAATGCCTTTGTCATGGTCGCGGAGGGTGGTTCCATCTGAATGAACGTGTCCCTGCTCGGTCCCGAGGGAGGAGGGGTGCCATTGTGCCTCAAGGGCGTGGCTCCACATGGTCTGCCGGTGAGTCGTTGTATGAGGCGCCTCTGTCGGGGGTCGAAGCTGAGACTGGGGAGAGGGAGCTTGGCGAGGAGGGTCGGCCACCATGGACTGGCGGCCAGTATACGGATCTGACATGAACCTGCGTGGTTGCGGGCTAAGATATTCGTCTTGTTGACCTGCTGTACCGTCGTGAGAAACATACGACACGAGCTTAATTTGACGTACCCTGCATTCCCGGATAGGGCTGTCCAGGACCCGGCACCTGAGGCAACTCGCGCGGAGGTCGGCGCGGCTGCGGATATGCGCCATTAGTCTCTGGTGCTGCGGGGGAAGGGCCTCTCCCGGATAAATTGGCAGCACTGCCAGAGTTGCTGGGTGCAATAGAGCCCGACGCCGACTGCTGGCCGGAGGGCATGCGCGGCGCCGGATCCTCGTCTGAATCTGCATCGTCGTCCTCTTCCTCCTCTTCCTCGTCCTCTTCTTCACTGCTCTCGGCCCACGCCCCACGACTCGACACTCTCGCTTTACCGTTGGCTCTTCCTGGACGACTGACAGCTGCTTGCTGAAGGGCTTGCTGCGCTTGTGCCTTCGCCTTGCGTTCCGCAGCTTGCTTCGATGGCGCAAATGACGATCTGTACTCACGCGATGCAGAGGACTTCGCAGAGCCATCGGCAGGTTCAACTACCCGAGGGATGGACGGTGATGATGACGTCGCATAAGGAGGCGCGGACGGTCTGCGCTGCGACGCGTTCGTGTCTGCGTCCTCGCCTTGCTCAAGGAACGTCAGCGCGGCCAACGCATCGGCGTCGGGATCCTCGAGGGCCTGTTGCGCCCTAGCGACTTGGGGAGGGGCGTCGTGGAGGTCGACCATGTCTTCGTCGTCGTCGTCGCGTTCTTGCAGGCTCTGGTCGGGGGCGAAGGAGTTCCTTGACGGGATTTTGCTCGCAGGGGCAGCACGTGCGCCAGAAGGCTTACGTCCCATCCCAGATCTGGCTGGGCTCGCGGCAATTGCCGGGGTGATCTCGTTACGTGCACCGGCCATATTCGACCGCGATGAAGTGCCTGAGTTTGCAGTGTCACGGCGCGATGCAGGAGGACGATCCGAGAACGAACTGGGCGGGCTGGTATGTCGGAGGTTTATAGGGCTGGTAGGTGTCTGGTGTGAGGTATATGACTGGCTGTACTCTGATGGCGAGTCGTAGTCACGGTCGTCGTCTTGCCTGACAGACCGTGGCAGATTGGGCTGTCCTGCAGTATCTTGCACCGGCTCCTGTTGCATTTGTTGCATGTAGAGCAGAGCCCCCGCTGCGTGTGAAAGTCGTCTGAGGCACTGTGTGGTGGGGGCGTAGGAGGCTGGGCCGGAAGAGGTGCGTGTGGAATGGAAACGGCGGGTGACGCCCTAGAGGAAGCGGGAGGCACCTGCGGCAGCGACTTGGACGAGGGCGAAGGGGCTTGCGGAACAACGGGAGACGAAGGTGCCCGAGAGGGTGCGGAAGTGATTTCGGAACCTGCGGTGATACAGGTCTCGTCGACGACGAGTGCGAGGCAATCGAGGGAAGCCCTGGGGACCGAGTGGGTGCCGGCCTGTCAACGGGGGACGTAGGTGCCGGAGGTGACGTGGGAGGTTTCGCGGGCGGTGGGGACGCCTGAGCACTGGCAGCAGGGCGCGCTTCTGGTCCAGGAGTAGACGTGGGAGCCTGCATGCTCGGCGTCTGAGGAGCTGTAGATAAATATCCCAGCGACGACTTCGAGGCAGGCCGGTCAAGCTCCGGGCGTTGGGCCTTAGGTTGAGGCCGGAAGACCTCGAATGAGGGGTTACGCCTGCCTCTTTCTTGGATAGGTATCGGCGGCAGTGGAGGTGGAGTTGTTGCCGTAGGACTAATCACGATAGCCTCCCCAAGAACGCGGTTGTCTTCCTCCGCCGCCTCAGCGATTCGTGGCGGAGAATTGACCTGTGAAGACAATTGTTTTGACGCAGGCTCCTCAAACGAGAGGGATCGACTAGGATCACGCGACGTGCTGCGCTCGGTGATCGGTGTCAACACCCTCTTCTCTGGAACTGTCGGCGGCTCTTCAGATGAAAAGTCAAGCGGAGGCAGCTGCATCGCGAACTCCTCGCGTGGTTTGGGCTGTTCAGGAGGCTCTGCCCTGGTTGCCTTGCCATTAGCGTTGAGATCCTCTGAACTGGCATCTGGGAGCGGGGGTAGCACAGGCGGTTTATCCGCGATGGGACTGTGTTCCTGTGTTCCACGCATCCGGTCGGCGAGTATGTTCTGCAATTGAGAGCGGATAGTTGATGTACGCTCGTCTCGGACATCAAGCGTCTCCGCCAGTTCACGGTCCAAGAATAGCATCTGCCAGATGAAGTGAGCAACCCATGCGGGCCAGTCAACCGTCGCACACGCACATCCCGCTGAGGTCCTATTGGATAAGCGAACATCATACTGCGCGGATCTCTTGGGTCCCAGCTATACTGGCGCGGCCGGCCGTAGAGTTCAAACGTGTCATGAAGCGCTATCAGAAGCACCGTCAATATATAGCGAGAGAGATCGAGTTGTTCTCGTACCGATTAGCCATCTGAGCATCTCGGACGCTCGAATGTTTGAGCCTTCGAACTCTGGCAGCACCATGAGCCATCCTTCCCGCAGCTTCATACCCCCAGCCATTTCCTCCTCGCCAAATATGCCTTCCAGCTTCATGAGAGTGCTCCGGCTAATCAGCTCCGGCCGCTCGGGATACACCGCGAACGCCTGCGTGACGGCACTCATGGTGAGCAGAGGCTGCTTCCTGTCTTTCGGCTTGGGCGATGCTACAAGGTGGATGATAGGCTTCGCCGGCGGAGCTGCTCGGGTGGGACTACGCTCTTTGACAAAGAGGTCTGAAATGCGTTTCTTGCGACGCGGAGTAGTCGGAGACCCTGGCCGATGGTCGACAGAAGAGACGGACGATCCATCATAAGGGTGCCCACCTACTGAGACTACCATCCACATCCGCTTCCAATCGACCTGGCCCGCGATACGGATACGCACCCAGCCCTCCATCTTGCCGTTGACGAGCGGCGACGGAGCGTCCCTCCCTGGATCTGGGTTGAGATCAGGATAGAGCGGGTGCTCGGTGACTAACTTACCATCATTCAGAGTGATCCGGATGAGATGGGCGGTATATATCTCTTCCAACCTCGACTTCTCCCAAGCGGACAAACGGAATGCGGATGCCCATGATACTAGCACTTGTGGGGAAGGGCATGCGAACAACAGTAGGTTGGACCCCGCGGTATTGACGGTTATTACGTTCGTGAACTTGGTAGGGGGCCCGCCCGGCGTTGACGACATTGTCAGAGATCCCAGAACATTCACAAACTTGGTGTAACAAGGTGCATTAGAATGTGCGACGTACATGGGACACACGCAACTCACAGAGTCGGTCACATTGATGTAAGTGGGAGGTACCTGCTTACCCTGCTTGCTCGCCTCCTCAATGGCCTTCATGTCCCACACGCTCAGAGTCGTCCCTCCCAACTGCGCCCATACATCTCGCCAACCTCGTCCCTGGTCGGCTTCTGACCATCTGGCTGACGCTCGACGCGCTTCACGAGCGGCCCAGAGAAGTAGATTTTGTGCGCATGTGCGAGCGTGAGCTGCACGATCGAGCGTATCTCTGGATGGAGCGGAGGCGTAGGGGCATCAGCCGAAGACAGCCGGCTCAGCGCGGTTTGTTCACGGCAGGTTGAGGCGCAGAGGCTTCGGGGTCAGGAGTAGATGATCGATTCTCCTGGAAAGCGGCGGTGGACTGCGGGGGGACTTGACGGGGTCATCATCCGCTGGAGGCGGTGGCGAAGGAGGGTTCTCTTGAGGATGCCTAGCCTTGAAGAGGGAGAACGCGGAGAACGACCGCGAATGGCTATGATTGGTGTTAGACGGCGGACTTGCAGGCGCTGCCGAGTTCTTTCTGAGCACGGCAGGACGAGGCTCTGGCTGAGGCCGCCTGTCTGGAGGAGGTGATGGAGAGAAGTCGTGTACGCGTTCCTGTTGCTGCTTCCACTGGTGGAGCTGGGATGGGGGATGAATCCCTGATTGCGACTGTCCCAGCGAGGGCTGGTGCTGCCCTGGGACACAAAAGTCATTGACGGGAGAGAGGCGTGGAGGAGATGAGGCGTAGCGGCAACGACGAACACGCATGGGTCGAAATGTGATACAGACCCCGCACGGAGTTGCTTGACGTCCTAGATCGAGAGCACGCTGCCACTGGCCCATCACTGTGAGTTATCTGATACGGTAGCTTAGCTACACCGTCATACTGGCTTGGATGACAGCTTAGATTGTGTAATCTTACATTTCTGTAAGTAATTCCTCTGATGGCCTAAATCATGACGTCGTTGTTTCAGATGCCCCAGCAGTCGAAGACGATTCTCGAGAGTAAGTTATTAAATACAGACATCGGCGAGTTTATGCCGCCGTCGTATGAGCAACCGTCACTGTAGCGACTAGCAAACAGTACACCCTGAAGACGTGTCAAACCTCGAAACCTATACGCAAAAGCACAGGCCACCATACTGAGCGCACATCCAAGTTCCCTGAGTAGACTCGAATGTATTTAACACGAGGTCACTGACATGATCAGAGCTTCGCCTCGAATCTCTCGCAATCTTCACAACACTTTGTCAAAGATCAGTGATGTAGCCCATGTAAAATGAATAGGTCAGTGAATGTACCACAGTTTACCTGTATTGCCACCTGTGAACAGCAGGTTCATCGCTGAAGGTGCGCCTTCGAGACCTTCCACACGTGGAACTTGCGCTTCAGACTGCCGTCTTGCAGCCTCTCGCCGAGATACTGCAGGGCAGCTGGGAAGCGGTCGGCGTGGTCGAAGCTAGCGGCCCTTTAGCTCGTCGAACCCGCAGTGCTACGGCTGCACACGCACATGATAAACCCTCCATGTTCGCCCGCTGAGAGATGAGGTTGAGATATCCGGTCAATCCTCTGGGCTTTCCGTCTGTGAAGACTCCGCTCAGCAGTTCCCTTTCTGGGTTCCGCAAGTTGACTTACTGTAATCCGAGATGGCACCTGAACACCGGACGTCAGGCTCACTCAGGTATGCTTTGTAGAATCGACACTCACCACAAAGCACGATCCGAGCATTCTTCTTCATCCTCGTCAATGAGAAATCCAGGATCTCTCCACCCACGTTGTCGAAAAACACGTCGAAAAAGCCAACGTGCTTCTTGAACTCGTCGTGGAACGTCGGGCTCTTGTAGTTCAGGGCCTTGTCCACGCCGAGCTCTTTCTCAAGCCATTCGCACTTCTCTTGCGACCCGGCGATGGCGTAGACCTTCGCGCCCTTCTGCTTGCCGATCTGGCAGACAATAGAGCCTGTCGCGCCTGCTGCGCCGGAGACGACAAGGGTCTCGCCAGGCTTCACTTTACCGATGTCCAGCAAACCCTATGGAGACGACTTGAGGACGAAGCGCAATAGTACTGTCACTGCCGCAGACGCACCACAAAGGCAGTGAACCCTGAGGCATGGTCGTGTTCAGGTCATCGGTATGCTTCGATTGAACTCTGACATACCAGTCATACTCAGCGGCCCCAAGAAGTCCAGGTATTCTGCCCCGCGAGGCACGCTGTAATGCAGATAGTCAGCCTAGAACGTGGTGCCAGGATACGTGCACTCAGGCTGGACATACACCACCTTTCGCACCGCCGTGTTCTTCAACACAACATACTCTTGCCACCCTGACCGTCTTTGAGTATCCTCGGTAAACTCAGCGCATGCACATACTCACCGAGCACACCGGCAACGCGGTCGCCCGGAGTAAACCCGCTCCCTTCACCCGCCTGGACGACCTCACCCAACCCGAAAGCCCTCATAACCTCGCCAATCTTCACGGGCTCGATGTAATTCCTCCGGTCGTTCAACCAGCTTCGCATGGCCGGGTCAATCGAGACATATTCAACCTTGACGAGGACCTCCCCGGGACCCGCTTTGAAGTCGAACGGCACGACCTCCCGACGGAATGTCGAGGGCATCACCTGCGCGGTCGGCCGCTCTGCGAGCACGAGTCGAGTATTGTGGGTTGGCGACATGGCGAGCAGTGCGATCCTGCGGACAGGAGAGACATCTTTCTTTTGAACAAGTGGTTCTGCATCAAACGTGATTTAGTTCAGGATTTCGGGTCATCGGGCACACTCCTGGGGCCGCGGTGGGTCACTCAGACGCGTTAGGCAATACACTATACACGAGACACTTGAATTCCACATTCACAAGCACAAACACCAATAGACAGCGGAAGACACGTATATATAGAAGATAATAATCATTCCAGATCGCCAATACATAGGTATATGTCATGGTACACCCAGCTTGACCACGCTGCAACAGGCCCGCTCGCAACGACTCGACATTGCGCAAGCCGAAACCAGCGGCCTAACGACCGAAGATGGCATCGACGGAACTACCGGAGCGTCCACGTCGTTGACCACCTAGAATGGATCAAGAAAACTGTAACACACCCAACCCCAGGAAGCACGATACAATAGGCATTTCGCGAAGCGTCAATTTGAGGGTATATTGTCGCGTTCTCTAGAACGCGATGGCGAGCGCAGCGAGTGCGCTGAGGATCATGACAGGAGCGTTAAGCTGGTGCATGGTGAACCCTGCGGAAGTACCATCGCCAGAGCTGGCGGCGCCAACAACCTGAGCAGCGGAGCTGCTGGAGGCGGGGGCGTTGTTAACCACGCCGGAACCCTTGGCGGTGGAAGGGTGGATACTGGAGGAGGCGTCAGGACAAGGATGCTGGCGTACACAGAGTCACTTACGAGGTGGTCGCGGTGGCGACAGCGCTGCTGACAGCGGAGGATGCGCCAGAGACGGCCGACAAGCAAGACGAGTCGTCACTCGGACCAACGGTTGCCTACAATCCATCTGATCAGTTTTGCGCGGAACTGACCGATGTCTCCGACTGACCGAACCGCTCCAAGCTTCGTTGCCCCACTGGTCCTGAACAGAAAACGTTACGTTTTGACCAGCGGGGATGGCGACTGTCCAAGTGCCGGTGGTGCCGGTGAAGTCACCGAGGTCAGCACTGGTGCCAATGCATTGTTAGCTCCCCGGCCAGCAGAAGCGGATAAGGAAACGCGTACATTTCATCGCCACAGACATCGTCGCTGGGCACGGCAATGATGTTGTAGCTGTCAGAGCCGGTGCTCGCCCAGCTGAAGTCGGCGGGTTGACACTAGGGGGACAAGCACAGAGTAAGGAACCCGGGTTGAACTGGCCTTCGAGAACCGAAAGTCACCTGGCGAGAGTGGGGGTACTGAGCGCAAAATCGGCGCGAGCTCCCTTGATGGCAAGGCCAGAGAAGAGAGCGACAGAAATGAGCGTGGCGAACATTGTGGCAATGCGCGGGGAGGAACGAGAGGAGCAGGGAGCTCACGGACGGGACGGAGGGAGAGAAAAGGTCGACGTGGTGATGAGCAAGGAGGGCGTGAGGAGGGCGACCGTCGCCGTCACAATGTTTCCAAGACAAACACCGCCAAACACGAGCATATGGTGCCCTCGCCAAGTTGGGCCAAGCGGTCGCGCCCCATTCGCCGACGGCGCGGCAGCGACGGCTGAACACATTCCGCGACATCACAAGAGCATGCACATTCGGCCGCACACGGGGTAAATTAAAAGTATAGTACGCCGTACAGGCCAAGTACAGGCTGAGGTCTGTACAGCAACTCAGAGCCTGCTTCTCCCCTTGAAGTCCGCCAGCATGGTCCTCTTCGTGATCCTGCCCGAAACGGAAGCGAAATCAGGACGAACAATCAGCACGAGGCTCCTGCACGCCAACGACAAACTGCGCATGCAACTCACCCGCCATGCTCGACAGCAGACGGCGTCTGCCCCAGGCCCTCCACCGCCTCGCGCTTCCCGACGGGCACGTACTCGCGTTTCCCCGCACCGACGTATACCTGCACGCAACCATGCCGGCGGCCGGATCAGCTGGGCGACCCTGTACAGCACGGCCTTTCCGGCGACCACTCACCTGCCTGGGACGCCAAATCTTCACGCCCCCCTCCTGCAGCATCATCTGTCTCCAGTGTGCCAGCCAGCCAACTACCCGCGGGACGGCGAACAACACCGGGAAGAAGTCCATTGGGAAGCCTTCGGGGCCCTATTAGCACCGCACCGAATTGACGGGAGGAGAGACACGTTACCCATCGCACGGTAAATCAGGCCGCTGGAAACCCGTGAGCGAAACGTGATGCTAGGTGCCGACAAGACGTACCTCCTGCAAGGGCACGTAATGAGCCTGCCGTCGCGAAGGCAATGGTGCGCGGACATACCAAAAGTCAACGTTAGGTGCCAATTTCCGCTTGATGAAGTACTCATCCTTCATCGCAGCATCGTGCAGCGCCATAGCTGTCTCGAGTAGCGCATCCCTCCCTGTACTGCAACCGATATGAGAGGTATCGCGAGAGGCTATGAAACCAGCACAAACACTTTGAACACCTCGTCTGCCGTCTTCCGCACGATGAATGATCGAGGATCAGACTACCGCTTGACTTCAGTGGTCATTCCGGATAGTGTGAATTACACAATAGCACAGACCGTCTTGTACACGCTGACAACGCGCGCATCGTGGTGAGAATAGCCTTTTCACACAGGTAGCAGTAGCAGTTACGTACCGGTGCCCAAAGCCAGACAGCGTTTTCTCGCGTCTCTTGACGGCCTCAATGAACGCAGGAACATTCTTAGGGCTACAATCCACAGTTGACTCGCGACGACAATTAAACAGGAGGAGAGTGCCAACCTTCCTATGGAGACCAACATCCGGATGACGGCCTCGTTAGCGCCGCCGTGTAATGGCCCACTAAAGGGCACGCAGTAAGCTCTGAGACCCTATTGAGCACTCTGACACTCACTAAAGAGAAGCACAGCCAGCTCTGTAAGTCGGGTATTCAGCCCTCATGTTGATGTTCACAGCAGAAGCGCACTTACGCAATGCAGAGTATGGGTCGACCAGCGAGCTGCCCGTTTGCAGAACCGTAGTACATGATGCATTCAGTTCATGGTCTGCGTGAATAAGGAAGAGGACGTCAAGCGCCTTCTCTAGGACCGGATTGGGTTTGTAGTCTTCCTCGCCCAGGTGGTCCATCTGGTACAGGAACCTAGAAAATATCTATGCTTAGCGCGCCGACGGTAGGCAGGCAGGCAAGACCACTAACGATCCCGTGTAGCTAAGTCCCACTAGCGGAGTGACGAAGTCTCGTCCTTGTCGTACACGGTATGCCATGCTGCCAGACATCGTCAGACGAGAACCCCACACTTGTAATACACAAGGAGAGGAGGCATACGCAGCGAGTGTGGTCGCCTTCCCTATTAGTCGATATATTTGTCTGTCCATTGTAGCAAGCGATTCCTTGTCGCCTTTGGTGTACAACTTCTGGCCTGCATCAATATGTTTTCATATTACACTCGGCACGGGTGTAGATCACTGAGGTGTACCTTGGAGGGAGGGATTGGCCTCGCTGTAGAACGAGCCGAGCATGGCGAACGCGCTCGTGAGCATGCTCATCGGGTGCGCGTCATACCTAGCAGGCGTGCCGTGGTGTTTAGTAGACATGACACTACAGAGACGGATCACATACCGGAACGAGCGGAAGAACTCTTCGGAGTCGACGTGCATTTGGCCGTGACGCATCACCTCCGTTTCGAAATGAGCGTGTTGCTCCTTCGTCGGAAGCGCGCCATAAATGAGCAAGTACGCAGACTCTAGATGTGACGAGTGAAGGGCAAGTTGCTCGATCGGGTAGCCTCTATTCATCTCATCGCGTTAGCTATCCCCTGCACGCGACACAGTCGCTACGGACCTGTAACGTAAGACTACGTGGAGGCGTATATTCTGTAAGACGTCAATTCACGGTTCGTGCCAACAGTTGCTCACCTCCGGCTTCACCGTCAATATATGTGATCTCACTGCGGATGACAGCAGTATTCAGGAAACCCTTGTCCTGCACCCGCAGGCCTTTCTCCGTCTCATTCTCTTCCCGCTCGCCAGCCTTCTTCGGTGCCTTGATGTCCTTGAACGCATTCGCGGGCACCGCGTTGTCCACAATCCTTGACGCAGTTCAGCCACGCGACTCGCGCACTCAAGAGACTCTTAGTGGAAGACCTACGGGATAGTGTACGTCTGGCCTGTCCGGTTATCGCGCACCGTCAGACTGTCCTGGTTGTTCTCCGTTGGCCGACCCATAGCGAATGTAGAGAGTGTTCTTGAGAGGGCCTTAAGCTTGATGTGAGACGAGACGGCCTTGAGAGCGAACAGGACAGTGGACACCTGAAGCCCCGGTAGAGCCCGCGATTTCACATGCACCTACTAGCCGCGGTACCGGCAACTCGTAACTGGAACATACAGTGACTTATGGGATTGCATGCTCATATGACCCTCAAGGCCAAGCAAGGCCCCACCCGCGTGACGATATCGATAGGATGACAACGAGCAAGTTTGGCACAGTACGACTCCCTGAGGGACTCAGAAAAGACTAAGGAAGCTTGAAGGAAGCGCTTGCAGTTCCACGAAGACACGAGCGCGATTTGCCACAGACGCGATTAGCACGTGACACCAAGCGCGCTCACCCTCCGGGGCCAAATACCACATGGCCAATCTTGCTTCTCGGTAGGTTCATCGAACCTCCATCGATCCACTAACAGCAATATGCAAGGTCCATACGAAAGACAAAAACAGAAGAGACTAGGAGGTAGTACGATACAATCACAGGTAGAGACCCTCTGGTGTGCCCTCATTCTTCCTGTACAACACCTGCAAGGCCATAGTCAGCACTACCCACGTAGCCCACATCGACACACGTACCTTCTCGCGCGCGGATGCAAAGTCGACCTTCGTCACCCGCATCCGTCGTTCTCGCAGGGCCAGCAACCCGGCTTCTGTGCAGACCGCCTTGATATCGGCACCCGACAGGTCGTCCTTTGCAGTGACGAACTCCTCAAGCTCGACATCCTCGGAAAGGCTCATACGTGATGTGTGCAGCCTGGACATGCAACGGTCAGTGTGCTGATACAGAGCACGTAAAGGTAAGACCCACTTGAAGATGTGTCGTTTCGTCTTGATATCAGGTAATGGGAACTCGATCTTCCGGTCGATACGGCCAGGTCGGATGAGTGCAGGGTCCAGCGACTCGATCTTGTTCGTCGCCATGATCACCTTCACGTCTCCTCGTGTGTCGAAACCGTCCAGCTGGTTCAGGAGCTCCAACATGGTCCGTTGAATTTCCCGTTCACCCCCTGACGTCGAGTCGTACCTAGACAAAACATTAACTCGACTGGCAATTTGGTGGCATATCCCACTTACCGCTTGGTGCCGATGGCGTCAATCTCGTCAATGAACACGATACTTGGCGCGTGTTCTTCTGCTACTCGGAACATCTCCCGCACAAGCTTCGGGCCATCACCGAGGTATTTCTGAATGAGTTCCGAGCCCACTACGCGCAGGAAAGTCGCGGATGTCTGGTTCGCCACCGCCTTCGCAAGCAGCGTCTTCCCAGTACCAGGCACACCATAGAGGATGACGCCCTTCGGTGGCTTGATGCCCATCTCCTCGTACAACTCGGGGTGCGTGAGCGGCAGCTCCACAGATTCCTATTACACTGTCAGCTTCCTTTCGGTACGTGTGTCAGCGTCTTCGTACCTTGATCTCCTGAATCTGCTGCTCCAGACCGCCAATGTCCGCATAGCTCTCTGTCGGTGCCTTGTCCAGTTTCATGACGTTGACCATAGGATCCGCGTCATCCTGGAGGACACCGACGACCGCTTGGTTCTTGTGGTGAAGAAGCACCTGGCAACCAGGTTCGAGGAGATCCTTGTCGACAAAGCTCATGATGGAGACATAGTACTCAGGACCTGACGCCGTGCTGATAATTGCATGGTCATCGTCGATTATTTCCTCCAGCGTGCCCACTGCCATCGGGCTGCCACGCAGGTCGTCAACCTTCGTCCTGTCCTCCTCATTCTTCTCCTCTCGCGCTGCCTCCGGTTTGAGGCGTTCTTGGTTCTGAATGAACTCCTCCTCCATCAACAAATAGTCCTTGATGCGCTCCATCTTCAGCAGCCGAAGGCGGCAGCGGGTAGTTGGGTAAACTGCAGGCAGCTTGGACGCTGCGTCGGGGCCGCGTTTTCTCTTCTTCTTGCCAACGCGAGTAGGCAAGGGGGGCTCCCATTTCTTCTTCTGCTGTTCTTGGTTATTCTTCTGGTTCTGGTCGCCTGGCTTTTGGCCCCCAGGGGGCGCACCGGGCAGTCCTGACGGTGTGTTTCCCTGTATCGCACAATGTAAGCACGACTCGGGATGCTTGCTTCAGTTCATCACACACCATCTTACTCGGAAGGCTTGTCTGGCGGGGAATAAGGCAGAAGGTGTAGACGGGAGTGAGCGAGGGAGAGGGACCGCAGGCTGAGCTGAGCAGCGCAAGACGCGACGCGTCAGTGTCTCGCCCACGTGGGAGACATCACGTGGGCCTGTGCGGTGCAGACGCGCCTCCGGTCGCGCTTGAAGTCGCCAGCTTGTCCGCCAACTGGCAGCATGCAGCGACTCGACGACGCAGACGTCCATACCCCTCTCACTTCCACGTCTCAGTTTATTGAGGCAGGTATGTGCAACGCTGCTCGATTATCGCTATGATGCTGAAACATGAGCTCGTGTGCGCACCAGACAACGATGACGACCTGGACGATGAGGCCATCCCCGGATTTACGCATCCCTCGTTAGACACACCCGTGTCCGCGAGTAAGGGCAAAGCACGAGATGACCAGCCAGCCCCTGCGTCTACATACCCTCATAGTCCCGTCTCGGGCATCATAGGCAGCTCAACCGATGGCAACGCGCGACCATCACGAAACACAGTCGGAGGGGTGCAGGTTGAGATGCGGTACGCGAGCAGTCAGAATTGACCGCATTTGAAGATTGAGCTTGCTGTTGTACTAGCAATACAGGACTCGACACGCTTGACGAGCCGATATCCACAACAATTGTCTGTGCGCCAGGCCGGGACACGCCAATCAAGCTAGCTAATGCGCATTTTGCAGGGACGTGACCTACTATCAATTTATACCAAGACTATACAAGTACTCTACCCTCCAAAAGCCGGACACCGAGAGGTCCTCAGGTATGACTGCCGTTTTCCGTAAGTTGCCGTCTCAGATGCGTTGCAGAGATTGGGACCTCTGGGGTCCGCTTGTCATCAGTCTTACCCTCGGAATTCTACTGAGTATCAGGGTCAGTTCATTTGCATGTCTCTGCGTTGCTCGGGTTTCCCATATTGGTTTTACAGGCTGCCCCTGACCAATCCCTTCCCATCTTCACAACCGTCGTCTGCCTTATGACCAGTGGCTCGCTTGTCGTCACAATACAAGCAAAGGTGAGCAAGTGAGTTCCTGTAAGCTGACCCGCAAGCTCATCACTGTGAACGAATCTCAGCTACTGGGTGGCCGAGTGTAAGTCAGCGTTCACGGCGGCACTTCATATAACTCTGATGATCGACATGAACAGTTCTTTCTTCCAAGGGTTGTGCGTGTTCGGGTATTGCGTCGCCCCACTGAACATTGCTGCGCTGGTCTCTGTGTTCGTGCCTCTAGTCTACGTCAGGCTACCTGTGACGTTTGTTGCATGGGCCTGGTGCGTATGGGGTGCGTCACTTACCGCTTTTAACTACACCTGTTTGCCGTGTTGATGCAATCACAAGCGTCTGTGAATTTCCTGGATGGTACGAAGCTCGAAAAGCAAAGGACAATGCTCGCCGTCTACCCCCTGCTGTAAGCTTCGTTGCATCTCTTGGCATCCATTGTACTGATGTGTGTTCCATGATGGATGCGTAGCTTGTTCTATTCTATACTAGCATGGATGATTGTCATCGAATAGTCTCGCGGACTGTGACTAATGTATGCCCTTCTCGGTCCACAATATCGGATGGTAGTATGTGAACATATCGCCCTTCAAGCCGCGCGGGTTCTGGGACATCGCCTTCCTTCAGCAGAGAACGTGGGGACTTCGAGTGGAATTGCGTAGTACTGTCGATGTGTGTTTTGGTTGACGCGCCGCGCATGCATTTTCCCGTGACGGCTCACTGAGCCCACGCTGTGTGTAAGTTTGGTATCTGGCTGCCGCAAATGACCTGATACCTACCATCGACTACGATTATGTTGGCCCACACAAGGCCCGTTATGAACGAGCTTCCGTACCGTGAAGAAGCTTGATATAAGGTTCGATTGACTTCCACCGATGTCGTAAGGCAGTACTTACTGTCATCGCTTCGCCTCTCAGGATCTCATGACCACTAGCACCTAAGGAGGGAGCTCCTCATGGGCGTTCCCACTCTTACGGTAACAGTAGGAAGTTGGCCAGCCACCCGAATCAACGCGTACGCATTATCAAACCATCATCGCCTACTAGTACCAGCTAACCTCTGTCGTCCACAGTCCCCGCTGTAACGAACATTCGAGATGCTTACCGATTGGCTTCCGCTTTCGAAGATGCCAAAAACACACTTACCAGTATGCTTGCCGCAGGCTCTGCTCGACGAGCTCAAACTCCAAGTCGATCCAGACTTCCAGTCCGAGCGATCGGTCATCTTCGGGCGGGACGAGGAGGATGCTAAGGTGTTCCCTATGCGTCATTTGATACTACGACACTACGTTCTCGCACTGGGGGATGCGTATACGACCATCGATGAAACATGGGCTGGTCACAACGACACCGATTGGTCACTCCCGCAGGTCATGCCCAATGGGAGCGAGAGCACATACCTCCACTTCGCCGTCAGGTTCTGTGACGTGCCGTTCGTATACGAATGCATACGTCTGGGTGCCGACGTTAACCACGAGGACGTCAAGGGACAGACACCGCTGTTCTGCGCCATGCAGGAGTTGCATGGGTTCTCATCAGACCTGGCCAAGCGACAGCTGCGCCACAATGGGACCGAGGACGAAAGCCTCGCCATATCCACTATTTCTCGGTTGCGTCACATGGCGAAGATATTGATCGAGCAGCATGCCAATGTCAATCTCGCGCCTTACGAGGACACGTTGCTCTTGCCTTTCTGCATCGCTTGGGTGACTTTGGATTTAGAACTACTCGAGCTGGTGGCGCTCCATGGGGCCCCTCTTGAACTTATTCGGGCCTTGTCTGAGGGCCCGAGTCCCCAGGCGTGCACTTGGGTCGTCGATCCCGCGAAAGCATCAGCTTGCAGGGAGCTGGTGGCGCGATTGGCTCGAGGACGGAACCACCGGCGCGACCACCGCGGAAATGCCCATGCTTCTCGGGGAAGCCACTCTCCGAATGTCACGGATCGGGCGACCACCCATATCCTCCCACATTTGCGTGCATTTGCAGGTCGACGAAGTCATATGCTAACTGCTGCAAACTCAGAAGCGTCGAACTGGTGGAGAGATGGGACGAGGAACGAGGGCGTATGACCGTCACCCAGCGCATGATGGAAGCCGACGGACATACGGCAACCTACTTGCCCTTTGCCACTATGAAGACGCTGATGTCCACAAAATGGCCAGTCACGGGAAAGAAGAAGTCCTCAGAGCTCGTGCTCATGGCCATCGAGCATAACGATGCCGAAAGTAAAGAGAAAGCTGATCCGGCATTCCGGCATGCGGCGACTTCACTTGAATTTCTGCCTATGTCAGTGCCCATGCTGAAGGATTCGTATCCGTCTGACAGATTAATATTCTTCAGGCCCGAGGGAGAATGGACGCCAAAACTCCTAGGCAAGTTTCTCAGCACCGGATGGAATGATCGTGTCGACCAGTACATCGCATCCGGCCAAGACACTCGGAGTGTACCCAAGATCGAACGGGCCGCCAAGCTGGATCCGTTTTTCCAGCCCCTCTGGAAGAGTTGTGAAGCGTCCGGGTGTACGACGATAGAGCGTCCGGGCCTCAAGATGAAACGCTGCCACGGGTGTCAGAGGGTTCGTAGCTTTTGTGGATGTGTGGTTCTACGTTTGCTCACCTCGTAGCGTAGATATATTACTGCGGCGCGCCGTGCCAGAAAGCACATTGGCGGGAGCACAAGGATGCATGCAAGAGAGGAGACCATCCGCTGCAGATGTTGCGATCCCAGAGGATCTACTGGACTATTCTCAACGAGGTCATCAACCCTAGGGAAGAACATAGACTGCTCGAGTAAGTCCATTCTGTCTATATCGCTCTACTGTCCCATCTGCAGTTTCTAAATGTGGCACGCAAACCAGAGACCTTGGTTTGAAGGATCCTGCTGTGTCTGAGGACACACTGATGTGCGCCGGGGCCGCCTGATCGTAGTGAGTGATTGAATGACCGTGCCAAATACGCTCACCCTAACATGCCTTATGCTCTGCACAGGTGGCTGTGCTGTATGAAGGGGTCTAGCGGGGTGTTTTATCAGGACAGTGAGCGATGACGGGGGGCATATAATTCGGATTCCGGGAGGTGCTCGGATTCAGAACGAGAAACAGTGCTCGGACGACCTGTTCTGTATGATTATGTTTGCCTTGGTTAACCAGATTGTAAACCACGGCCGCTTGTATCGTACCTATGAAGTTGTCGTTCGACGGTGGTTGTGTCTCTTGCCGATAATTTACTGTATGAGTGTATCGCGGTGCCAGGCGTTCGAACTCCTGCACGACTGCGGTCGGCCAGTTGATCACGATAGGATGACGTCGTGCGCCTTACATACTCAGATCCTCGATCTATCGACCGTGCTGCGCTCTGACTCTCCGCCACCACCTGGCACGGCTAGGTTCCTAGAACGGTCTTGGCCAGTGTTTGCTCAGACTCATCAACATGCCCCTCAGAGTCGGTTACGGTGAGATAGAGCCGTGTTGGACCTCACAGAGCTGTTTATCTGACTGCAAGTGTTTACGGATCTCATGTGATTGGCAGTTCGGGAACACTTCTCCTCTCCGTTGCTGCAGTACGCCGAGGCAGACGGAGGCAAGACTTTCACGCTTGTAGAGTGCCCAAGTAAGCATGTACCATTGAGTCTGCCATCATGCTGGGACGCACCCTAACTTTACGTCTACGACTCAGGCGGGACTGGTCAGGTCATCACACGTTTGACCAACGACGAGATCGACGTTGCGGTGTGAGTGCAGCACCCGGGGTCGCGACTTCACTGACCATTCTGTGTGGTGCATGTCATCTTTACGATCATGGCGCACGCTAGTGCATTGACAGACCCTCTAATTTCTGGCATAGCCAGAGGGTCGCAGCACTACAAGCTCGTGGGCAGCTACGTCACGACGCCGCTAAATTGGTGCGTTTCCCTCCGGCAAACAGACTCACTGGTGCGCGGGGACTTATATCCGCGTAGGGCCGTCATCACCGGGAAGGACACCCAGTACAAGGGAATTCCGGATCTGCAGGGAACGTCCATCGGCATCTCGAGATACGGAAGGTTGGCTCGCCTTTCATTCGTCTGAGAACGTCCGGCTCATGGATATCAGTGGGAGCCAGACCATGGCGTACGTCATGGCCCTTCAACAGGACTGGCCGACGGACAAGATGCAGTTCCAAGGTGAGTATTGAAGACCCAGAATCCGGACGCGATGTCTAGGAACGTGCGCTGACAAAGCCTGAGCGCGCAGTGAACAATGATATCCGCGGCCTCATCAGCTCGGTCAACGATGGCACGACCAGCGCATTCATGTGGGAGTGGTTCACCACCAAGCCCTTCGTCGACGCCGGCGAGGCGCGCTTCGTACGTGTCCACACTGCGCTTTACATTCCATGCATCGCAGTTGAGTTAACATTGGGTAATGCGATAGATTGGATCTGTGCCAACTCCCTGGCCCTCCTGGTTGATCGCCGCGCACCCCACGCGAGCCTCGTCGGAAGCTCTGCGCACGTTCCTAGACACCCTGACCATCTACGTCCGCACGTTCGACGACCCCGCCCAGCGTGAGGCTGCGGACGTCGAGTTTATCAAGGACAAGTTTAGGTACCCGGAGGAGGACGTCAAGGTCCGTCAGCACACCCGTGTATCCCAGCTCCCATCAGTTGACCGTAGAGAATCTATAGGCCTGGCTGAAGACCGTTGCATGGTCACACGACTGCGGCAGCATCCCGACGGAAGTGATCACGAACACTCTCGATGTGCTCACCAAGACAGGCTTCATCAACAGCCCCGGGAGCGGCTTCGACGTCGCACAGTTCGTCAACACCGACGTCGCCAGGCTCGCGTGAACATCCACACCACCGGGAATAGGCGGAATCTACTATGTACTAGTACAGCAGGGAGACAATATGAGAATTTACCGCTGAGGCCTGTATCCCTAGCAAGGTCGTGGTGAAGTATGTAGATGGTGTAGCGATATAGAATTGGTACAAGTTAGCACGCATATAGTGAGTAAGCGGATGGCAGACAGATGCTCATGAGTCCGGGAGGTAAGCTCTATAGCTACTAGTAGGTACGTACTACAGCAATGCGAGCAGCAATGCCGTTCAAGGCCAGCATGGGGACAGAGCCATTACTAGTGTTCGTTGACCGTCCGCATCCGTGCCAATTGCTGGGCGCCTCTTTAGGGCGGTGCTCCTTCCTGCTTCTTCCCGCCAAGTGCTGGTATCTTTGTTCGCTGCGCTCCTGCTTCCCCGGCCTCTCGAATATATCGAAAGCAATTATGCCAGTGGACCGACACGTGAAGACCTCTGGGCACAGGCACTGTGCTACTGTCAGCACCAGGGCCACGGCGAGGAGGAAGAACATGAAGGTGGCGGCGGCGGCGGAGGAGGAGGAGGAGGAGGAGGAGGAGGAGGAGGAGGGAGGGAATGGTGTAAAGTACATTACACCCGAGGAGTTCGAGACCGTCATGAAAACGTTGGATGAGTACATCGCGACGTTCCCCAAGGCCCGGACGGGATTCATCATGCGCCAGCAGGCATCGGATGCCTCTGACTGGATGTCTGTGCTCGGGCCAACTGGAGACCACCGCTGGGTCGACCTCATGGACGACAAGGGCAAGTACAAGGCGCGTCTGTCTCTGCGCTACGATGAGGGCATACGCTTGATGAATCGGTACACGACGTGGTTTGGCTACATTGTCTACACCATCGATAGGGTCCTCAAATCAACCCCCTCGCCATGGGGGAATGAGAGGCCTGACGCGATTCCCGAGAACAGTGACCCATGGCACTTTCAAGACAGGGAGGCCTGGAGTGGCAATGCTATACGGATGATCCGCAGCAAGGTCATTAAATGGGAGGCGGAGCAGCTCAAGTGCAAATCAGGGAAAGGCTGCAAGCTAAATCCCTGGCTCCATATCTGGCTTGTTGCGGTCCATTGCGACCCCGGGGACTACACTGGTGGTGGTGTCGAGAAGTTCAGGCCTCATCTCAGAGAAGACCCTACTGGTATGTATGTCAGATGTTTCCATGCCATCATGCTCGCTAATAACAGCTATCAGCCTATGATTGGAAGGCATGGGCTGACAGGAATGGCCGCAATTCACTCTATGGGGATCCAGTGTTCGGGAGGAGAAGGGCTGGGAAGCATTGAACATGTCGATGAAGGACTATGCTGTCACAGTGCAACAAGCGGTACGTTTTTCACAATTACATACCGTGCTGCGCTGAATGGTGTACTGCAGCTGGAGTTCGCAGAGAAGTGGCAGACTGAACAGAACAAAGCGAAGGAGGCAAAGGGTGCAATGAAACCAGCCAGGGTATGTACTGCTTTGTGCGGATTTATAATTGCTCTCACCGCGTGGTGAAGGGTTCCAAAAAGGGCCCTACAAAAGCAGCGTCGTCTCGTGCGTCGTCCATCCTCAGCGAGGCCGACAGTACTGGCGAGGACAATACGGAGGTAGGTCTCAGCGCGGGTGTCTCTTCGGCCCGAGAGCACTCCAGGCATCTTGCGGTACGTACCTCTGCTGTGGTAGGCTGTCGTCCCGTCGCTGCGCCTATTTGCACCGTGTCTCATCAAATCCAGCTGTCTCACCAGCCGTCTCAGCATGTCGCGTCTCACGCTCCGACTACGGTATCTGTTGGCCCATAGTTCCACTGTCTGATGTCCTCTGACAACGTCCTCAATGTCCGCAGCATGCTGGCGACAATTCCGATTCCATGTCCACCGGGTCGAGCTCAGAAGATGAGGATGAGCTCACTGGCTCTACTGGCGTACGTACACTGAACCTATGTGTGCTATGTAGCTGACATGTTTTGCTGGCCCGTACCAAGTCGGACAGTGATCTCAGCCCGTGATCTCTGAGGACTGCGTGTGTGTTGTACGATGTGTCGTACCCGCTGTAAGCAGTGTCATGAACATGTATGCTGCCGCAAAGCATAATCCCATGTTGGATATATACGTCTGGCAGACGCTCTTCTGAGGTATTCGATTAACACAGCAGGAGCCTTTCGGCAACATCCAACGTCCCTCCCATACCCAATAGTCGACCAGTTCAAATTGTATACATTCTCCAGCGAATACAAGACGCAAAAGCTCAAGTTGTGCAAAATTCGCGATGAAGTCGCTGTCCCCAAGTTCCTTAATGATAAAACTACGAGTTGCATGCCCAGTGAAAACCTGCCAGCACGTTTTGCTACGGTTACGGGCGATCTGTTTTGATCAAGCTTACGAGCTGAGTAGACTGCTCTTCGTCGTCGGCCTAAACATGTTGAGTCTGTACGCGTCTGATTCGACTGCAGCAGTGCGGCGCTCGCAAGGGCGCCCATCGTAGTACGAGGGTGACTAGTGAGTCACTTCCCTGTTGCTGCCTTTGGGTTAGTGCCGATGAGACTGATTATACCTTTGCCTTAGCCTTCATTGGATGAGTGAAGAAGCAAGTCGAGTTCAACGTAGCGGTGATCAGGAAATATGTATACAGCTCGATTCTTTGACTCTCACGACATCGCCAGCCTAAATTACCGTGCCCAATTCATGACAAGCTACCTTCCTGCCTTACTAGTCTCCGTCGAACACTCCGCCGCCCCCGTTTTCCACCCTGCAAGACGGCCAGGTCAACTCTACCTCTCCCCGTCATGGCGAAGCATGACCCGCCAAAACGTGGATGCGATTTTCGAGAACGCGAGCTGTCGGATGACCTGTAGGCAGGTAAACACGCTAGAGGGCATCAGTGCTCGAGGTCGCCAGCTTGTCCCCCAACTGGCAGCATGCAGCGACTCCACGACCCCTCTCAATTCCACATCTCAGCTCATTGAGGCCGGTATGTGGCACGATTATTCAACGTTTATTATGCCGCTGAGACGTGAGTTCCGCGTCGTGTGCACCGCAGACATCGATAACGACCTGGACGATGGGGCCATCATCGGTGTTACACACACCTCGTTAGGCACGCCCGTGTCCGCAAATGAGGGCAAAGCGCGAGATGATCAGCCAGCTCCTGTGGGTATGTACCTCTAGAGTCGTTTGGTACTGTATAGTCGATGTTTCGGTTGACGCGCCGCACATGCACTTTCTCGTGACAGCTCACTGAGCCCACGCCGTGTATGAATCAGGATTTGCCAGACGCAATTGACTGGATCTGCTCCCTATTATCACATAACTATGATTATGTTGGCCCGCTATAAAACGAACTTCCATACCGTCAAGAAGCTTGATATAAGGTTCGATTGACTTGTGCCGATGTCGTGAGGCAGTACTTATTATAATTGATTCGTCTCTCAGGATCTCATGACCACTGGCACCTAAGGAGGGAACTCCTCACGGAAGTTCCCACTGTTACGGTGGCAGTAGGAAGTTGGCCCGCCGCTGGAACTCAACGCGTACGCATTATCAAACCATCATCGCACACCAGTCACAACCTCTGTCGTCCCATGTCTTCGCTGCAGGGACTATCCGGGATCAACACCGATCGGCTTCCACTTTCAATTATGCCGAAAACAAACTTACCAGTATGCTTGCCGCAGGCTCTGCTCGACGAACTCAAACTCCAAGTCGATCCAGACTTCTACTGCGAGGAAACGGTCATCTTCTGGCACGACACCAGGGTGCTACCTATGCGTCACTTGATACTACGACACTACGTTCTCGCACTGGGGGATGCGTATACTACAATCGATGAAACATGGGCTGGTCACAACGACACCGATTGGTCCCTCCCGCAGATCATGCCCAACGGGAGCGGGAGCACATACCTCCACCTCGCGGTGCGGATTTATGACGTGGCATTCGTATACGAATGCATACGTCTTGGGGCCGACGTCAACCGTAGGGACGTCAAGGGGCAGACACCGCTGTACTGCGTCATGAATGAGCTGGGTGGGTTCTCACTCGATCTGGCCAAGCGACAGCTGCGCCACGGTGGCATCGAGGACGAAAGCCTCGCCATATCCACTATGTCCCGGTTGCGATACATGGCGAAGATTCTAGTCGAGCAGCACGCCGATGTCAATCTCGCCCCTTACAAGGAGCCGTCGCTCCTTCCTTTCGTCGTCGCTTTAGCAAGTCTAGACTTAGAACTACTCGAGCTATTTGCTCTCCACGGGGCCGCTCCTCAACTTATTCAGGCTCTCGCCAAAGGCCCAAGTCCCCAGACTGAAATGTTCGAGATGTTCGATACTTGGGCAATCGATCCCGCGAGAGTATCAGCTTGCAGAGAGCTGGTAGCGCTATTGGCCTCGAGGACGGAACCACCGGCGCGACCACCGCGGAAATGCCCATGCTTCTCGGGGAAGCCACTCTCCGAATGTCACGGATCGGGCGACCACCCATATCCTCCCACATTTGCGTGCATTTGCAGGTCGACGAAGACATATGCTAACTGCTGCAAACTCAGAAGCGTCGAACTGGTGGAGAGATGGGACGAGGAACGAGGGCGTATGACCGTCACCCAGCGCATGATGGAAGCCGACGGACATACGGCAACCTACTTACCCTTTGCTACTATGGAGACGCTGATGTCCACAAATGGCCAGACACGGGAAAGAAGAGGTCCTGGGAGCTCGTGCTCATGGCCATCGAGCATAACGATGCCGAAAGTAAAGAGAAAGCTGATCCGGCATTCCGGCATGCGGCGACTTCACTTGAATTTCTGCCTATGTCAGTGCCCATGCTGAAGAATTTGTATTCGTCTGACAGATTAGTATTTCTCAGGCCCGAGGGAGAATGGACGCCGAAACCCCTAGGCAAGTTTCTCAGCACCGGATGGAATGATCGTGTCGACCAGTACATCGCATCCGGCCAAGACACTCGGAGTGTATCCAAGATCGAACAGGCCGCCAAGCTGGATCCGTTTTTCCTGCCCCTCTGGAAGCGATGTGAAGCGTCCGGGCGTACAACGATAGAGCGTCCGGGGCTCAAAATGAAACGCTGTCACGGGTGTCAGAAAGTTCGTAGTTCTCAGGGATATGTGGTTTTATGTTTGCTCATGTGATTGCGTAGATATATTACTGCGGCGCGCCGTGCCAGAAAGCACATTGGAGAGAGCACAAGGATGCATGCAAGAGAGGGGACCATCCGCTGCAGATGTTGCGATCGCAGAGGATCTACTCGACTATTCTCAATGAGGTCATCAAGCCTGCGGAAGAACGTAGATGGCTCGAGTACGTCCATCGTATTCATACCGGTGTTCGAATGTCTCATTTGCACTTCCTGTTTGTTGCGCGCAAACCAGAGAACGTAGTGCGGAGGATCCCAATGTGTCAGAGGACTGACTGATGTGCGAGGCCGCCTGATCCACGTCGTCGTGAGTCACAAACGTTGCAGAGATGCTCACCGTACCATGTCTTACGCTCTGCATAGGTAGATTAGCGGAAGGTGCGGGGAGGTGCGAGCTCTCAGAACGAGAACAGTGCTCCGAGTTGGATGACTTGTTCCTGTACGATTATTTCAAGGAGAAGTTTGGGTATCCGAAGGAGGACGGCAATCTCTGCGCACCCGTGCATCCCAGCTCCCATTATGTTGACCGTGAGGATCTACCAGGCCGCCGGGCTGAATACCGTCGCATGGTCTGCAGCATCCCTACAGAAGTGATCACCAATACTCGACGTGCTCACCAAGACAGGTTTCACCCACAGCCCCGGCGGCAGCTTCGACGTCACCAAACTCGCGTGAACCACCCCACCACCCGGGCGGAGCGTGAATAGGTAGAATCTACTATGTATTACAGCAGGGAGACCGTAGTATGAGTGAGTATGTACCGCCGAGGCCTGTATCCTAGCAAGGTCGTGGTAGAAGTACGTAGATGGTCTTTTGATGTGTAGCGATATAGAGGTGGAGGCACGCATAGTGAGTGGGCGAGCAGACAGATGTTCCTACAGCGTGACAGGTCCATCAAGCGTCCGTGGGGTAAGCTAGATACTACAGAGATGCGCGGGCAGTGGGGGTAGAGGCATTATGTGGGCGTGCGCGGCAAGTGTCAGTGGTAGGTCAACAGTGCGTAGCAGCAGAGAATAGGAAGGGTGGCTCAAGAGACCGCGAGGGTATACCGATAGCGTCTGATGGAGTCTAGGAATGTAGGGGGGCAGTAAAGCAGTGGGCTGTAGCGTAGTGCGGGGAGCGCGTCTCGGACCTTTTCTAGGGTTCGTGTACCCATCAGTGTCTGTTCAGTGCGTCACAGATATCCGGTCGCCGTCGCACGAGCCCGCCGACTCGCTCGCCTCGTCGACGTTCGGGATCAACGACCTAAACACGCCACGCCCATCAGCCCCGCACCAAGCGCACACCACGAACGTCGACACTCACTTCATCCACAGCCGTCCGTTGCCCGACTTGTCCCGGACGACCTCCCACTTGCCACTCCGCGTCAGGCCCGAGCCGTCCGGGCCGTCGCTCAGCGCGTCCAGCAGGCTCTGCCGGCCCTCCCGCGTGCCCTCGCCCTCGAGCATCCACTCGCCCTGCCAGCCCCGCCCGAGCCCCGCGCCGCCGTCCGTGCCCGGGCCGACGTACGGCAGCCGCGCGATCCACACGAACTTGCGCACGACCGCGTAGCCCTGCGGCGAGTGCGGGCTGCGCACGCGCGCAGGCACGTGGGTCAGCGTGAGCTGCACGTCCGCGTGGCTGAGCGCGCGCGAATGTGCGTCGGGCCGGAGGCCGCGCGGGAGCGCGGGGAGGGAGAGGACGTAGTGCGGGTTGGACCACGGCGGGAGGATGTGCGCGTAGTAGAACGGCGACGGCAGCGAGAGCGGGTCTTCGAGCGGGGGCGGGGCGGGCGGCGCGTACGGCGCGAGCCCCGCGCCGTCGAAGAGGAGCCACTCCTGCTTCGGCTCTCCATCGCCGTCCCCGTCCGCGTGCTCTGTGACGGGTGGAACGTACCCGAAGTTGCAGACGACGTCCCCGACGGAGAGGTGCTCCCACAGGCCCGCGTCTACGAGCTGTTCCTCGCACGCCGCGACCGCGTTGTCGTCAAGGACAGTACACGGCACGAACGTGCGGAGGACAGGCGCGCGGGTGCGCGACGTCGCGAGGTAGAGGTCATGCGGTGATGTCCCTCTCGGGACTGCAACGGTAGGCGGCGGAGGGGGCAGCGGTCTTGACTCCCTAGAGCTCGCGCGGGGCGAGAACGAGCTGTCCCCCGACGCGGACGGCTCCGTCTGGCTCCTGCTACTCGGCGGGCTGAGGAGGCTTGACTCGCTGGAGAACGTCGTTGACGTGAAGCGCCGCTTCGGCGCCTTGAGGTCGTCCTCGGACACGGATGACACGCCCATGCGGTGCTGCTGCTGGTCCCAGGCACGCGGTGGGGACCGGTGCATCTGGTACGACGTGCGGGTCGCCCAGCCTTTCACGTACTGACTCGCAATCGGCTCCGCGGCGGGCGGGGGTGGAGGCACCTTCGGTCCGCTGAACAGCGACTTGCGCGACACCTTGCCTTTGCGCGCTGGTCGGCTGCCGCGCCCCAGCAACGCGTGGAAGTCGCCGGACGCTCGTGCGGGGCTGAGCGAGAGCGCGCGAGTAGCTGGTTTCCCGGTTTCTGAGAACTGCGTCGCTGTGCGCCTGTGGCCTAGTGCGGCGCTGGGCAGTGTCTCGGTGGAGCCTTGGTGGCCTGGTTCGCTGTAGGCCAGTGGGGCGGGAAAGACGAGTTCGCGCATGCCCGCGAACTGCGGTACTCTCGTACCCTGTGGCGAGAGCAAGTTCAGGTTGTCGTCAAAGTCGTCGGCTAGGGGAGACGTTGGAGCGCTGTGGACCAGTGCCTGCAAGAACAGCACCAAGCGGGAGTGAGCCTGGGTGAGCGCGACGTATCGCTCCGTGGCCCGGTAGAGCTCGAACTGGTCTGCATTCTGCGACAAGCGGCTGAGGATGGACAGGGAGAGCATCGGGTACTTGTGCAGCGGAACGAACTGCGATTGGACTAGGATCGCGGATCATGAGGGTCTCGGAGATGGAGAGGACGATGTAGAAACGCACCGAGGAGTGTGAGGTCATGGAAGTCGACCTTGACCTCGCGGACCTGCGTCATGTCTGCAGATTGCACAGCGACGCTGTATCCGGGGACGTAGAACGAAAGCAGCGCCTCTCTGCATTCGGGATTGCGCAGCAAGCCGTGTCTGAGCTCCCGGCACGTACTGATGAGCGCATGTATGTCTCCCCAGCTCGAGACGTCGAGCAGAGAAGCGAGGACGCGGGGCTGCTTGAAGACGCGGCTGAGAGCACGGCGCGAGGCGAAAGACGGCGATGTGAGGGAGAGAGGACGAAACCGCGATGGCCCTGCCTCGGGTGACTTGGCAAGCCTCCTCGATGATATTATGCTGGGCCCAGGTGACGCGGCGCGGACGACCACTGAGTCCTTTGAGGGTATGGGAGGTGGCGGGAGAGGCCGTTCTCTGCCTTTCGGAGAGATCGGGGGGAGGCTGCGGTTTGTCGGACTGGAGGGGGATGGAGGGGGCGGGGAGGACGGGTGGAGGCGGATGTCGCTGGGCATGGCCATGGCACGAAGGACCGCCGTGGCCATTGCGGTGGACGAGGGGCGGAGGAGGGAGAATGCGCACAGCTGACTTTTCGACCGGACTCGGGGCAGCCCTCGGCATGGCCTTGCCGTCTGTATAATTAGCCCCGTTTTTACCGCGCATCCCCGCAGCCACCTCCGCCTCGGCTACCAGCGCTGAGCTCATCGCCCCCAACGCTCGCAACATCGTTCGTCACTGCACGACGAGACCAAGGACGAGAATGGCGGTGAGCAAGACGGAAGCGAGCAGCACACGTCGCGGGAGATAGCCAGAGACAGGCTCTAGAGAAGCACGGAAATCATATCGCGCGAAGCCCTGCCACCGATCGAGCATCTCTCGGTACCTGCATCTCCGTGTCTATGTTTCTTTCACCTCCTTCGTCGCCCACCTCACATTCTCGAGGACGACGCGGTCGTTGTCTGTAGATTCCAAGTCCCCGACCACGTCCGACCACGCGCCGCAATCAGCAGGTCAATGTGCGTCTTCCGTTCACGAAGCTCCGCTTCGGCGCTCTCGAATCCGAAGCATTACGTAGCTTCCTTGACACCCGCGCGCGCTCCTTTAGCCTTTCCTCCGGCCTTCCTCGGCATCGTCCCGCCCGCCACCTGCTTGTTGCAGACGTGTGGCGCACCGGCCAACGACTAGTAACTTACTGTGCTCTGGACGCTTGTCACGGTCTGTGAGCCTCAAGGGCCCATCCGAAGGTCGTGGCAACTGTGCAAGCTCTCAAGCACTCAATGGATATCCATGATACTCTGGCCGCGCTTGGAAGACAGCCAAAAATACGACAAAGATCCCAGGAAGCAGGTACCGTCTCACGTAGCTAATGCGTAGCTTGCAAAGGCCAATGAAAGCGCGTCTCAGCAAGTCTCACGCACTGCTTTCTGTTCGGACTAGCGTGTACCACTGTGCAATTTGTGCGCGAGAAGGGAGCCGAGTCTTCACGGAGGTGTGTGTTGCCCTTGCAGACGACACGCAGCTATGCAAGCGTCGGCTGGTCGGCATGAACAACGATTGTACTGCAACAGGAATTGCTGCGCACGGCGCAGTACGAACCTAATGGGGAGGCCGATCTATGTCCAACACTGTTTCAGGCAGTTCCGCCGCGCCAATCGAATGGCAGGAGGACCAAACGTTGCCTCGGTTCGCCGTGACTCGGTGTGGTTCAAGTTGGACACACACGAAGCTCTGGGGAGATCCGACGCATGAGACACCGAGTTTCGTGCGCACTGTCGGCGCAACCCATTCGATGCGTGCTGTCAGTTTCTTGATTACCTCCCATACAGCGCCGTTGCCGGTGTATAGACCCTGTATCGGACCCATCGGCGAGCTTGACGCCCCATGTCGCTGAATCGGATGTACTGTATGTGCGGTATGGTGGTTGTGATTGCAGTGCAACTGCCCCACCGATTCCTGTGCTTTGCGGTTCTGACCGGTGCTCCGGTCTTTCGTGTAGCGGCGCATACTCGGACTTCACAGAAGACCTACTTATCGATATGGGCCGACGATGAGGGGATGAGCGCACTGGATGACGAGCGGTGAGCTCACTTCTGATTGAACGTCGTGATCATTTCTAGCGTACTGAGTACCGTCCCGCATCAAACGACTGGCACTCACCCGTCGAATCGCAGGACACCGCGTTGCCCACCGTCTTTCTGCCCAACGGTATTCTGTAACCGGCATGAGTGCGAACTGTTCTCGTGCACTAGTAGTGGCAAGCTCCCGCGTGTAGAGTCGAACTTGCATACGATGGTTGAGAAACTAGCAGAATACATATATCAAAGCTCGTCCGCTGATCGGAGTTCCAGGCAGGTGTTATTCCTGGCTAACTTGTTTTTGATCCTAGCAAGTCTCTTAAGCCTCTGGACTGGAATGCGCAGGGGTAGGAGGCAGCTTCGTATAAACTTATGGACATGCTGCCAATGATGTGAAATGTCCGATGTCGGGTGGAGATACGGTACCTCAATTAGAACCAAGTCATACGTTGGCCGCTGCTCATATACGCCCACAGAGTCATAATGTCCAACATTCCCCTCCAGCTCCCGCTGAAATGTCACGTCCAGTCCATCCTGGCAAAGCTTGGCCGGGGAATAATTGCGCATAAAACACGAGCCGCATATGTGCATTGGCTTATGCCGATACCCTCAAGTAAGAAGCGCTGCAAGGCTAAGGGTAACAAAAGCAGGGTGTCGAGTTTAAACATATAAATGCCCGACCGCCGTGGCACCTCCGAGGCTGCCAACCACGACGCCTTCCAAATGGAGAGCTAATGTCGGGTGTCACGGTGGAGTCACGGTCACGCGTAGCTTAGTAGCGACTTCGGGCGCCTCGTGCACCTCATACTTGCCACTGCTCTCTTGTACCGGCACGGCAGCCATGTCGACGTCGAATAAAATGGATGTAAGGCAATTCTTGCTGTATTCTTGAGCAGACGGGACTCACGGCCCTCGAGGATTTGGAGCGTGCGATCTTCGGCGGGGAGTCCGACGACGAGTTGTCCGCACCGGAGGAGGATGGTAAGTGCCTCTCACCTCAGGCCTCAGCTCATATGCTCACTTCCGGCGCACGCACTAGATGTCCCGCAAAAACGTGCAAAGCGGGCGTCGCCGATGGGCGATGAGGAAGAGTCGTCAGCGGACTCCGGCGACGAATACGTACAGGAGCGGCGCGCACCGAAGGCCAAGGCCAAGGCGCCGCGGAGGAGGCGGAGGACGGACGCTGGTGAGGACGGGGAGTCGAGGCCGAAGCAACGGAAGAGGAAGCGAAAGCAGCAGCTGGGGGACATCGACCTGAGCCAGCTGCCGCCTGAGCAGGGTACGTCTGCCCTCGACGCTGAAATGGAATCCGCTGACGCGCCGCTGCAGCTAACAAGGTGAAGCTGGACATGCAGATTGAGGCCATCCTGAAGCCGAAGAAGGCGTCGCGGCCAAAACGGAAGAGAAAGGACGAGGATGACGTGCTGGACCGAGTGGCGGACGAAGAGGTCTCGCGGCTCCGGGAGGCGATGATAGCGGCTGCCCAAGACGACGAGCAGGCGAACAGGGAGAAGCTCCCCGCTATGGCTAAGCTAAGGCTCCTGCCGCAAGTGATGGAGGTACTGCGAAAGTGTGTCTTGTATCTGGACTACGGTGTTCACGCTCTGACGTCGTTTTACAAGGAATTCGCTTGCAGAGTCTATTGCAGATAACAATTTACTCGAGGGTGTGCGGAAATGGTTAGATCCTTTGCCTGACCGCTCCCTCCCGGCCCTCGACATCCAAAGGGAGTTCTTCCCCATCCTCAAGAAGATGGAATTCATCGACACGAGCGTGCTGAAAGAGTCCGGCATCGGCCGTGTCATCGTTTTCTATACAAAAAGCAAGCGTGTCACCCCCGACATTCAACGCCTCGCACACGACCTTGTCTCTACCTGGTCGCGACCGATCATCAAGCGCAGCGCGTCCTACCGCGACCGTATCGTCCCGACCGCGCAGATCGGCGACGGCGATGCTGCCTCGCGCGGGCCAGAGCGGCTCAACACGATTCTCGCGCGGGCGAAGGAGAGCGATAAGAACCGCGTGCGGAAGAACGCGGTCATGATCCCGCAGCGCGAGCTGGGCAGCTACACCGTGGCGCCGCGCTCGAACGTGGGCCTCTCCAAGGGCAGCATGAGCGTCGACGTGGATATCGAGCGGCGGAAGAAGAACGCGGAGCGGCTGAGGACGCTGACGAGGAAGATCCAGACGAAGTCGTGAGCACGGAGCTGTCATTCCTCGTCCCTTGTTCTGCATTCTGTTCCCTTGTATTTTTTCTTACGTCCTTATCTATATTCTTTATGTTCATTGGACTTATGTGCTGTGGTCTTGTGTGTGCCCCCTTGTACTTTCTGGGTATGCAACCGCAAACTGCCGTATCGATTGCAATCGAGCGCCGTGTCCAGTCTTAAAGCTTAACTATCGGCCGTCCTCTAGGTGCTCCCACCCATGCAGCCAGTATGTGTCTGTCTTGTTATGTGTCTGTGTCTTGTTCTGAATGTTGCGCCTTGGGGATCTGGCGACATAGCGGCGGAGGGGCCGTTCCCAGATTGCTCATTAACTACGCGTATTCAGACTCTTCTCCAGAATCATTCTACTCGCGAATAAACCCGTCGACAGGAGCACGAAGGCAGCGCACCCAAGGCGAGTCTTACCGCCGTTCATCATTACATAGCATCTAACGAATTGTACTGCCGACAGGAAGTCGACGCGAAAGAAAAATTTGTCGGTCTTTTGCTTCCTGAGCATCCGGCGACATTTTGCCTTGTCACTCACCTTCACATCGTCTCCTAGCGACATTCACGCCCGCGATCAGGTGCTCAGTGTGAGGATAGTCAAAAGGAAATCATGGTACGAGAATTCCTTGGTAGCTTGCGATTCGAATTTCCCCTTCCCCCGTTATTTCGGCCTGTAGAGTTATAATTTCGTGGGCGATGCAGTTGGCCTACCAATGGAGCGGCCACCTCCACAGTTGTGTGCTTTCTCGTACGCCCTCCTGCCGGAATTAAACGCTGCGCCTTACTGACCTGGCGAATTGTAGTGTCGAGTCAAGCGCTATAGAAGGCTCCCTGCCTCTCGATAGGCGCATGAGTATATCCGGGGTTTCAATGCGTCATGTTGGAGATCTGTCTCGTTGAGCCTCGAGCATGGCCCTCTGCCGCGGATGGCATGAAGTCTCACTGCAAAGATATCATGATTTCCCCAGGCAGAAAAGGCTTCAAAAGTGAAAAGAATTCCCCACGGTTTTCCCACGACATAGACGTATCTCGCTGGAAAGACGTCGAAAGACGCCTTTCCCGGCGGACAACAGTCCTTCAAGCCTTTTCTATGCCGATAATGGTGCCCTATGGTCCACTTTCCCTGCCCACGTAGGCATTGTGAAAGAGCTTTCACGTCGCCACAACCTTTGCATGTGGAGCAAACGATGGTTTCTTTGTAGTGTCTCGTATGTGTAATTCCGCCTTCTTGTCGGCGCTGGGAAGCTGATCGACTGGCGATTGCGGCAGGAATATGAAATATTGGCTGCGGTAGTTGCTCACCGCCGGGTATGCCAGAGACTCGGACGTCCATGCGCTTCTCTTGGTTTTTCCTCTGTGGCCTAATTTTCGACCTTTGTAGATAAAGCTGACGTCCGTTCGTTCTCGCTTCCTAGAGGGAACGACGGCGCCCGACGTCTAGCAGGTCTACAAGCTAGCGCGCGAAGTTGATTGCGTTCGGTTCAACTGTCCATGGATACCAGGATGCTTCCCTTGTGCTTCCCCGCAACAAATGCAAGCTGGTAATACAAATTGGTGGAGTCGGTTGATACATGACTAGGACTACCGGCCTCATAAGTCTGTAGCAAGCATGCTGTCTATGTATCAGACGCGTTCTATTGAAAGGAGACCGCGAAAGCGTGGTGTGCAGCCAGTCAGAATCGGATCAGACGCAGCACCATTCGGCCTCGTTCCATCCCAGTCATTACATATGTGGGTATCCTTACAGGGTGCCTTTCATTTCCTTCATGTATTCCATACGCAAATAGCATGCTTGTATCAGTAATTATCCAGTCTCGGGAGACGGCGGGTTACCTGTATGTCATTATGAATCCGAAAGCGTGCGGTTAAACTCAAGTTGAACTCCGTGAGTAATACATAACCTGATAACTCGACTCCGAAGGCGGACGGACTCCGCGCAAGCACCGAAGATTCGGCCGGCTGCGTTGCGCTGTGCACAGGACCCACTCAGATATCTGATCAGGTGTGCGCGTCCATGACATCCTTTCCACTCCTTCTTGCCGAACATGATGATGGTGGCGCAAGCATCCTTTCGCTCCCGTTCTACACCCCTCGCCCTCACTGCTCAGCCCAGCGCTCAGACGACAGTTCGCACCTCTTCCTCTCACTTGCCATGCCCTAGGGGTGGAGAATGGTAATTCTCTCGATGCACACGATGTATCCCTCCAGAGTCTCATATGCTCGTGTCGTCCGCGTCGACAATGGATTGTGAGCTTCATAGCTTTTGGAAGGCGACGGCCCTCACGGTGAGCAATCTTCTCTGTGTCTGAAGCCCCAGCTCTAGTGTTCGCCGTGAACCTCGCCGAAGATGGCCCAAGGGGAGCGATGAGTGTTGTCGCCGACGCCTTTCTTCCCTTGAAAGGGCTCCTTAGTGTCCACCAATCTCATAGCCTCCTATACATCACCCAATGACACGTTATACGCTGCTGAGCGAGAAGGTAAGCCGCGGTTCGAGGACAAGGTGCGTTGAATTGCCCACAAATTTTGTCGGTTGCCAGCACAATCGATAACGCGCCTGTGGCTGGCCGTGGGAGGGCGATGCGCGTAAATGCCTGCCCTAAACGAGAACGTGGCAACGAGGCCTGTACGTACGGATGTTGATCGCTGCCCGTCGTGTCGTACTCTAAACCTCCATTATCTGGCCTTTTCCTTTCGTTTCTCTCTAGGACAGTATGCAAAGACGGCCTCCTGCTGCCGTCTCGTCGCTCACTCCCGCCATGCCCCCTCCTCTCCCTCGGCGTAGATTATCCCACGCGTCTCAGGACTCCTCACCCCGTACTCCGCCCAACTCCAACACGCCTCTCCCCTTCCTGCCCGTGTCATCGCAGAAGCGTTACAGCAGTGACAGTTGGAACAGCTCAAACTACGATGGGACGGAAGATCTAGAGGCGGAATGGAGTCCGGAGCAGACGCGTTTATTATCTAGGGTAAGCCCAGATTCCCATACAGCCTGGAGATTTATCCTGCCTTCCCATCCCCAACATCTCGTCATCTTCATCCTTCCTGACTCTGTGTGCTGCTCCAGACTCTCGACGCCCTTCCTGCGCATCTTCTCACTCCGTTCAACGGTCCCGTACCTCCATCAAATCTCCTTGATAAGATCGCCCGCGGTGTAGCAGAAGCCAAGGGGCCTGTCAGCTGGCCCCATTCCCTGCGGGCGACGCGTGCAAAGATTGTTGAGCTTGCGCGAGCTCTCGCCAAGGAGACGGTAAACGATGGAGCCAGTGACACTATCGCAGAAGAGGAAGGGAGTGACACCGACGAACAACAGCAGACAGCGCGCGTTGCTACCAAACGCCCGTTGTATCGGCAGTCGAGTATGGACTTTATGCAAGTGGAAGCGCGTAATTGGGCGGATAACGACAACATCAGTCGGTGTGTATATCGCACCCTCCATCAACCTCGTCGCGTACTAACATGCGGATTCCCAGTCTATCACAACGTCTCCAGAACGCTGACCGCTTCCTCTCGACCTCATCATTCCAATCATATGCAGCCCCCTCGTCTCGTTCGACTTCCCCCTTCCGCGCTCCAGGCGGACAGGCCTTCTTTCCTTCAACTCCCAGCTCTACCACTCTTAATTCCAACCATTCCAGCTCTCGTATTCCTCGTCTTCGGAGATCCATGTCTGATATGTCAAACTCGTCGGATTCTTTCGTCATGCCCGCCGTCGATCCTCGCATGCAGCGTATCAAGCGTACCGAATCGTTCGCCGGATCGATGTTGTACGGGCCTGGCCAAGGCTTGAAGCGTGCACCGTCCTTTGGTGCTCTCTCGAAACGAAGTTCAGGGGCCATGAGCCTGAGCGGTAGGGATTCGGACGCTACATCATCTGATGAGGAAGAGAAGCTGCGGAGTATGAAGGCGAAGAAGGCTCGGGTGAAGACTGCCTCCTCAGCCAGTCCGCCCACTTCTCCTGTCAAATCCCCCGAAATATCCCGAACTCGAAAGCCCCCCAAGTCGTCTCCGGCTAAGACGTCAAGGAGCAGCAAGGACACGCCGGCGCGTCGCCCGGCCAAGCCTCGTGCCAACATACAACGTAACCCCAGTATATTGGGAGGCGAGCTGCCTCAGCTGCAATCGAGCTTCGAGCCGCCCACCCCAAGCCGACGTACCCCTCGTGCTGACCGTCAGACCCATCATCTCTCTCCGAAGTCCCCCGACGCTCCTGCCGTGGAAAGCACCGTCACTGCGACCCCTGCAAGCTCGAAGGCTCTTCGCCGCACGAAGGGTAGCAAGCTGCCCCACTGTCCCGTTGCGCGCAAGATCTCCTTCGGCAGCCCCGGTTCTCCTACTGAGAAGAGCGGCTCTCCCTCCGCCGGAGCGAGCCTGGGTAGTGCATTCCAAATGGTGTAAGCTTGAGCTGACGGGTCGTCCTTGCCCGTACGTGCTCGCTTGCTGGCTGCGTCTCGAGGGTTTGTATGGTGGCCCATTATCCATTCACCTTCTCGGGCCTCCTTGCTCCATCTATCGCACCGACAACAATGTACCTCGACATATACATCGCTAATCTATCGCTATATCATCAACAAGGACAAGTAACACCGGATGCTCGATATACCTATCTGCTCGCCTTTCGAATCTAGCCGCTGCCGGCACCCACACCCTCATTGTTCATACACATATCTCGCGGAAGGTGGCTCTATCAGCTTCGCTCGCGTCACAAATCCAGGCGTCTCAGCAAGAACAACCGGTCGCCTCTCCATATCATCTCGTCGTACTCTGTACAATTCGCCCCTCCTTTCAGGCCTGATCGTGTACACAAACGCTCCTTTGTCCGGCTCGTCCTGCATACCAGTGAATCGTCACTCGTCAAACAGTGCTACGGCATGGTTTCAAATCTGCTGTATCTCATCCACCTCTCGGAAATGTTGTAAGTTACTAAGTATGCCTTCGGGCGTGTACCATATGTTTTGCCGCATTTCTTCCTTTTCCTTGTACCCCATTGCGTGTTGCAATGGGAGTGTATCTTCCTGTTGCTCTTTCGCCTACTTCCTTTCTATTCGTTGTCTTCTCTCCGAGGTCATCCGATCCAGGGTGTCTGGGATTATTTTGTGCTTTCGTTTGCTGCAACCGTCGCACACCACCTGTTGTGATGACACCACAGTTCCTTCCCTCTATTGACCTCTCTCATTCCCGTGTACAACCCTTGCCCTTTTGCGCCGTCGTAGTAAGATAGGTGTACGTGTAGCAGGATGTACAAAGCAGCACACACATACTGAACCGAAGGAATACTAGACATCACCGTTAGTTATCAAGTGTTGGTGGGCTCCAGGCCCAAAATCTAGACTTATGCACTGTTTGACGATGCGCAAAGGCAGAGGTAGCCTGACCATGCCTTGAGTTACAGCCGCGTCCTCGGAGTCGACGGGTCGCTGCGCAAATTTCAGTCGTTGTCCACTATCTATCCGTCATGAACGAGCGATTTGCACCGGTCCTCCTCAGTACAGAACAGACTGTATTCTGAACTGCTTCACCGTCGTCATCGTCTGTTCGAAAATCGCACCGTGAAATGTATTTCCCTCATCGTACAGGCTTCGCAGCTGGCTATCGCAACCAACCTACATACTGGAGCGTAGCTCAGCACAGGGCATCCATAACAGCACTGGTTCATACACACCGGAATGAAGCTGTCTGTCCTCATGAGTGTGCTGCTGCTGCGGCCTCTCTCCGTGCAGCAATCTGGGCCCGCTTCTCTGCGATGAGCACTGCAGCCCGCTCGTCCCACTTATACGCCCAGTATCCTACGAAGCCAAAGGCTGCCGTTGACACGGCGTGTCCCGCCAGGTCTAGACAGAGTCGTTAGATGTTGACAGTATTGCGAGTGGGCAACGGCGCAGGGACACGTACTGTCGTAGATGTTCCGCTTCTGGATGGCCAGCTGGCCGACACGCGCAGCGAACCCGAAGGCCATGCCGCCGAGTATGTTCGAGAAGAGTGACATGTCTTATACTCGAGCAGCGAGCTTGTACTATAGGAGAAAGATGGGCGTGCTAGAATAGGCTGGGTAGTCGGGTTCAGTCGAGCTGTAAGTATGCGTTAGTTACCGCTCCCTTGTAGAGGGATCAGTGGCCATTCTATGCGTGAGAATCGCGTGGTACACCGAAGCAATCCCAGCATAAGCGCCCTTGTGCCACAGGTTTACATCCCCTGACCACACGCGTACGCTTCCTTACATTCGAAAGCTGATCACTTTACGATGGCGCAACTCAACGGCACTGAAGAGGTTCAGCAACCAAACCCTGATGTTCTCAAGAAGCTTGAGATTGCCAAAGAGAAGAAAGACGTAGCCGACCAAGCATTCAAGGGTGGGGACCTAAAGAGCGGTGCGCACTACTCTGCGGAATGCAAGCTCCCTTTCTAGCATTCTGAACGCGTTTGTCCTCATACTTAGCTCTCAGATCGTACTACGAGGTAATTCCATATTCTCTGGTATTGACATCATCTGATGAAAGTGGGCTGTTGTACCAGTCGATACTGTATCTGAAAGGAATAGACAAGTGAGTCCGCAGGAGCTACACTTCTGTGCAGGTCAAGCTAACGCGTTTCTATGATAGGAATGCACTCTCACCCATAGCGGCGGCAACGACTTCTCCTCTGGACGGAACCTCACCTCCGAAACAGAGGACTGAGGCAAGTACGATTGTTCGTTGCAGTTGGTGACAAATTTGACATACGCGTGTGGATCAGGCGGATGATATCATGGAAAAAATCTACTCCAATATGTCTGCTTGTCATCTGAAGCAAGGCAACTGGAAACGTGCCATAGAGACGGCGGACAAGGTGAGGTCGCCGAACTGGGCCATGGCGAGCTGACTCACATAATGTAGGCTCTAGCCTTAAATGAGGAGAATTACAAGGCTCTCTTCAGGAAGGCGAAGGCTCTTGGAGAGACAGGCTACTTCGAGAAGGCAGAGAAGATTCTTGAAGACTTGCTGAAGAAGAATGAAGCAGGTACGGCTTTATAGCAACGCGGTTTGGTTCCACACGACTAAACTGAGCGATATGTTTCGGAAGATGCTCCTGCCATCAATGCTGAGTTTGCACGATTGCGAGCGATGGACAAGGAGCGGGAAAAGGTTCACAACCAAAAGTTCAAAGGTAAGATAATTGCTGAGTCCCTCATCATGAGGTTCATCTCCTCTTCTAGGTTTCTTGAATCGGGACAAGAAGTCAGAAGTCGATGCGTGATTAGAAAGCTGTTGAATGGTTGTGAAACGTGTGCTCAGTAGTCTGTACCAAATCTATTCCCTGCTTTCATCTTAGCTTTCGTTGCACTGGTGTAGAATACAATTCGGTTTATATTGCGTATGCGTGTACTCTAGGCCAATACATGGGCATTTGTGATTCTCTGCGTCTCAAAACACGAGGCGATCCCATGCGATAAACGCGTTGCACCGCGGCAGGCGTTTGAGGTGGGCCACGAGCACGTGGTCGTGTACCTACCGCGACGCGACTTCCGAATCGACGCGCTCCACTGTCACGGTCCAAGAGCCAATTGTGGCTTCGTTCTGTCCACGATGGCAGTGACATTGTCCATCTTGCAGGCCTACTATCCCGTGGTAAGCGGCTTACACCAGTATCTTCAGAATCACGTATGCTTCGAGGATGGTTCCTCAATTCTACGGTCGGATGATCCTCCCAGCTTTACTGCCCTCCTACGAGGATCCCATGTCGTCCCAGAGGCACCTCTCACCGACCGTAGAAAAATCAACGCCAAGCCGCCTATGGTACATCTACACGAGGTCAGTGACTGCACCTTGCGGACGGAAACAGTGATGTCTATAACATCAGAATAGGTCATCGACAAAGCGCAGGAACGATTGCTGTCCAAAGGTAAAGGTCGCTCGACGAACATCATAGCCTCTGGATATCGCCAAGTACGTGCTAAGACGAGGTATACAATGAATTACTGAGCGTGTAAAGGCCAGACACAATGGAGAGGTCGGGCGCGTTGGCACACGCGTACCCCTCGTCAACTACTTCATCAACACCAATGTGACGACCATACAATCATCTGAGTGGCGTACGCTGTTCGAAAGGTGGGTGCTCCCATAGATTCTTTCCTAAGGCTTATTCTGATATGCCCTGCGAAGGATTGGTGAAGACGTGATGTTTCATCTCCTAACAGAAACTTCCATATTCATCCCGCTTTCCAATGACTGTCTATGTCAAGTCACGGGCGAACCTATCATTCACCTTAAGGCGCCTCCATTTGTGTCGGGCATACATGGAGCGCAGTTTTCGGCTCTATCTAAGAGCAAAGCGGGCAGTCTGAAGCGCAAAGCTGTTAGCCCTCAATTAGACGAGAGGCCCCGAAAGCGCATGAAAGCTGACTCCGCTACCCGATTGGACTCAACGTCGTCTGCAAAAAGACGTGCTGCGACGACGCTTGTCAAGTGCGTATATGCGCTTGTGGATTGATTCAATTGATTCATGGGGATGCAGGCGAACCACGGCCGACATCGTCATCCCACGATCTCGTTTGTTTTACTCGTGGCCATACCTCGTTCCAAAGAATAGCACAATTGTTATCGGTCTTCCTCCAAAACGTAAGTCGCAAACCTCCTCTACATCACGAACGTAACAGTCGACCTCTTCTCGCAGATGTATTAAATGTGATTTCCCCATCATACTATTCACATCGCATTACCACTGCAGACTGTCGCGGCGGTCTCGACCCAAAGGAACTAGAGGCACATGTGCGACATCTCGCGAAGTACGTGTTTCCACGCCAGTATGGCCTATCGCACCCGTTCGTCGAGAATGAGCGGGCTAGCTTTCAATCGCATAAGTCGCTCGATTACCTGGACCGGGAAAGTGAGATCAAGGTTCGTTGATGGGTAGTTTGTGTCAGTTGGTATGAGCTCAAATGCCGAATTCAGAGAGCCGGGGCGCAGAAAACTCCCAAGAGAGTGAAAGCCGCGCTGCATATCCTCGACCAGATGATCTGGAAACATCGAAAATGCAGATACAAGGCATTACTCGAACTAGTTTGCCCATCGAAGGTCAGATCCTCCCAGAATCCGTTCGTGCTGTCACCAAAACGCTTTCGTAGATCAAGGCAGAGGACAAGTCGACACTCGATAGCAGTATTATCCTTGTAAGTGGCCCTATCAGGCTGTCTGACGAGTTCGCGAACTGACCGATACGTCACTGCTAGGAAATGATGTCGGAGCAGTCCATACAGCTCCGCTCACAACCTTCTTTCAGAGAAGTGAATGTGTCTACAGACTCCGCTGGCCGTCCCATCACTCCTCATGGACTCTCTCAAGCACGACGGCACTTCAAGTACAAGCCTCGCTTCGCTGAATTTGCCTGCAGTCATGCTGAGGTGGAGTTTGAGCCGTTGGTCTCCTTGTGATCGCTGACAATCGGGATACAGGTATATCGCTTCGTGACTTCCGTCACAGACGCTGTCATTCCGAGGATTATGTGGGGGTGCCGGAAGAATCGCAGACTGATCAACGAGCGTCAGTAGCAAGTGCAGTACCACGTCGGACTACGCTGATGTCACTCCAGATGTCAAGACGTTCATTACGTCTAGGCGATACGAGACTACCACGCTGCACAACATCCTGCAGGGCTTCAGCGTCACGGAATGTGACTGGCTCGCCCCAGACAACGCACAACCGCGAGTTTCACGCACGGACGCGATCAAGCGGCGTGAGCTGCTCGAGGAGTTCATGTTCTGGTATTTTGACTCGTTCCTGATCCCGCTTCTCAGGGTAAGGCATACTGCTATATTATGCGTATGTTGGACTGAACGACCTGTAGACGACGTTCTATGTAACAGAGTCCTCGGCATTCCGAAGACGAGTCCTCTACTTCAGGCAGGACGACTGGTCCGCGTTGTGCATCCCACTCGTCGAGAAGCTGAGCTCCGAGACATTCCAGAGGATAGAGCAGGTTTGTTCTCGATCGCTCTCTCCGGCTTAAAGTGGGTTATGACCGTGGCGCGCACTACAGCGCGAAGCCGAAGAGATCCTGCGACAGAGGAAGCTTGGCTTCTCTTTCGTGAGACTCCTGCCGAAGGAGACAGGTGTGCGACCCATTGTTAATCTGCGCAAACGTAAGGTGTCAACAAAGGTCCGTACATCATGCAGGTTTGGCATATTGATGGCTAATAGTTTATCAAACATGCTGTATTCGTATAGGATGGCAGAGATCGACCCCAGCCGTCCATCAACCAGATCCTGCAAGCGGCCTTCCAAATCTTGACCTACGAGAAGGTGAGTCCCAATCATTCTAGATGGCCGTCCTTTTAATAACGCAGTAAACCAGGAGAATCAACCGGGGTTGCTAGGAGCATCCGTCTTCGGCTCTAACGAAGTTTACACGAAGTTAAAGGCTTACAAGAGCCGCCTACTCGAGCATGGCACTGATGGAAAGCTGTGCGTCATTCGGGCTTCATCTTAGGTCGGCGATTGATCGCACATTTTGGTATGCAGTCCGAAGCTGTACTTCGTCAAGGTTGACGTCCAGGCCTGTTTCGATACCATTGAGCAGTCCAAGCTATTAGAGATCCTGAAGGACGCGATATCAGAGGTATGGAACTTGGGAAGGTATCTTCGTCTGAAATTCGTTAATCATTCACGATAGGACGGATATGTAATTCAACGGTACGGCCAAGTGAACTGTGTCGGCTCTAGAGTGCGACGCAAGTATGCTAAGAAGGCTCAGCCAGAAGGTACCTGCTACTTGTTTCCCGATTGACGAAATCTGTGGCGCTGATACACCGAAGACGACCATCCTCACTTCCTTGACTTTGCGGCGAAGCTGGCAGCGGCACTTCGACACACTATATTTGTGGATCAGGTAAGCGCATTTCTTTCTTGTCGTTGCGCAGTGAACCTGATCGTCCCGTAACAGGTGGTGTATCCTTTCGCGCAGAAGCAGGACATCATGGCGCTACTAGAGGAGCATATCACTGAGAATATAGTTAAGGTAGGTCGAAGCAGAGCAGTCACGAGCGAACGCAATTCTGAATGTATACCAGATTGGAGACTGTTATTACCGCCAGATGGTTGGTATTCCACAGGGATCCGTGCTATCTACTTTGCTGTGCTCGTTCTTTTACGGTGATCTGGAGCGAAAACACTTCAAGTTCACAGACGATGTCCATAGCGTGAGTATCCTTTTTGCGCGTTACTTGCGGAAGCTTAGCCATGTCTCTTCAGCTCCTACTGAGACTCGTCGACGACTACCTGTTTCTCACGACCGATCTACTGCGTGCGAGGCGCTTTTTAGGCATGATGATCCAAGGTATGTTCGTGATCGCTGTCTACTGATGTAGGCTCATATCATTCTAAGGTCATCCAGAGTATGGGTGCTTCATATCGAAGGAGAAGACATTAACGAATTTCGACTATGACCCTGACATTAACATTACTGACCCTCAGCAAAAGAGTGAGCCCGCGTCCGTTTACGGCGACGCCCTCGGCTTATGCCCCCACAGGCTTTCCTTGGTGCGGCTTCATGATCAATATGACCGACCTGTCCGTCTCAGCAGATTATACTCGCTACCATGAGACATGTAGGTGTTTGCTAGCCTAAACTGCGGGCTATTTCACTCATAAGTATATCATCAGATCTCCAGGATTCGTTGACAGTAGAGCGCGGACGACGCCCAGGCGTTACCTTTGTCCACAAGATGATGCAGTACGTTCCGCATGGTCTAGCCCTCCTCAGACCGAACTGCTCACCTTCTCGCAGACTGACCAAGGCTAAGAGCCACATCCTCTTCACCGACGTCGGCCTGAACTCCCGGCACACAGTACATCTCAACATCTACCAGAACTTCCTGCTCTCCGCCATGAAGATGCACTACTACCTTCGCTCGTGGGGTTCGCGTGTCATGAAGAACGTCGCTTTCCTCCGTAGTACGTGATTACAGGCAGTGACTGCGATCGAGCACTAACACGGTGCGCTTGCAGATACGATACAGCAGATGATCAGATATACGTTTGCTACAATGCGGAACAAGTCATCAAACAAGGTCGCCAAAGCCTCCTCTGGACGCTGTGACCTCCAGCAAGATCAAGTCGTATGGTACGCTTACGCCCTGCTACCCCGCCGCTGCCTTCCCACCTGACCGCGATTCCTGGTAGGCTTGGGACCCACGCGTTCCACACGGTCCTCTCGCGGAAACCAAAGACATACTGCCAACTACTCAAATGGCTGCAGCTCGAATTGTCGCGGCCTCGAAACCGTCGCCTTCGCAAGAGCTTCAGAGGCATCGTGAAGGATGGCCTCACGACCTTGAGCTTGCTTTCTTTCTGATGCCTCGCAATATGTTCTATCAAGCGTCAGTTGTGTGTAGAACATATAAATTGGTATTCAACGAAGCGGTCCGAGCGGCTCTGGTGAGTCAGCTCCTCGTCGGGTATCTGGGGAATGGGCGGCGAGGGCGGCGCAGGGGGTTGGTTGACATTTTGACATTCCCGCCGGCGTCGTGCAGGACCTTCGAGCTCGCCTGATTGTGCAATACGAGCAGGAATGAGCCAATACGGTATGCTGACAACGGCGCTTTAAGCTCAAGAGTTAAGACAAGGCGCTCTCGTTAGCTGGCGGGGCGGAGTCGACTCTCAAAAGTTGTGTAGTGGCTGTCAGAAGGAAGGGAGATACAGTACATACATTTGCGTGCAATGCAGGTCGACGGTCAGGCAAGGGTAAGCACGAAGACATTGTCCGTCGACGTCTGGCCCGTCGGTCTGGGGTCGACGTCGCTACTTATCGCGCCGGGTAAATATCCGGGGCGCACGGAGGCTGAAAGAATTGTCTGCTTTGCCCAGCAACTGCCCTGGCACATGCTCCGTCGCTGTAAGCAGCTACTTATGTACCGTATGCATCCGCCGCGCTGAGATGCTCGCCATTCGGAACTCACTTCTCCCCACAATTCGGTTGCCTCGACGGCCCTTTGTTATCAGCCATCTGTCCAGCTCGTTATCCTCCCTACGGGCTTACTCTCTCGTATCCTCGCGAATCGCCAGAAGACTGGTCGTGAGCGCAGACCGACCCCGGAGCTTCGCAACAACCACTTCACGAGCCGACTCTCATAACACTCTCGCAGAGATGACGTCGTTCTACGACCTCAAGGCTGAACTCCCCGGAGGAAAGACTCTCGACTTCGCCGAGCTGAAGGGCAAGGTCGTCCTGATCGTGAACACGGCTTCGAAGTGGTGCGTGCATACGCGCTCCGATCACCGAACGAGAGGGTGACATGCGATGTCGATGAACGTTGAACAGCGGCTTCACGCCCCAGTACAAGGGTAAGTCTCCGCTGCTCCGAGAGGCCTACGCGTGAGATAACGTTCCATGCGTCTCAGGTCTCCAGGCTCTCTGGGACAAGTACAAGGAGAAGGACTTCGTCCTCGTTGGCTTCCCCTGCAACCAGGTGAGTCTTTCTGGTTAGACGGCGGTATACAGCCCCCTCATCGCCCAACGCGCCACCAGTTCGGCGGGCAGGAACCGGAGAACGACGAGAAGATCGCCGAGTTCTGCACGCTCAACCACGGCGTGTCCTTCCCGCTCACGAAGAAGACGGACGTGAACGGCGACAACACGAACGAGGTCTTCAAGTGGCTCAAGAGCCAGAAGGCCGGGCTGCTCGGCATGACCAGGATCAAGGTGCGTCTCTGTGCCTCGACGTCCGAGGACGGCGGCTGACGGCGGACGGCTTGCGGCACAGTGGAATTTCGAGAAGTTCCTGGTAGATAAGGAAGGGAAGGTCGTCGGCCGCTGGGCGTCCACCACCACGCCCGAAGCTATCGACGCAGAGATCGCGAAGCTCTTGTGACTCAGTGGATTGCTGGCTCCTTCGAGTGCTGGTGCCTCCGGTAGTGCCGTGCGAGCGAAGATATAATGCTTAAAAGCTGTACAGTATTTGTGTAGTCAGAAAATGATTGTCGTTTTGTGCTCAGGACGGGGGCCAACATTTTCGACCTGAGGAACCTTGCTCTTCGAGCAAGGGATCTTACGAGCTGCTGATGGTTATGTCAAAGCTTCATTCGCAAGACAGTAAGACAATCATCACAAAGAAGGAGTATGAGTACACTTCGACAAACAGGTTGCGTCTACAGTACATGGGTGCCATTTACACATCAGTGAACACCACAACAAAGACGGACCACACAACAGCCAAGAGAACGAGACAGAAACTGGACAGTACAGTTCCACAGAAGAAGCCGAGGGACACTGACCGCAAGACCGAGTGATTGTCAGAAGGCGCCGTCTCAGCAACCAGTGGGCAAGGTAGAACAGCATCAGTATCTTCAGTCTTGATCGACTCCAAGATAGAGCTGGCTGCCGCCGCCGAGGGTACCGTGTCGCGCACAGGAGAGGGCGCGAACTTGAGGTGCCCGGGAGGAACGTACGACAAGCGATCGCCAGCGAGTAGGATGCCTTGAGGAGCGATGCCAGGGTTCACAGCGAGCTTGAGCTCAGCTGCAGGGATGTGTTCGGGAAGAAGGGGCCGGGAGGACACGCTCGATCGCCTGCGCCGCCTGGGGCGAAAGTCGATGAAAGGGATGTCCGGAAGAACGGTCTGACTAGGGAGTTCATCCGATGGGACTGGCGATGGGTCAACAGGACCAGAAGTAACAGCCATGAGCTCTTCTGCCTCCAACGGTGGACGGACACTATGCCTGCATGGTGACACGGTACATCAGGGGACATGTTTACATCAAATATGAGCACGTACGACATTCGCTGGCTGGTTGCCGTAGAGCCGGAGTATTTATCCACGGCTAGGTCCTGCAGACGCGTGGTCGCAGGCGGACGCAGCTCTGGGAGTGAGGGCACAAGTACGTAGGGCTTCGTTCGAGGAATACGAGGCTCCTTTCGCGTCGTTGGCTCCGGATCCGCCGCGCCTTCAGCGCCCCTCCGACGCAGATGAACCAACGTTTTTTGGTCCAAAATGCCCGTCGACATAGTGTCTGAATCGTTGCGAGACGAATTGAGGTCGCGCAGCATGAGGGTGCTTGCAGATGCAGACACGTCCTTCGTACTTTTATCGGAGACTCGGGGCGCGTCGGTTGTCCCAGGTGCGCGGTTTTCTCGGGCGCGACGTGACCGAGTCTGCACCGGAGTTGAACGCATCGCACTTTCGGCAGCAGAATGACACTGTACATGAATGGTAGGTTACTCCTCTGTGCATCTTTTGGGTTTGCTCACCTCGTCCAGTGCACGAGCGGCTCGGGAATGAGGATGGCTGCTCCTCCGGCGGGAGGATGGCGGGCGGAGGCAAGAAGCGCGTGCGCGCCTGAGACGCGACCTGATCGACTCGGACTTGGGGTGCGCGACGCTCAGGACTCTTCCCTCGTCCATCTCCGTCTAGGTGCACTCGCTAGTAGCATCCGCCCGCCATGCCACGGCTAATCATCTGGCTCACGATGATGACGCCCATAGTGGCACTCTTCCTCGTATTCCCTCCGCCAATCCACCTGTTTAAGTCTGCTGCGAAGTTTCCCGTCTCGTGGTATATAGGCAAGCATCTCGACCTAACAGCCCCGTCGCAGCACGGCCAGAAAGCACCCTACGATGGGAAGCACGATGTGCGGCCGTTCACTAGGCGCATCGTTGCGGTGGGCGACCTCCACGGCGACATGCCGAACGCGCAGAAGGTGCTTCAGATGGCGGGAGTGGTCGATGGAAATGGCGACTGGTCGGGCGAAGTTGACTTCTTCGTGCAGACGGGCGACATCATCGACCGGTGAGCTATGAAATGAAATGACTGCACGGGTGGATTCGAGAGCCCATGTGTTTGCTCGCAGAGGAGATGACACCATTAAGCTGTACTTGTGGATGGACAAGCTTCGCGAGCAGGCTCATGCCGTGGGTGGCACGGTCCTGTCGCACCTAGGTAACCATGAGTGGATGAACGTTATTGGTACGTGGGTCCATATTCATACACTATGCGAGGCTCACTGTCTGCGCACAGGTGACTGGAGGTGAGACGTCTTCACCATAGTACTAAGCGCACCCTGAAACTGCACAATAGATACGTCCGCCCCTCCGAAATCAATACCTTCGGCGGCGTCGCGGCGCGCCAACGGATGCTCTCCACCGGTCGCATCGGCAAGTCTTGGGCAGCAAACTACACCGTAACCTCCCGCCTACCTCTGCACCCCTCCCTCGGGCCGCCCAACACCGACTACGTCTCCTCCACGTCCACCAACGTCCTCTCGCACGCCGCCCTGTCCTTCGTGCACGGCGGTCTCTCGCCGACCTACCACGACCTCACCCCCTTCCCGTCGCGCATCAACGAACTGGGTGCGGGTCTCCTCCGGAAGATCCACTCGCACCCGCCTCCGCCGCCCTCGCCGCCGCATCCGTATACAGGCCTTCCCCCGGATGCGACGGAGGCGGAGAGAGAGCTGTATGGCGGAGATGGGCCGCTGTGGTATCGCGGATGGGCACTGGACTCGGAGCACAAGGTGTGCAGCCTGGTGGATGATGTCCTGAGAAGGACGGGCACACGGAGAATGGTCATGGGCCATACACCGGACTTTGAGGTAAGCCGTATTTCGTGCAAGGCGTACGGACAAGAACTGAGGTACGGGGCGTAGCATATCACCTCGAGATGTGGCGGGAAGATCATCATCATCGACACTGGTAAGTTGCCCATTGTGTATACTGATCGACAGCACTGATATCGACCTGCTGCCCAGGTATCTCACATGCGTATGGCGGCGTGCTCTCCGCGCTCTCTATCGAGTATACGCTCACTCCGCTATCCCACTCGGATTCGACCTCGCCCTCTGATACTCGATGGCATGAGCGCGAAGTAGTCACGGCGTTGTATCCCGGCCGACGTGAGGTCCTCGCTAACGACGAGCGGGAAATCCGAGGTGCCATCCATGCACCGTGAACCGATCCCGGTCTTTTGGTGTTACGAGGCTCTAGGTGTGTCCGCTTTGTATCGCATTTCGAGTAACTTATTATGTTGTTGGACTATGGATTGTTAATGTTGTCCCTCTGAATTATTGGCACCATGATAGAACATCGCGTGGTTCGTTGTGACGTACCAATGTCATGAACTGCATACAACGCGTCTGTCAGAAATCTGTGGTCGCCGCATTGCAGCCAAGTGAGCCGGAGCACGAAATAACACGTGGAGGAGGCGGCTTGTATCTAACCTAACTCTGTCGCACTGAAGTCTTCCAGGCTAAAACTGGCCTAATCAAGTGCAAGAGATCCGTGGCGCAAGTTGACTGTGAATGTACATACGGAATCGAGGAGACTCAAGAATCCTACCGAGCCTACGCCAGTGGAGTACTCGGGCCGCCGGCCGCTCACCATCATCCATATCCGGTACCAGTACTACTTCTGCACTTCTGCGCTTATTATCGAACCACCACCACTGCGAGCTGTTATCGAACCACCACCACTGCGAGCTCGAGTCTTGTACTGTCGTCCCATGTCTTCGCTGCAGCAACTCCCCGCAATCAACGTCGATTGGCTTCCACTTTCAATTATGCCGAAAACAAACTTACCAGTGTGCTTGCCGCAGGCTCTGCTCGACGAACTCAAACTTCAGGTTGATCCACCCTTCTACTCCGAGCAGTCGGAAATCTTCGGGCACGATGCCAGGAGTTTCCCTATGCGTCATTTGATACTACGACACTACGTCCTCGCACTAGGGGATCCGTATTCGACAATTGACGAATCATGGGCTGGTCACAACAACACCGATTGGTCCCTCCCGCAGGTCATGCCCAATGGAAGTGGGAGTACATACCTCCACCTCGCCGTGCGGATCTGTGACGTGCCGTTCGTATACGAATGCATACGTCTTGGTGCCGACGTCAACCGTAGGGACGTCAAGGGGCAGACACCGCTGTCATGCGCCATGCAAGAGTTGCTTGGTTTCTCACAAGAAGTGGCCGAGCGACAGCGCCACGGTCGGACCGAGGACGAAAGCCTCGTCATATCCTCTATTTCTCGGTTGCGACACATGGTGAAGATTCTAGTCGAGCAGCACGCCGATGTCAATCTCGTCCCTTACAAGGAGCCGTCGCGCGTTCCCTTCCTCCTTGCTTGGGCAAATCTAGACTTGGAACTACTTGATCTGTTTGCTCTCCACGGGACCGCTCCTGAATGTATTCGCGCCTGCTCCGAAAATCTAAGTCCCCTGATTGAGACGATGGATACTTCGGCAATCGATCCCGCGAGAGCATCAGCTTGCAAAGAGCTGGTAGCGCGTTTGGCATCGAAGACGGAACCACCGGCGCGACCACCGCGTAAATGCCCGTGCTTCTCGGGAAAACCACTCTCCGAATGTCACGGATCGGGCGACCACCCATATCCTCCTACGTTCGCATGCATTTGCAGGTCGACGAAGACATATGCGAACTGCTGCAAGCTCAGAAGTGTCGAACTGGTGGAGAGATGGGACGAGGAACGGGGGCGTATGAAAGTCACCCAGCGCATGATGGAAGCCGACGGGCATACAGCAAAGTACATCTCGTTTGTCACTATGAACACGGCGATGTCCGCGAAATGGCCAGACACGGGAAAGAAGAAGTCCTCAGAGCTCGTGCTCATGGCCGTCGAGCATAACGACACCGAAAGCGTCGAGAAAGCTGACCCAGCTTTCCGGTGTGCGGTGATCCAGTTTGAATTTTTGCCTATGTCAGTGCTCCATGCCGAAAAATCCGTATCTGTCTGACAGGTTAGACATCTTTAGGCCGGAGGGGGAATGGCATCCGAGGGCTGCAGGCAAGTACTACAGCTCCGGTTGGAATGATCGTGTCGACGATTACATCGCATCCGGCCAAGACACTCGGAGTGTACTCACAATCGAACGGGCGGCCAAGCTGGATCCCCTTTTCCAACCCCTCTGGAAGAGATGTGAAGCGTCCGGGTGTACGACGGTAGAGCGTCCGGGGCTCAAGATGAAACGCTGCCACGGTTGTCAGAGGGTTCGTAGATTTCGTGGATGTGTGGTTCTACGTTTGCTCATCTGGTAGCATAGATATATTACTGCGGGGCGCCGTGCCAGAAAGCACATTGGCGGGCGCACAAGGATGCATGCAAGAGAGGAGACCATCCGCTGCAGATGTTGCGATCGCAGAGGATCTACTCAACTACTCTCAATGAGGTCATCAAGCCTGCGCAAGAGCGGTTGCTGCAGGGCTCGGAGTACGTCCATGCACGTCGTTTCCTCGCACGTTTGTAATTCTGAACATTTGCGCGACGGGCGTAGATCGACGAATTCTGCAGAGTCTGATGGACCTGCTTTGTGACGTTGCGCCGACTGTAGTGAGTTCACTTTGCATGCTGAGGTAGCATTAAACTTTGGTCTCACGTCTCTATAGCTGCTAGTGTTGTACGAAGGATTCGGAGTCGTGCTGGCAGCCGTTGAATCCATCATCAATCATCGACTTGGGGGGATCAGTAAGATTTGCGCAGCCAGTGGCAATCGTCACGGTACGCAGTGCAGCTCAAGGACTCGCGTTGTACAGCACCAAGGACCGTATGCAATCTCATGTAGTAGCCATCATGATGAGTTTGGTCAGACTTGCAGAGGTTAAGTTACGCCTCTGGCCCGGGTGCGTTAATACTGCATGTTGATATGCGCGATTATCTCTGTCAGTGTGACTGGGAGATTGCGTTCGACTGAAAACAGGCCCCGGTGTGTCCGCTTTCTATCACGTTTCGAGTAACTTACTATGTGTTGTTGTACTAATAGATTGTTAGTATATAGTATTGTCCCTTCGGATGATTGGCACCATCATATCGCCATCATAGAGCACGGTCGGGAGTATGCTCAGTGATTAAGTTTATGCGTATGTTACAGATCGAGGCGTATCACGAGTGAGATACAGTAGTAACGTTAACAGAGCAGAGATCCAATAGTAAGTACATGTCAAGGGTCGGCACTGATCATGAGTATATAAGTCAAACAACCTCCATAGTCCGTGTCGTCTCCTGATGCTTCAGGTTCATGGTCTTTGCAGCGGACGTCCCCGAACATGCCACGGATTCTCAAAGCTCGTGTTCGTTGGCCAGATCGGGTTGTTACTGACACACAGATCACTATGCCCGGGCTCCCCGTTCACCTGCACGACCAGCTTACCCGTCTTAGACCGCGCCATCGTGAACTCCAGCAACACTACGTCCAGCATTGAGAAGATGAGCGCCTCGAGCGTCGGGCAGTACGCGCAGAACAGCCGCGGCAGGATGTCCCACGCGGTCTCGAAGCAGTTCTCCTCAAAGTGCCTGTACAGCTCCTGCCCCGTCGTCGCAGGATAGCCTGCCTCCGCGTACGGCAGGTCGAACGTTGTGCTGCACTGCAGCGGCCGCAGGTCGAAGTTCCACATGAAGTGTCGCAGGCAAGGGAACGCTGCGAGCCGCGCCGCGTATTCCCACGTCGCGTCGGGCCACCGACTCGGCCTGCTCGCCCTCTGCGGTGTGTTCTGCCGGTGGATAAGCGTCAACGCGCTGAGGTTCGGGAACGCCTCCGCGAGGTGCGTGAAAAGGTCCGCCTCGACGTACGAGATGCCCTCGAGGGCGAGCGTCCGGAGCGGTGCGCCCTCCAGCGCGCCGATAAGCTGGAAGACTTCATCCCTCTGCAGGCCGTACTTGAGCTCGAGTCGGAGGTGCGTGATCCGCAGGCCGTGCTCTGCGGTGACGGCGGCCTCGCGGATCCAGTTGAACAGCAAAAAGACATCCTCATTGTCGATGTGGCTGAAGTTGACCCGCTCCACGACGCGGAAAGGGTTGCACTGTCTGCGGAAGTCGTCGATCGGAAGCGTGCAGGGCCACCTTGGGAGGCCCGTGACAGTGAGCGAGCGGACGTTGGGGACCAGCCCGATCATCTCGAGCATCTCTGCGCCTGGGACATTCTGCGGGAATAAAATCAGGTTCACTACGGTCGAGAGGGTGGGGGCATCTCCCATGGCGCGACCTGGTAGACAGGGCAGTTATGTATGCTGAGTGTCTGTAGCCCGCGCAACGACGCTATCGCATGGATCATGTTCTGCGTGATAACGATCTTCTCGATATTGAACTCGCGCAGGTTCGTCACGGCGGACAAGGTAGCCTCGATCTGCTTCCATATCGGCGAGAAGAATGTACTATGCGCCTCGCGTCGGGCATTGAAGCCCGCCGCGGACGCCAAGTTAGGCGTCCAGAGGCTCTGGATGACCAGGTGCTCGACGCGCTTGAGGATGTCATCGCGCGCGAGGAGGAAGCCGAAATCTGCGAGGAGGTTCGTGCGCATTCGTGCACTGAGATGAGTCAGATAGCGCCTGTCCATATCTGAGAATTCCTCCAACGCCTTCTCGAGATAGGTCGGGTCTACATGTAGCACTAGGCGCCGTGTCTGTAGAATGGTTCCAATCAGGGAAGTGATATGAGCTACAGAACGAACATACTTGGTATATGTAGGGCAACGACAGGTCGTTGAGGGCGTGGCAAGTGGCACCGAGCGCGCGCGCATCGTCGATGTGAGCAAGCTCAAAGATGTAGAGGAGCAGTTCCGGAGGGAGGTCTGTCAGAAATAGCTTCTGAATCACAGCTTTGGGACAGCCGGGATACAAGGCGTCCATCATCTCTGGTTACAAGGCGTGGATTAGCATGCACACGTCCCTGTACAGCACGGAATGGAGAGCATTCACCAGGTATTGCGAGGATTTCCGGGAGGTCGACGTAGCCTAGCTTGTACTTGTGCTTGAAGTCGTTAAGGGCGGAGGGCGACGAGACGATGAGCAGTAACGCTTCGCAGCTGCCATCCAGCACCGTCGGCGGGCGTGTGAGTATATGTGTGCGTAGAGACGCCACGTCCACCATAAATCGGTCAAACCGTCTCTTTAGCGAGTACCAACGCCTCTCGCTCCGCCCCGCAAGGTCCAACTTGCCCTACGCATCGGGACAGGATGGCTGACCGTCAGCACAAACGGTATACGCGTAAGGAAGCGAGACACATACCTCGTAGAACCCAGCGACGCTAGTCCACAGCCGACGGATACGCCACATCCCCCGGATGTCGCCGCTGCTGTCTAACGGGATGCCTTGTTCCTTCGCATCTAATGTGCGGAGCACATACTCGCGCCGTATAGCGAACTCTTCCCGCTCGTAGGTCCTGATCCACACCGGCGGTCGCTGCGCTGTATCCGGTCCCAACCCGGATGGGATCACGAGTCGCACGAGGTCAGCACGCGTCCGGCCGCGTTTGCACAAAGGAGCACCCACTCACGAAGCTCAAATACGTTTCGCGCAGATTCTGCCTCCTCCTCTTGCAGTATCCGTTCGTCATCCGAGTCCATGTGGCGTAAATTGTGATTGGTACTGGTTTCACCCCGAGTGGCAGCAGACACAGAGATGGCGGCAAGGATCAAGTCGTGTGGCTTGAACAAGAGCGCAATTGTGGCACAAGCGCTCAATTATTCAATCGTACGCGTCACGGTCACGTTGGTCGCGTCTGTTGGCTCTTGCCCTTAAGTTGTCGTGCAGAACATCAAAAAGTCTTCGTCATGCTATGGGTATCAAGTCTTATGAAGCACACTGAGGACCCCTAGGTGCGTTGGGAGTTATGACTTGCCCGTTAATTGCACAAGCTTCGCCTGTCGTTCGCGCTACAGTCACAAATTTGTCAAGTTCGGTGCGTACATGAAAATGCAACGGGGAACAACTTACATCGTCTGCAGCCTTCTGCGCCCGCAACCAGTCAACCTCCTTACTCTTCTCTTGCATCATTTCCGTGACTTCCTGTGCGTGCTCGCGCGCGGCGTCTCTGCCGTCCTCCACCGCTGCCAGCTCGGCCTGCGCTTTCTCATACCGTGCCCGAGCGGCGAGGTACTCCAGCTCCTCTTTGTGGAATGTGCGCAGCGCCTTCGCGTGGCTGGCGACCGCGCGACTCTCCTCCTTCAATGCGGTCTTCTGCATCTTCTGAATATCCGCGAGCTCGCGGATGGCCTGCTCGATGGCTTTCGCCTCCGACTTCGCTTCGGACTTCAGCACTTTCGAGAGGCGCTTGCCCTCCTTAGCTGTACTCCAGTACTGGTGAGTAGTGTTCCTGAGTGCTGACGAAAAGGTCTGTACCTGAAGCTTTCTCGATCTTAGACTTCTGCTTCGGAGTCAGTTCTGCCTCCGCGCTCTTCGCCCTTGCCACGAATGACTGTGTATCGTCTAGTTGGGGTGTTGCTTCAGGGCCGATTGTCCCTGCGCCTCCCGCAAAACTGCCCCCGCTCAGGCTTACGCGTCGGCGGCGGTCCGAGAAGCGTGAGGCGGGCGTGCTTCGAACGCTTTCGTGGTCATAGCCATCACGATCGCGCCGACTAGTGGACGTGCGGAGTGAGCGCATAGAGGTCGCGCGTCGAGCTCGGTTGTCGGCTCCTGGATCAGCGTAGGTGTCGTCATCGGTTTCGCTGCCAGGCTGACCGTCCTTCCAGACGACGGGGACAGGCTTGAGACTTCTACGCGACGCGCGGGAGGCAGATCGCTCTGGTGGGCGGGCGGCCGTGTTGGGCGAGGACGAGCCGTAGCCTGAATCAGACGGCGGGCTGCCCGCACGTCTGTGGGAGCCTTCGGGAATAGCAGACAAGGTGGTCGCGGCCGGCTTCTTGTCGTCGAGCTGCTGTTGCTCGTCCTCGAGGTTCTCGTGGTAGCGGTTCACGACTGGGTCAGGAGCGATCGCGACAGACGGCTGGGGGTCAGTGCCCTGATGCGCGCCATTGGTGTCCGCAACCTGCGTAGGCTCGTCGTGGGCTTTGTCGTCGTTATTGCGAGAGAAAAAGTGCATGATGGGTGCGTCGAAGTATACGCTCTGTTCGCTGGATGGGGTGGGTGCGGGGATGTCTGGGGTGGCGGACATGGTGGGTGGAGAGTTTATATGCTGGCGGAGGGGCGGATGCGGATGGGCTATATACACGGTGGGGCGTCGGCCTACTGGGTGACACCCTGACGCGTCTGGGACCTGGGGGCCCTCCCGATCAGGTGGCGCGCCCCGCCCTCCGTCCGGCTTACCTTTTCGGGCGATGACGTCGCGCCTCACAGCCGCGGCGCGTACATCCACGCGTCGGGCCAGCTCATACGCAAGCAGCTGTTACTTACATGAGATTGCGTTCGGTCCTGGGTCGTCTACAATGCGCCCTCTTGGGCTGCACATACACGGTGCTCGTACAGGTCATACCGTTTCTGCAAAATCCGCCGTCAATGATCTTTAGCTCACCCGACTCCTTCGTACAACAATGGCAGCTTTACAAATGTGTCTATGAGCTAGGTATCATCTCCAATGCATATTAAACTCACGCAGTTAGCGCGGCCTCAAATAGCAGGTTCCTCGGAGTCTGCAGGCTTTGTTGGTCTACAGCCGTCAGATGTGAAAATGTTCAGAATTAGTACAAACTTGCGAGGATACATGCACGTACTCTGAGCCCTGCAGTAACCGTTCTTGCGCAGGTTTGATGATCTCGTTGAGAATAGTTGAGTAGATCCTCTGCGATCGCAACATCTGGAGTGGGTGGTCTTGTCTCTTGCATGCATCCTTGTGCTCCTTCCAATGTGCTTTCTGGCACGGCGCGCCGCAGTAATATATCTATACTGCCAGATGAACAAACATGGGATCGTACAATGACGAGGATCACGAACCTTTTGACACCCATGGCAGCGCTTCATCTTGAGCCCTGGACGCTCTATCGTCTTACATCCGGATGCCTCACATCTCTTCCATAGGGGCTGCCAAAACGGATCCAGCTTGGCAGCCCGTTCGATCTGGGAGACACTCCGAGTGTCTTGGCCGGATGCAATGTACTGGTCGACGTAAAGATTCCAGCCAAGGCTGAGTTTCTTGCCCAGGGATTTTGAGCCCAGCCAGTCTCCCTCAGGCCTGAAGATGTTTCATCTGTCAGACGAATACGGATTCTTCGGCATGGAGCACTGACATAGGCAGATAGTTCAATTCAGTCACCACATACCGGAAAGCCGGGTCAGCTTTCTCTTCGTTTTGGGTGTCGTTATACTCGACGGCCATCTCAACGAGCTCTGACGGAGTCTTCTTTCCCGTATCCGGCCATACGGTGTTCCTTGCCGTGCCCACAGAGGTAAAGGAGATGTAGGTCGTCGTATTCCCTTCCATCTTGCGCTGGGTGACAGCCATGCACCCCCGTTCTTGGTCCCATCTCTCGACCAATTCGGCTCTGCGTTTGCAGCAGTTTTCATATGTCTTCGTCGACCTGCAGATGCACGCAAATGTGGGAGGATATGGGTGGTCACCCGATCCGTGACATTCGGCGAGTGGCTTTCCCGACAAACAAGGGCATTTACGCGGTGGTCGCGTTATTGGTTCCATTCTCGATGGTAAAGTAGCAGCGAAACGCGCCGCCAGCTCCCTGCAAGCTGATACTCCGGCGGGATTGATTTCCCAAGTATCCAACTGTGGATCCGGGGCTTCCGAGAGGAATTCGAAGTAGTCAGAAGGGACTCCGTAGAGCCCAAACAGCTCGAGTAGTTCTACTTCGAGGGTCACCCAAGCGAGGCTGACAACGTGGTAGAGCAGATCCCCGTGAGGCGGAACTTTGATATCGGCGTGCTGCTCGACTAGAATCTTCGCTATGTGTCGCAACCGCGCGATGGTGGATATGGCGAGGCTTTCGTCCTCGGTGCCCTTGTGGCGCAGCTGTCGCTCTGCCAGTTCGAGTGAGAACCCAAACAACTCGTGCATGGCGCAGTACAGCGGTGTCTGCCCCTTGACGTCCCTACGGTTGACGTCGGCCCCAAGACGGATGCATTCGTATACGAACGGCACGTCATCGAGCCTGACGGCGAAGTGGAGGTATGTGCTCCCGCTCCCATCGGGCATGATCTGCGGGAGGGACTAATCGTTGTCGTTATGGCCGGCCCATGATTCGTCGATTGTCGTATCCGCGTCTCCTAGTGCGAGTACGTAGTGTCGTAGTATCAAGTGACGCATAGGGAACACTCTGGCATCCTTTTCGTCGCGCCCGAAGATGATCGACTGCTCAGAGTAAAAGTCTGGATCGACCTGGAGTTTGAGTTCGTCGAGCAGAGCCTGTGGCAAGCATACTGGTAAGTTTGTTTTCGGCAGAAGTGAAAGAGGAAGCCAATCAGTGTCAATCCCGGACAACCGCTGCTGAAAAGACATCGGAGGGCACAGATATTGGAAGACTCGAGCTCGCAGTGGTGGCGGTTCGAAAACAAGTGCAGAAGGACGGAAGTACTAGTAGTACTGGTACCAGATATGGATGACGGTGAGCGGCCGGCGGCCCGAGTGTTCCAGTGGCATCGCCTTGGTACGTAGAATGAGTCAGTCTCCTCGATCCAGTACCTTCACAACTTGCGCTACGGATCTCTTGCGCAGCGTTGGGTCAGCTTCAGCCAGAAAGATATACGACGTAAGTAGGGGTGTCCGTAAAGTCCGGGCTCGCAGCTTGCCGAATTTGGATCGCCGGAAGACGGTGATCCGACTCGCCGATCGCACCGGCGATCGAGTTGACGCTGATGATTGATCCCGTTTGGATCTCGTCCACCCGGAACCGGCCTGGAACCGGCGCTTAGTGAAGTATTCAACCTGGTAAGTTAACGTGTGGCGCGAAACGCCCGGCCCTAAGGTTGCCCTCCTCGAGTCCTCCACGCCTACTCGCTAATTCTCAGGCTCCTCGGCCTGCACAGGCAGTCTACATACGTTTCTTCGGCCCTGGACCTTCAATATTCGGGACATCTTGGCAGGTACTACCTCGGCCTCAGACTACCGGATGACTATACTTATGTGTCAGAACCACTACAGCAGCATTGCCGGTGACCACCGAGTGACTTCGATCAAGAGTCCGTAACTTGCAGCCCCCACCTCAGTGAATCCGGAGAGGCGCACGGCGAAGGAATCGGCCCCTTTGCCTTGCGTCACGGGAACAATACTAGGTGGGTGTATGCGCCCGAGTAACACTCCACCAAGTACCGTCTTATACAAGATCCACAACAGAAGACCCTGTAATAATGGACTCCGAAGACGAGCGAGACATCAAGCAGGAATTTGCAGACTTCGCTCGATGTAAAAGCTATGATCAACGTGAGTGGACCGTCTGTTGAGTGGATATTAGACGCACACCTCCCCCCTCTCGGACGCTGACACTCGTATGGAATCACAGCTTCCAATTGGATGAGATTGTACCAAGATGTCGAAGCACGTTTCAGACAGAGGGCTTATTCACTATTCATGCGCAATCCGAGTCGAGTGGATGCATCGCTGGGAGCGGATGCGAGGGATGTTATTGACTCTAACGACGAGGTCATCCGCAACTTGCCTGATCGTGTCCCGTGTATGTATGGCGATGTCTTGCGAATAAGACGGTTCTTCGATACCTTCATAGGATTCCACGAGGTATGTAGCTACATACCATATGTATGCTGTCATCCCACTGATCACTGCCTAGGGCGTTCTTGACCTCACCGGTCGCTGGGAGAAGCGTTACTCCTCATTATATGCGCGCATGCTCGTCTTTCTCGAGGATATCGATCGCCTTCGCCCACACATCGTCACCGTCGTAACAATACTCCCCTCCTATGATGGTAGTCAGATCGAGATGACGGATATCGAGATCTCACGTCCAGCAGTGGAAAGGGAGTTCAGAGCGAAATACAAGCTCAGTGGTCTGTTTGTCGAGGAGCTCCTACGCAAAGCCGGTCAGTTGCGATCTTAGCTGCCACCTGTCCTTCTTCTATTGAACGCGATATACAGACCAGGTCAACGCGTTGTTGACAGCTGGTTCGCAGCCGGTGTTCCAGCGCCTGCTGCTGCTTCAGCTCCCGGTCGAGATATTGTGTATCATCCTCCAATTGGCCGGATCCGGCGGCGCACGAATTCTGACCGCGACCTGCAAGACTATCTGGCGACTGGCTGCGCATTATGCATCTAATGTTCGTCTCCATGTATATGAACTGCAGACTGTACATGACATCTGTGAGGTTTCCAGGTCCGTACGTTAAGACTACGACTCGACCTTCCTCCCCAGGCACCATATGAATCGACCATAACAGTACGCATAACCGACGAGGCTTCCCTCGAGGCTCATGGCGGAGCTGCGCGGGGCCGCTTCATGGAAAACTGCGCGCTCCTCCTGTCCCGCCCAGATATTCTCAAGCGCATCCGTACTTTGACGATCGTCAACGAGTGGAACGAAGAGTGCCTGGAACTCATGGGCCTTCGCAGTGGATCTACCCGTTTCTTCAGGCCTGTGCGACAGAGTATAGGCGAACTCTTGCATGCCGCCACAGACACTAGCGACTTGCAGCTATATTCCTTCGAACTATCGAAGGCTATCTTTACTGCCATGGCGAAGATGACGCGACTCAGGACAGTTTATCTATTCGACTGTCCGCCTCGTTTCGACTTCAGCCTCGTCTCACTACCTCAAATCCTCTCTGTCGTGAACCTGGTCTTCGATTACATCGACTTCACCAACTCCAAAATTGTGATGGCAACTCGCGTGTTTCCAACGTTCGGACCCTCATCCTTCGTGCTGACCCTGTGTGTGGGTTGAACCTACCCGGCCACCCATTCTGGGCTATCCACAACCCACTCTTTACCGTCGAGCGTGTTCACGTTGAAGACCTTGCGCTGGAAGATCTACCTCGGCTCATAGGCTGTATGCACGGTGCCGGCGCCGGCGGGTCCCTGCGCCTCACGCACCTCAAGATATCACTGTGCCCTTATGATGCCCTTAGCAGGGGCATGTTATTGGAACTGATCGAGGTCCGAGTCTTCGTGGCGCACCTCTGCGGGTCTTGGTTCTGATCGGGCTTTACTTCGTCGGCGAAGAGCTTTTCCGCATGCTAGCAGATGCTACGCCCGATATATCTGCATTGACGCTGGTGTTCTCCAAGAATGCTCGACAGGACTGGAGTGTATCGAACAGGTGGCCTGGGACGACGTATCAATATGCATCCTACCTGGCGGCGCTTCCGCATCTCAAGTCTTTTACCTGGAACTTTGATCTCGAGCCTATGCCTGCGACCTTGCCCTGTGACTTGCCGCTTATGGAGGAACGCATGCGCAGGGGCACGTCCTACAAAGAAGACATTGCCGTTGACCAGCGGAGCTGGCGCCGCCAATACGATGGCGTCGAACTCTGGTGGGACGAATGGACGTGCTTAGCCAAGCTGTTCGCGGCGTACGTGCCGACGCTCGAGTCTCTCACGTTCCTCGCGCCCTGCGGGTCTCGCATCCAAGTCAAATATGGGATCTGTAGGGACTTGTACGGGATCGTCTGTATCGAGCCGCAAAGGGTCGAGACGTGCCTAGACCCCATGGACGAGACCAATCCGCCTGCTAGTTGTGGAACGGAACATCCTTGGTTGTATTGAGCGGGACGTCCGCTGCCGCAAGCTGTTCAACGGAGGTAAGCAACACTCGTGGACTCATACATCTGGCGTTGCTGGTGACAGATGTTACGGCGCCGTAGACTCGGACTACGTTAGGACGGACAGAACTTCATTAAGACGGACAAAACTTCCGGCGATGTCGATGGACTTATGTTGGAGCGGCACCATCGTATGTATCATAACAAGATCGTCTCTGAGTGCAAGAAGGATAGCGAGGGCCCGATTGTACCCCTGTAGCTGTTTCGCTCGCAAATAGATGTATTCTAGTGTATTAGTACTTGAGCCGGGTCTCCTTGGCTTGCTTCCACGCGACACTGTCATTGTAACTGATGTTCACTGCATGTATCGCACGACGACGTTCACAATGTATACGTACAGCATGCTTCGCATGCACAGTGTAGAGTATATCGGCCGGCGGCATCAAGCATGCCTAGGCACATGAGTCGCATGCGTCGCAGCCAGCAGCCCCGTGGCAAGAGAAACGCAATGTATCAGCGAGCCTCCAACGCGTAGACTTTCACCGGCTCTTACCGTGTGGACAGGGGCTGCACGTGGTAAATCACAATCCGCAGCAGCTGGCCCATTGGCGAGCGGTGGCATGCCACAAGTTTGGAACACGGCGGAGCACAGTCGCGGTGGTGAACACCATTGACTTCGAAGGCACCCAGTTGGGCCGTCTCCCAACGTCTCCCTAAAGTTCTAGACCACGATGGAGTCGACCGCGTGTTGCATATTGTAAATACGGCGGCGGCGGAGGCGCAGATGGTGCGAAAGAGGTGGAGCCGGAACGCGGAGTGTTTGCATGCTCTCCGCTAGGCAACGCCAGACGGCGAGACCAGTCAAGCATTTGTAACGCAGTCCATCCGCATCGCAATCATCGGTTGTGATTGACATAGCTTGACTTTGGTAATTGAATCAACCAACCACTGAGCCGGTCCTGGCACACGCACAGACGTCAAATGATACAGACAACTATGTCGTACGCTGCGCCGATGTCGGCTAAGGTGTGGTCCTGTAGTCCGGGTGAAGGAATTGTCACATTGAGCCCGACTGCGGCGCGAAGTGAGCATCGGATCAGCGCCGCATTGACAATGAAACGTACATGACTTAGGTTCAGTTACAAGGCGAGACGAACTTGGACGGTGTCTTCTGGAACGAATTGTGCTTGAGCTCTGTAGCTAAGTATCTAGACCCGCCAATATCGTAGGAAGGCGAGCCCTGCGAGACCGGCCGGTTGTCCTGTTGTTGAATGGCAGCGGCATCGTCATATGGCATGGAAAAATCTGGACAGATACATGTTACACGATACTCACCTGCATGGCCACTGCCAGCTAGACGCGTTCACTCATTCGCCCTGCCCATGTGGTTCAGAATCACCACTCTTTGAAGGCGATGAAGTGCACATGGCACCCTATCAACGAACAAGACGCACGACAGCTAGGTCGTCGAGTCTCAATCAGTTTTCCCCGTCTAGTTGACAGCGGAAGGCCGCTGGGAGGTTAAGTCGGTCAAGGTCGAGTCGAGTAGCAAATCACTGGCAAATAACTTTATGTAATAAGTTCGATCGCAAGAGGTCGATGGCGGATCTGCCGATTTGATCTGGAAGGCGACCGGATACGGGTGCATGGTATGAACGTTAGACGCCCACACGAGTTGCCATCTTGGACTCTTCTCTCATGTCTCTCATGGCGAGCCATCCGCCATCTGCCCTGCCCAAGCCTCCCGTGCCTCCCACGGCTCAGGTGCTTTCTGGTCTGTTCCCAGCACGCACGCTGCTTATCGCAGGAAATGCTAACCAAACGAGGCTTTGTCCGACCTCTTGAGCACCGCGAGGCTTCTACTATCTCAATGGATGCAGATCAGCCGCGATCAATGCAGAGTGCGAGCAAGCCAGCGCCGCTCCGAGTCTCCGCATGTAAGACATCGGAACGAAGGACAGCTTGCCAGGTCAATCGCCACCGGTGTCTGGGCGAATGGCTGCGAAACGTGCCACTGGCGAGGTATCACCAGGTAAGTAATTCACATCGACTCCAGCCCATCCATGAGTCTTATCGTGCAATTCTAGCAGTTGTTACTACCGATTGAATTGTCTGCAGAAGATGCGGATGCCGTTCCCCGATTATCTCTCGTTCCCAGTGTGTCCTCGGGACGCTGGAACGGAAGAAGCTGCCTCTAATGCCGCGAAGTGCCTTAATGCACACCTCACCCACGGTCCTCTCTGAAGTACCGAGGCTTATCATGAAGACAGGCTTCTGCCGGTATGCTAAGTATGCAAGTCTCAATCGTTGATACGCTGCTAGCTGATGAACTCCGCATGGTCGTCCGTTCCTGCAGAAGTCACCCCGAGCTCGCCGCTCGATAATCACCCCGCTTATGCTACACGCGGGCGCATTCCGCTCGAGAAACGCGTCCACGCGTCACCGTCGTGCTATTGTAGGTTTCTGTACAGGGGCTGCGCGCCGAAGCTCCTGGCCTGCCATGCAGTGCGCCTCCGGGGTGGTTTTAAAGGACACGCGTACTGCGTCCGTTTCCCTTACCCCTCCTCCCCCCGCTGTTTCAGCATGGTTCTCAGCCGGTCTTCGTCTGTAGCCTTTTGGCTTGGCTTGTCGGGTCTCGTGGGTGACCTTACCGTGGTCTCTGCGGCGTTCTCGAACAGTGCTACAGACAACGTGAGTACAGAGAAGTTTCGGGGTTGTGATGCACAAAGCTGATGCTACTTCACCTTGCAGCTCGCTGTGTAAGGGTGCACAGACCGTTCCACTCATTCCAGCTGACACTGTCATGGCCGCAGTTACTGGGGCCAGGACTCATACGGGGCTTCAGGTGGTAGCAGTTCCGGCTACCAGCAGAACATCTCGTACTATTGCCAGGTAAACGTCACTTGATCTCCCTCCGTACCTACATAGAACTGAGGCCGTCTTCAGGATGATGTGATCGACGCCATTCCTATGGCGTTCCTGAACGTCTTCTTTGGCGAAGGAGGCGAGCCCTCCCTCGACCTGGCGAACGTCAGTAACTTTTCACACGACCCTGTCAATATCTCGTGATCTCAACATTTTCCATTCTATCCGCCAGACTTGCAGCACCGCCAATGACCCCGTGTTCGAGGGTACTCAGCTGCCGGAATGCCAATTCCTGGCGTCTGGCATCGAGACGTGCCAGAGCGCAGGCAAGATCGTGACAATGAGTTTAGGAGGTGCAACTGGATCTGCGAGTTTCAGTAACTCGAGCCAGGCGCAAGAGTTCGCTCAAACTATCTGGGACCTCCTTCTTGGAGGGTCCAGCAGCACCCGCCCTTTCGGCAACGCTGTCCTTGACGGGTGGGTCCCTTGGATGCAGAAAATGCTCGGAAGACTGACATCTTTTGGCCGCAGAATTGACCTTGACATCGAAGGTGGTTCGTCCGATTACTTCACTGACTTCGTCTCGGCCCTCCGCTCTTTAATGAACTCTGGCTCGAAGACGTAGGCTTATTGTTGTCATTGAGGAATTGCAGGCAGCTGACGACTGTGTTAGGTACTACCTCACTGCTGCACCGCAGTGCCCATTCCCGGACGCATATCTCGGCAGGTCAGTACCGCATAGACCTATTCGTCACATCCGTTCAACGCGCTCACCGCCTATACACAGCGTTATCAACGCAGAGTCCTTTGATGCAATCTACGTGCAGTTCTGTGAGTACCGCACGCCTCCATAACCGCATGATGGCATTCTCAAACGTCCAACAGATAACAACTACTGTGGATTGACCAACTACGATAATTCAAACGACTGGGACTTCGGCACTTGGTGAGGAGCACGCGGCCCATGATCATCTGGCTCTTCTAACGCCGATGCAGGGACAACTGGGCCAAGAACACTTCTCCGAACCCGAACGTCAAGGTGTACATCGGAGCGCCTGCCTCGTCCTCGGCAGCTGGTTCTGGTTACGTTGACGCGGCGACCCTGGGAGCGATCGCCCAAGCGACGCGCCAGCAGTACTCCTCTTTCGGGGGTGTCATGCTCTGGGACGCCTCGCAGGCATACGGTCAGCAATTCTCATGGCTGGGAAGACACGCGCTAACTGAGACTACCGTGTGCAGCGAACAACCGCTATGATGCTGCCATTAAGGGCTACCTCACCGGCAGCAGCGTCACTACTGTCACTCCGAGCAGCACTTCCACGACGACAGCGGCTCCCACGACGTCTTCGGCGACCACTACATCTGCCCCTGCCACCACCACCACTGCTCAAGCGGGCGACTGCGCGGGAGTCGGGACGTGGGTGGCGAATGTCGCGGTACGTTCACGTCGTATATTTGGCTCGGTTGAGTCTGACGGAGATATTGCGTCTTCAGTACACGGGCGGCGATCAGGTCATCTACAACGGCGAGCTTTGGACGGCGAAGTGGTGGAGCTACGGCGACACCCCGGGTGGTGAGCCTCGCGTTTCCGTCTCAACACTGCCCGACGCTGACGATCCTAGGAGACGCTGGCGACTGGACCGACGACGGCGCCTGCTCATCCACGAACGGCAAGGTCCAGTACCAGAGCAAGGAGGCTCCTCTGACCGCCAGCCCGAAGGCGGGCACCGTGCCCAACCTCTCCTTATCCGCAGCCATCGCGGCCAAGACGGCCGACGTCACTCGGCGAAACTCCCGCTTCTTCCAGCTCTGAGATCCCAACCCCGGATTATGATGATTGGGGCTCTGCATACTTCACTTCCTTACATCGCACACGACGCACTCACGGTATCTATTCCCACTCGTCTATCTCTGTCCGTCTTGCTGCATTCGCACTTCGGGGGCGTTTGACACCCCCCTTCGCTGCTCTCGCATGTCTCCTTAGTTAGCTATCCATGGGCTTGTACTGGCTGTATCCATTACTTGAATCAACGATCGAACTGTTACTCCCATATTGGGGATGCTGCTCGTTCTCAGCCGCATCCGTCCCGTTGGCTCGGCTATGACGTGGGTCTCCACGGCCAAACAACTGGTGAGGATGCAGATGTCCCACAGAGATGCTCTCACGACTTCATGCATTCAGCTTGCCCAAACATAACTCGCAACAATATCACAGCAGACGCTTTCATCGTCTGTTCGAGTAATCATGGACTTCTCGCGGGAGCCTGAGCACTCCGACAAACTACATGTATTAGGCGTTCAGCCGTGGAACGCCGAGCCAGACATTGCAGAGCTAGTCCGACACCCATACACACCAGAGCAGCTCGTATATAGCCGAAATCATTGTACGTCGCCTTATTGAGATTGGAATAGCCCGTTCCCATGCAAGCGTACTAGGTCCGATCCGGGCTTTGGATGCGGCCACATTCAGCGTCAAAGTCAACGGTCTCGTCAAGCACGAGCGAGCATTCACATTGGACGACCTGAAGAGAGAGTTCCAGCGCAAGGAGGTAGTCGCCGCGCTGCAAGTGTGTCCCCACCCCAAGTCCTGAGACTCCGGTACTGAATAGGATCAGTGCGCAGGCAACAGACGGAAGACGATGCAGGAACGCGACCACAAGGAAGTCGAAGGCCTGCTCTGGGGCGAAGGCACGATCGCGAATTGCAAGTGGGCCGGCGTGAGCATGCGCGAGCTTCTCGAGCGGGTGGGGCCCCGGTGGTTGCGGATGACCGCATTCGCCTCCTGCACGTCTGCTTCGCGTCCCACGTCGTGCCGTGCCAGAACGACGACTGGTTCGGCGGGTCCATCCCGCTGGAGAAGGCGCTCGACGAAGACGGGGACGTGCTGCTGGCGTACGAGGTGAGCTCGCTGGGATAAGCTTAAGGTTGGCGCTGGGCACGGTTGGTTGACGCATCCGTTGCGCGCAGATGAACGACCGTCCGCTGTCACCAGACCATGGCTTCCCGTTCCGTGTGGTCGTGCCCGGATACACGGGCGCACGCTGGGTGAAGTGGGTGGACGAGATCACTGTTGCTGAACGCGACTCGGAGAACTTCTACCAGAAGAAGGACTACAAGGTGCTTCCGACGAAGGTGTGGAGCCCGTGTCTGCGCAGCTGGGCAACGGGGTTGACGGCGTTGAGCAGGTACAGACACACGAGATGGCGGACAAGGAGGACTGGTGGTCCAAGGTCCCCGCACTTCAAGCCAATCCACTCAACTCGGCAGTGGCTTCCGTGAGAGTGGTGCCGCCAGGTAGGCTCGAAGTCAAAGGTTACGCAGTGCGGGGTCCTACCGGCCAGGTGAGCAAGGTGGAGGTGAGCGTTGATGAGGACGACACCTGGCAGCCGGCGACGAGCACCTATCAGGAGGGCCGGTGGAGTTGGACGCTGTGGGAGGCAACCTTGGACGTGCCGCATGCTCGCAGAGGGAAAGAGGGCAAAGTCTGGTGCCGAGCGGTAGATGTGGCAGGGACAATGCAGCAGCCCGACACGGACTGGAACTTGCGTGGAGTGGCATACGATGCCGTTGGAGAGAAGACATTGCACGTTTGGTAGACACAGCCCAGTTTGCTAGCGACAATGTGAAGAGTGCGTGGCGCTGGCAGAGGAGGAGGAAGAGGAGGAGGAGGGGATTCACGTATTGTATCTCATGTCCCTCGATGCCAACTTGCACCAAAGAGGGCCAAACAAGATGCTCGTCGCGCGTAGTCGCACGCATGCAACAACCATTGTGCCAGCAAACGACTGTACTTAACTTCCACGTCATGAAGCTGAGTCACTCTGAGATCACGGAGCTCACTGCGCTCCTATCCTCTATTCAGGATCCGAATCCCAGTATAGCCTCGCTGCTGAGGAGACTGTCAACGCAACGGGACAACTCGAATGATACAGATTGCAACGCTGTCCAGAGTATTGGGGTTGCAAGTCAAGAGGCCGTGCATACTGCACACGGTATTGAGAATCAAATCTCACACGTTGGTAAGCAGAGCTTGTTCTCTACGCGACATGCTATAGAATCTGACTCGCGATCGCCTAAAGTTCAAGTTGACGAATCTACCAGTAGCGTTCATGCGTCCGTCAGCGGCAGTGGACATACTCAAATCGAGCAACTTATTGTCGGGAACCAGCCTTCGTACAGTGTCACAACAGTACCAGGTGAAAGCGGCCTCTACATGCAACCTCAAATGGTCTCATTCTTGATGGAATTTCAGATCCTGGGCGCCACACGACTGGACCAATTCGCCCTCCTAGGTCCCGTCGTAAACTGGTTTCGGCGCTGTACGACCGCACGTCAGGGCCCACAGAGAATGGTCAGCAGAATCAGGTAGCACAATTCCCACTTGGGCCCTGTATACAGTGGGTTGCCAGCGAGAAACAACCGCACACGGCGTGGGACATGGCGTCGAAACCGTACGAAGTTGCGAGTACTCCAGTGGTGAATTTCTTCAACACCCTCACTGCGTGCAACGTCAAGGATGATGTTGCACGCAGCGCACGATTGACTTTGTTGCCGTTTCAAGCGTCGCACGGAGAGCGGAGCGAGACGCTCTCTCAGCTGGCACAACGATGCACGGAGATGGATCACAAGCAGGGACTCTTTGACTTCCGTCTTATGATCGCTCTCATTAGGTTCGCCTTCGAGTGTGCAAGGTAGATCAGTTTCTTCAATCTGCGCCTAAACCATGTACTTTACCAGTCTGCACATCCAGTTTGTCGGGCTGGACAGACGTCAATATTTCAGCTTTGTGGCGTGAACAACTATCAATTCAGGCTAAGCCGCCCAGCTAACGCACCGTGCAGTCTTGGTACTCGAAAGGTAGCAAGCTTGCGGCGGTTGCGGCGGGAGGTAAGATTCCTGCGTTGGTTTTTCAGTTTGTAGTATCATATTCACAAAATTGTGTTCAAGGGTCTATCTATTTACTTCTATGGATGGCGCACACAAACTTGCGTGTGCCGGTCATTGAAGCAGACGGCAATGTAGCTGCAGACCTAGCAAACATACTACGCAACCCAGATGCAGGTGAGTTTCTAACATCTTAGCTCACGCACTCAATAACTCACACACACAACACAGAGAGCTCGGTTGGACGTCTCGTCCAACAGACAATCATTCCCACCATTATTTTTCTGCGCAAACAGTGTCCTATCCAAATGGGTGATTTGTTCACAGCAGATACACTCTCGGCACTGGGGCTCTCTGCTAGCACCCTATTCAGCGATCTCAACAGTTCTGATCGTCTGTTCACTGCGCTTCCCTCGATGTGAGCAAGACAGTATGAAAAGGTCTATCGCACGAACTGACTATTGAAACAGCAGCAAATTCTCACTCATCCTGCGCAATCCATTTCTGTGGACAATGTTCAACCCTAGCCAGAACGTGGAGATGCATTTGCCCCTCAAACCGTTGTCTCATGTATCACCCGCTACTGGTCTCGACCGCTTGACACCGCCTCCACCAGCTTCGTCAGGATTGCCAGCATTCTCATACACACACTCTGACTCTAATGTTCCTACTCATTCTGCTACACTTGTCCCTTCAAAATACGACCCAGAGCAACCCCACAACCGATGGTTTGAGCCTCCCAGGAGCCGAGAGAAAAACTCACGATGGACAGAGTATCAACGGGCGTCGGCCAGCGAAGCCGTCAAACCTTCAAGCCTGGAGGAGCTGAAATCACACGTAAGTCGCAGCCGATGTATTAGTACGCAGTAAAATGATACAACAGTATCACAATTTGTAGCTACAGACGATGTACGTGGATGGTATACGCCCAACAAGCAGTGGATACATACGGCTCGACCCAAATCTGTTCAAGTAAGAGACACAGTCATTGAACTGTGTTGAGCGTCTGACGTTCGTTCCGACAGGGACGTACTTACTGTACAATCCGTACAGTCAGGCCTAGTTGCGAGCATATGCACGTCAATGCCGCCAAGCATGCGAGACGATCTGATGGATCGTCTCGCTGCTTGCTTCGAGCCTGATGCCTTGAAGGCCATTGACACGGTTCAAGACGGTGGTGAGCATGTATTTCAGGCAGTACACCTTTCCTGGTACAACAGGCATAGCACTACGGTATGTACACTCTCCGAGTCTGTAATGATTATTTGATCCCCAATAACACTCCACGCTAATTCGTAGGGACACAACTCTCCCATGAGCCCGCTGCCCATGACCATGAAGAGGACCGGCATCAAGACGAATTGTCATCCATCTAAGGACATGACAAACTCGGTCAACCATCCGATCTACCAGTCCGTGAAGAACACACTAGGCCCTGTCTTCGATTGGTTGGATGCACAGGTGAGTATATCTATTTGATTGTGTCGATTGAGGTTGGATTGAAAAGCTCACGAATCCGTGTCCAAGCTGAGGCAGATGATGCCAGAGAAATACGAACACCTCGACGCATACGCTCGCATATTACCTGGCAACAAAATGGCAGTCTCTGCACCATTCCTCGGACTGGTAATTAATATCAACATCTTCACCGCCGCGCACCGAGATAGCCAGGGCGACAGCGTTTGCGTAGTCCTCGCAATCGGTGACTTCGAAGGCGGCGAATTGGTGCTGTATGAACCGGGTCTGGTCATACCTCTTCGCAACGGCGACTTCGTAATATACCCTTCGCACAACTTCACATGTTTCGACTTACACTTCAAGGGTCGCCGGGCTTCTATTGAATTGCACACGGACAGGGAAATGATTAAGTGGTTGGAGGAGCGCAGTGGGTGCCACTAACTCCTCTTTTCTTTGATGTACCTACGTAGCTTCCTTCACAAGTAGCCTCTTAACTGAGTCGATTTGGCAAATATCATGAGCGCTTCCTGTAGGTTTTCAATAGCACTTGGGCTCTGAAGTTGAAGATCTGAACATTAGGAGTACATATACACCAAAGTAGAAGGATGTCAGTAGAAGTCGCTCAAATGCTCGTCAGTTTCCTCCGCATTACACTGGCGTGCGACGGTCATGTATTGGGGCCCGCCGTACATTCCCCAGACTGTACACCGAACTGCGCGCACGGCACTCTCAATTCCCTAACGTTCTGGATTCGTTGCGTCCAGCTCAGTCTGCCGCGCATCCGGTGGTGGTGGTGGTTCAAATGCTCATTCAATCATAGATCTAGCTCTGGTATCTACGAGTTTGCCTACTCCTACTACGTTGTACGTCGCTCGTCGCTCGCTCTGTCCTCTGCGTCGCTCTGTCCGATGATTGCGGCCGACCACATTTCGCCTCCTGCACGTCTGCTTCGCGTCCCACGGATCCATCCCGCTGGAGAAGGCGCTCGACGAAGACGGGGCGTACGAGGTCAGCTTGCGCGTTAGCGCTGGGCATGGCTAGTTGACCCGGTAAAACGCATACGGTGTGCGCAGATGAACGACCACCCACTATCACCAGATCATGGCTTTCCGTTCCGTGTGGTCGTGCCCGGATACACGGGCGCACGCTGGGTGAAGTGGGTGGACGAGATCACTGTTGCTGAACGCGACTCGGAGAACTTTTACCAGAGGAAGGACTACAAGGTGCTTCCGACGAAGGTGTGGAGTCCGTGTCTGCGCAGCTGGGCAACGGGGTTGACGGCGTTGAGCAGGTACAGACACACGAGATGGCGGACAAGGAGGACTGGTGGTCCAAGGTCCCCGCACTTCAAGCCAATCCGCTCAACTCGGCGGTTGCCTCCGTGAGAGTGGTGCCGCCAGATAGGCTCGAAGTCAGAGGTTACGCAGTGCGGGGTCCTATCGGCCAGGTGAGCAGAGTAGAGGCGAGCGTTGATGAGGGCGACACCTAGCAGCCTGCGACCAGGAGGGCCGGTGGAGTTGGACGCTGTGGGAGGCGACCTTGGACGTGCCGCATGCTCACAGAGGGAAAGAGGGCAAGGTGTGGTGCCGAGCGGTAGATGTGGCAGGGACAAGGCAGCAGCCCGACACGGACTGGAACTTGCGCGGGGTGGCATACTCCGGCGTTGGAGAGAAGGCGTTGGATGTTTAGTTGTTGCCGTCTAGTATGCTGGCGACAATATAAAGAGCGTTGTAGCAGACGTACCTCATGTCCCTGCCACTTGCCGCCTCAAGGCCTCACGTCTCGTCGAGACAATGCTCTCTGTCCAAGACTTGCCCACTGGGCAGTCTGTGACTCCCACAACGTGTCTGTAGCGCGGGTGGAACCTTGATGTTGGCCGTCGAGAGAGATGGGGAGGAGAGAGGCAGAAAACGCCCGAAATGTGCGTCTCTGAGTGGCGCTGCTGCCCACGCTGCAGCAGCAAGGCAGCGGGCTCGAGGTTGGCTCACGCCGCTCTCCCCGCAATCTCCCACTCCGCGCAGATAATCGTGTGCGCCCAAAAGACTGGATAGCGTTCTGAGGACCACAGACCGGTTCTCGACGCTCATAGCAGCGGCCAGAATAAACCTTACCCGTCGATGACCCGCTTCGTCGGTGTATGCCTCGTTGCAAACCCCGCCACGGATGAAGATACCGCTCATCGCTGATGAACTCGCTTTGGACCCTGCTCGATTGGATCTTGCCCTCAGTACGATTATCTGACGATCTGGAGGACCGCTACCTCACCGACGACGGTTACTCCGTGGCCTCGACACTCACAGCACCCAGAATACGTGGCCAATACTCGCACGAACTGCGGCGCGACTGGACGCGGGAGCGCGACCGCGACCGCGAGCGAGAGCTGGATCGCGAACGCGCACGCATCGCCATCGAGGACAGGGAGAAGGAGCGACAGCGCGCACAGCTCCTCGAACGCGAGAATGCCGCCCTCCAGCAGCGCGTCGCCGCCCTCGAGCGCGACCTCCAGTCCGCCCGCCAGTCTCTCGCCACCTTCTCTGTCCTCTCCTCCCCACTCCCACCCGCCAATACCCTCAGCGCCACCCCCCGAATGTACCGCACGCCTTCGCCCAACCCTGTCGATCTACGCACGTCCTACGATTCTCTCTTGTCGTCGTACAAGACGGCCCACCGCGCACTGCAAGAACGCACGGAGGAGGTCGCGAGCCTGAAGACCTTCCTCAGCAAGACAGACGAGTGGTCCGGCGCACAGCTTCTCCAGGCCCTGCGCGACCTGAACGCAGAGATCGTCCAGCTCGCCGCGTCTGTGGCGGAAGAGTTTGCTTCAGCACTCGACCGCCGCGTCGACCTCGTCCGACAATCAGACCGCGAGCTCCTCAACAGCGCGATTGGCCCTGCCATGACGAACCTGCTCGTCACGCGCGACCACTCCGGCGACCCAACGCTCGTGCAGTTTGCCATCCAGGCATGGGAGGTGTTCTGCGTTGGTCGCATCATGAACGCCTTCTGCTTTGGTCTTCCTGCCGACGTCGACCAGTTCCTTGGGGGCCTGTTCGAGCAGATGAACCGTACCGGTCAGTCTACCGGGTTCCCCTTTCCTCTGTCTCACACTAATGCGTGCACCACAGAACCACAAGCTACTGCTTCACGTTGGCGTGCCCTCACCTACAACCATTCGCGCCGTCACCTCCCATTACGACCCGACGCGCCATCCGGCTCGCCCCCCGCCACCTTCCTCCAACTCAACGACACCAACCTCCGCGGGCTCCTCGCCGTCCTCGCGCTCTCGGGGTGCACCGACAGCCGCGGGGTGCACCGCGACCCGCTTCGTTCGCGCTTCGGCGCCGGCCTCGCGCGGATCTGCGAGCGCGCGGAGCACATCGCCGGCGCGGTCAGGGAGGGCGTGATGAGCAGCGTGTTCGAGGTGAGCTGGGTGAATGCGGGGAACGTGGGCAGGCGGGACGAGCGGTGGTTCGACTGGGCGACGATGGAGAACGTGTATGCGGGCCATGGCTCGGAGCGCAGCAAGGTCCTGTGCACCGTCGAGTTCGGCCTGGCGTGTGTTAGGCACGGATCCTGGCCGGACGGGGACGGTGCGGCATCGAAGACAAGTGGGACCACGTCGGGCAGCGTTAACGGCAACGGCGTTGCGGCGAACGGCGGGGCTGAGGGCTTGCTGGCCCGCAGTGTGCTCTTGAAACCGAAGGTGCTCTTGGAGTCGGTTATGGACATACTGTGATTATTTCATGGTGCGTCTAGCACTTCTGGCTGCGGAGGTGCAGCTGGTCGAGTCGCGAACTGCAGTACATACATCTGGTCCCCCATGAAGCGCAGTACTTATACGCCGTGAAACGCTGTCGCGAACATCCCAATCTCAACGCCGAACGAGCGCCCACGATACGGTACTCAACCAAAATACCTCCCGAGATACCTCTGATATCTCCCTCTCCCTGTGTTCCCTGCCCACGGTCTCCGGAAAATGACCTGTCTGACGATGCGACGATACACGCGGTTTACTTATATTGTGCTCCTGCTATGTGCTGCTGTTTATGTTACCGTACGCCTGTATCTAATGTGTACTATACTGTTGTCGAACACAGTTGTACAAGACTGTCTTTTTCAGTGTTCGACGTTCAGCATTGCAACATGGAGGCTGTGTGTATCTCTCTGACATAACATGGTAGTACCGCTGGATTCATGGATATTGTGCCATTGTTGCGCATATAGTATCGTACTGATGTCGTACCATCGATCAGCTGAAGTCAGGCTATGATGTAATTTCCTACCCGCTGAGCGACATTCATGTACAGAGGGTCATACGAGTCGCTACGACGCCGGCACTACACGGATCTGGAGACCTGTTTAGAGGAAAGAAGAAACGGAAGCTCTCAAACGCCACAGAATCCAAGCGACTAGAGCGCATACGATCCCTGCAGTGCCGAGGACGATGGGATAGGTGGTATGGGTGACATGGTGACCTTCAGATTTCGCCACTTGCCAGTCCTGCATAACGTCTAGCACCATGCGCACGTGTCTGGGCGCCAGCTTAGGGACCTCCGAGTTGGATGGCGAGATGGACTCCGATTCAGACGATATTCCGCCCCTCCATTCAGCACATGCAATGGACTTCGCCGTGCCGACAATATTCTTGATCTGTAGAAAGTGGCAGTCAGCGATTACCCTAGTCAACTAATGAACTCACGAACCTGGCGTCCGTTCAATGGAATCTGGGCAAGACGATGAAGATCGCGTTCGCTGATGTCTTCCTTGGTGATGCCGGCCTTAGAGAGGAAGGTTGTCCAGACAGCTCTACGAGACACGAAGTCCAAGTCCGGATACTTCACGCAGAAGTGGATACGACCTGCACGATTCACCTGTCAGTGACACGAAGCAGTACGTGCCCAGGTTAGCAGACGTACTTTCGAAGGCGGAATCAATCTGCTGGATCAGGTTCGTAGTGAAGATGAGGATGCCGGGATGGTACTCGACTTGTCTGAGAAAGATCGAAACTAGGGCATTCCTTGATATGTCGACCTTATCTCTTTCCTGTAGGAACACGTCCGCCTCGTCCACGAGCACGACTGCGTCCCAGCGCTGCCCAAGTCGGAGGATTCGCCTCAAGCGGCTATCGGTTAACTGAGGGCTAGCGCCAAGTCAGGCTCCTCCCCATCCGCCTTCGGGGGGTAGAGGGGACGAAATTTCGAGACCGCAAACTGTGCTTTGTGTCCCTATCCTCATCCGCCACACCTCAGCCACATCCCATCAAAAACTTCTATCCCCGCCCGATCCTGAATCTCCGTAATCTTATTCCCCTCTACCCCCCTCTGGCGGCTGGCACAAAACATATACAAACACCGGGAGCCCGGTGATGGCGTCCCCCATATGGTAGCCCCATCAGCTGATGAATGTTTTCTCGCCGGTCAATCAATGAGTATTTTTGAATTTTCGTAGCGAGCACGTGCGACAGTGCAACGCGCCTGCGGCGGAAAGGTATCATCCTGGTATGTACCAGTGGCCGGTGAGCGGGAGGGGACGTCTGCTTTTGGTCCAGTCTGCGGTCTTTGACAAACCCGCGCATGTTGTTAGTGCTTGATACCTATACTGGTTCGAATGTGTTCAACATTGCGAAATGATAATCATTGCTTGTGAGGAATCCGGCTCGTCGGCGCGTTGGCGCGGGTGGGCGTAGCGTCGGCGAGGTCGGAAACACACGGGAAGTCGATAGTTGGACGCGGACACAGGTGAGTAGGCAACGTCCTCGTATGGAAGCTTGGGCCTTTGCCCGTCGTAGGTACTGTATTTATACATGAGTGAACGTAGACCGAATCGAGCGAACCAGGCATATGATGTAAGCGAGAAGAGTCAGAGAACAAAGGATGAGTGGCAAGCTGTGGCACAGGTCGCCACTCCGATGCCACTCCGAGCATAGCATGTACCAATTAGGAATAGGTCTAGAACGAGTCTATGGTGAGTCAGGAAAGAGAACGGAAAAGGAAAAGGAAAGAAAACAATATATCTATTCGGACGAGCGTCGGGCGCTCGTGCGATGTATCCCGGCGCTTACGCATCCCTTACAGCTCATGTTATGTTAAACGTGGGACTTTGGAAGGATCTTTCATTGCTACTAGTATCTACAGCCTGTTTCGTCTGCATGAGTCAGACACATACATTCAATTCATATGCCAATATGCGCAACTCTGTCATGGATCATCATCAGCAAGGCCCCTCGAGTCTGATGAGTATTCTAGTAGTAATGTCACGGACGAGATTGCTCTCTGCTGTTCTCGTCCCCATCAACCTCGACTCTCACACTTCGCATGCGACGCAGAATCCTGGATGCATTTCGTCCCTTCGCTTGAGCATACTTGGCGGGTCATGATGACCGAACGCGCGACCCTCCGCACACTGACTGTTGTCCGCCCTGCTATCAGCACGCCGGTGGCCACATTCTGTTCTGCACAGGCACTTGTCTGATCAATTACACATATCTTCCACGCGAGTATGCGTGCTCTGTCTCGGCGTACATGATCAGGCCCTACAACACGCACAAGGGGATGTTCTACGACTCAGGCTCCGAGTCCTCGCATGAGTGAGATGTCGTCGAAGATGCCCCGCATGTCTGTAGCGGACATCCGCCTTCCCTGTTGAACATTGAGCATCCGGGAAAGACATACCAGAGCGAACGTTCACACGTCCTCCCTGCGCAAAGTGCACAGGCCGACACGCAACGATTGCATTCATAACGAACATATTGATGCCGTTCATTTTGGGCTTTCAATATTGGCCGGGCCCGTCGAGGACGCCTAGCACAGCGAGAGATCTACATACACGCACTCGAGGTTGAGAGGGGCCTGCAGCCGCGGGGTGTCCCCAGGGAAGCCATTCGTCAGCTCGCCGACTCGGTGGAAGCTGTCGCACCTGATAGCATGTTGTATTAACGTAGCTCAAGAAGACCTGTGTGCTCGTCTTTCGTTGCTCCGGACATTGCACATTGCATAGACCCAGCCTGAGGTGGATAGGTATGTACCGACTGTCCTGAGTACGTAGTCGTAAGAGCCGGAGACTGCAGAGCAAGATCAGCAAGCATCAGAGTGCGCAGCGGGAGGCGCAGGACCTCCTTGAGCACGCCCAGAGCGAGATCCGGGTGGCCCTGCGTGCAGGGCTCGAGCGACGCTGCGTCAGTGGCGTCGACACCGATATCCGCACAGGCTAACACGCTGGATGAGGAAATGCCCAGCGCGAACAACATGCGCACCCTCAAGATGTCCGTCGCAGGGCGCACACATTGCCGCGGCCGACGCCATCGAGCGCATCGTGCGCGAACGGGCATTGGCGAAGCGAGATGGCGAGAGGACAGGGCTCACGAGACGGCGAGGCTAGAGGCCAATGAGACGGAGGACGTACGAGACAAGAGGCCGCAGTGACGGCGGGTGCACGGCGAGGCAAGACAACACACAAAACAGCGAGATGTCAGGCACGGTGAACGTGAGACGGGATGCATGCGAGACAGAGAGTTGAGAGGGGAGCCCATTCAGCTGTCTCATGGATGACCATGGTACAGCCGACGTGCAGTCTCGTGGAATGGGATGGGATGGGCCGACCTCGGCCGACCACAACCGTCTCATGGAAGGTGATTGAGTCGGCCGAGCACAAGGCGGGCAAGGCGGCACAAGGCGGGCAAGGCGGTGCGTGGGATGATTGGCTGACCCAGACATTCTCGCCCAGCCGACCATTCTGTCTCACCCAAGATGATGCACTATCCGACTGTCGGCTGCAAAGCTTTTGCAGCCGACCACCGTCTTGATCCAGCCGACCTTCTTGTCTCGCCCAAGACGATGCACTATCCGACTGTCGGCTGCAAAGCTTTTGCAGCCGACCACCATCTTGATCCAGCCGACCTTCTTGTCTCGCCCAAGACGATGCACTATCCGACCGTCGGCTGCAAAGCTTTTGCAGCCGACCACCATCTTGATCCAGCCGACCTTCTTGTCTCGCCCAAGACGATGCACTATCCGACTCTCGGCTGGAGAAAATCTGTAGCTGACCACAGTCTGGATTCAGCCGACTGTCTTGTCTCACCCAAGACAATGCATGAGCCGAGCATCAGCTGAGGTATCTTTCCTGGCCGATATCCGTCTTGACTCAGCCAACCTTCTTGGACCTTCTTGACCTTCTTGACCTTCTTACTCACTAAGACCTTTTTGACCCAAGGTAACTAATGGTTGGCTCATCTTCGTCAATACCAACGTGTTAAGGAGGTATCTAGGCGGGCAAATGCCAATGATGTTTCAAGGCGGAAAGTGTCAAGGAGGATGTCAAGATGGCGAGCATATTGAAGAAGCCTTCTTGGAGGTATCAAGACGGACAATGTCAAGACGGACATTTTAAGACGGACATGTTAAGACGGACATGTTAAGACGGACATGTTAAGACGGACATGTTAAGACAGACATGTCAAGACGGACATGTCAAGACGGACATGTCAAGACGGGCATGTCAAGACGGGCATGTCAAGACGGACTGGTCAAGAAGCCTCCTTGACACTCACTGTCTTGATAACCTCCTTGACATTATCGGATGTCCACCTTGACAAGACGGACAAGGCGGAGAGTATGCATCTTGATTCTCGACTCAACTTGAATGGTATGTACGTGCAACACTGTATGCTGTTTGCTCATTGGTTTGGGGCCAATGGTGTGGATGTATTATTGAACATGTCCTATAAGTTTGTACTGGGTCTATATGACTCTATAGACAGTCTTTATGGTGGGTATATCAGCAAATAGAGATGCAACGGCAAGACATTGAGGTAACCCTTGTTCTGTCAGAGACTTAGAGTGATTCATGAGCAATTGACAATGATGATACTTCGCTGATCTACTGAATTTGCTGTGGAACTATAGTAGTAGATTAGGCAAGCCACTCACGTAGGCCATTAGCCTCATTGTTGTATATGTAAAGAGCACTTTGACTTTGTGTAATCTCAGCTCATATGAGAAGAGGATCTTCGGATATGTTTCAAAAATGCTGTGTTGTTTGGAGATATTGAGAGGCATGTGGATTAGTTCTCAGCTTCTGCAAGACAATTGTCACAATCAAATGCATACAGGAGTTGTATTCATGCTGTGCCTATGGTATATGTTGCTGCTGGCAATTCCACGAAGCAATCTGGCAATGTTATAGCTTGAGATAGCTAAGAAGGTTATACATGGAGAGCATGTCTTAGACAAATGCATCCCACGGTTCAATTCTCACAGAATTGTATACTGGCCATGTACTACATATATTCATGCTTGGTACAAAGTCTCATAGCATATGGCAGCACAGAGGGGAAGTTATAATGAGAACAAGACCATCCCGGGCGACTCGGGGACATGACCGAGGCAATGTGCGAGGGCAAATCACTGGAGAGAGTTCACATATTTAATGAGCACTCTCTGGCTGCATACTCGTTGTCCGCTCCTTCATACTTCTATACCACTGAATCATAACAAGGATTGTACTGAACATATGATTATGGTATTTCGAAGTAGTAGTAGTCTCACCCATGCTCCCTCTCGTCCAAGATATTGATTATCGTTACTAGTATTATATACCTAACTTCACAGACAATGCATCTCAGTCTCATTTGCCTTCACACTCATTTTCAAGAGACTGAGTTCCTCATACACTGGCTTGCTACATGTTCGAACTCGAGAAACAGGTCGGCGAGTGTGTGAGATGGTGGGCAAACAAGACGGCAGGCAACGCGAACGGCCAATGTACAAGACGGTGGGTGAGCGGAACAGCAAGTCGAGCCATGTGGGAGATGGCAGGCAAGACAGTAGGATAGGAGAGATGAGCAGGACACTGGTTGGTGGGTAATATGGTAGATAGGCAAGTAGATAGGCAACACGGTAGACAAAACCGTGACAGTAGGTGGGTAGGCGAGACGGCGAACAGGTAAGACAGTAGGCCAACGAAATCGGCGACAGACAGACGGAAACGGGCAGATGAGAGCCTCCTGGGGTAGCGAGAATGTCGAGCAAGGGCGTATGCATGGAGTGGGGATGTAGAGAGGACGAGGCCGGGGTGCGTCGCGCGATTGTGTGAAGAAGGGTGGAGGGCGACAGGCGGGGGTAATTACCGCAGTCAGCCCTTCTCATTTCTCCTCTCTGTCGACCTTCCTGCTCCTCTCCTTGCGGTGACTCGTCCTTGTGTTAGTTGGGGCCTCCTTGGGGTGCCTTGAAGCATGCATCGACATGCCGTACGAGGCACGGGCTCACGTACGAGGCGCGGGCTCACGGACGAGCGAGCGATCATGTGGACGATCGGGTTGATGAGTGAGTGGCCAGTGGGCTGAGCAGAAGAGAGCGCGGGCGACAGTGGAGAGCGTGGGCGAGAGGGTGTAGGCGGGGCGTGAGCGAGAGGGCGTGAGCAAGAGCGCACGGGCGAGAGGAACAAGGAGCGCGTGGGCGAGACAGCACATGGGCAAAACGGCACCACGGGTGAGACGACAGGCGGGTGAGACGATGGGCAAAATGACGGGCGAGACGCAGGCGAGCAAGACGGCCGGCAGGCAGCAGGAGTACAATATCAAGAGCAAGCAAGACGGCGGGCGCGAGACGGAGGTGGGACAGAGAGATGCCGAGCGTATGAATTGGTGGGCCTGCGAGACGGTGGGCCTGCGAGAAGGTGGGCCTGCGAGACGGCGGGCCTGCGAGAAGGTGGGCCTGCGAGACGGTGGGCCTGCGAGACGGCGGGGGGCCTGCGAGACGGCGGAGGCGTGTGATGGGGATAGCGTGACGAGATGGAGGGCAAGGGCGTGTAAGACGGCAGGCTCGTAAGACGGCAGGCTCGTAAGACGGCGGGCGTGTAAGATGGCTGGTGAGACGGTAGACGGCGGGCGTGTAAAACGGCAGGTGAGACGGTAGACGGGCAAGACGGTGCAGTGCGAGCAGGACAGCAGGTGTGTGACTAGACAGGGTATGCAGGCAAGACGGTATGCGGGCAAGACGATATGCAACAAGACGGCGTGTGACATGGTGGACAGGCGACCTGGTGAATGAGAGGGCAAGGTGGCGCGTACGCAGGCGAGTATGTAGACGGGTGGCGGCAGCGTATAACCAGACGACGCGGAGCCGGGCTGTCTGCAAGGCGAGCAGCACACGCAATGTTCTTCGCATTCATCACGCAGGCTCCTATGAGGCAGGTATCAGCATAGATACATTGAATGGGAGCGTACCTGCATGTTCTGAGCTTTATGATGCTCCGCCTCGGTACACCCTTTCTTCCTCTCCATTGCAACACTCACGTTCCGATGCTCGTTTCCGAGTTGAGGCCTAGTGGTCTTGCCACAGGAGGGTTTGTTGAGGCCTTGAGGGTCGTATGGCCAGGCTGTGCGTCAAGAGGATCACCCACATTGAACGTTGAAGTTTCCGAGCAAGTCAGTAAGTGAACGCGTCCGAACGCGCGCCTGATCGCCGGACGCGCTGCAGCACGGCGCGTCACGTTCAGGCATTCACCAACGCGAACCGATACCTGAACTGCGCCAGCCGACGCTTTGAGTATAGAAGTAGAGCCCATCCGACCATTCTGCCAGCGCGTCGCATTACAATCGGGCATTCACCAGCAAGCCGCCGTCTTAGCTGCGGCAGCCAGTACCAGCATCGGACAGCGCGGACGCGTCACGGCCGGGCAATCACCAGCAAGACGACGCCTTGACTGTGCCATCCGACGGCGCTTTGAGCACGCAAGAAGAGCTCAGCCGACCATTCATTTATTGATTACAATCACCAGTGCAGTAAGTACTGTATACATCCCGCCCAGGTAAATACATCATACACTTACTATGTCGGCTGTACGATCTTCATCGTACAAGCCGACGCGTCGGCCGCTGTCGGCTCATATGATGGTGTTCCGCGAGACTGCGCGTCGGCTGTAGGATGAGGATCGGTGAGAAAGCGCTGCTTGGTGTGGAGAGGGAGGTACTGTCCAGAGGCACAAACATCGCTCCGACGTCTGTCTTCGACACGGAGGCGAAGGCGCACATGTTGCTGCGGCCGGCACCGTCGAGAGCATCACACGAGAGCGGGCATTGGCGAAACGAGACGACGAGACTAGAGGCCAATGAGTTGACGAGACAGAGGACGTACGAGGCGAGAGGTCGCAGTAATTCTGGCGGGCGCGCGACGGGGCAAGACAACACACGAGACAGCGAGACAACAGGCACACGGGAGGCGAGATGGGATGCATGCGAGACGGAGGTATGGAGTATGGGAGATCGAGAAGACGCTGCAGCCCGGGCATGCAGTGCAAGGGCTCGAGACTCGAGAGGGACTCACAGTACTTGCCAGTGGCAAGAACATCGCTCGGGCAGTCGACCCAGTTAATTACATAATCTGGATGGTTGATCACACGCCTAAATTGGGAGGTATGCAGCCGGGGCTCCGTTTGTTTGTATATGTTTTGTGCCAGCCGCCAGAGGGGGGTAGAGGAGAATAAGATTGTGGAGTTTGAATTGGCTCGCGTGGTGCATGTGACTTGGATCAACTAGTACGTTTTTGGATATAGGACTTAGGATCGAGAATGAGCATTGTATTGGCATACTCGAAATTCATCCCCTCTACCCCCCGAAGGCGGATGGGGAGGAGCCTGGCGCCAAGTTCCCCTGCGCTGACAGCATAGAGAGGCTTGTGGGTAATCTGAGCCTAATGAGTGGGAAATCACGTTTCGAACGGTCCACCCGGAGTGCATTTGGCCCGTTTCGAACGGTGGACCCGGGCTCGGCCGGAGCACTCCGGGTCTACCGTTTGGAGCGGCCGCTGCCAGCAACGAACCGGCCGGAGGAAGGGTGGTGGTTTGGAATGGTCCGGCCGGAGTGTTGGGTAACGTTCCGGCCGGAGCTCTGGTGAACGTACCGGCCGGAGGCCTCGAGAAATATGGGTTTCCTACGGTGCGGCCGGACTGTTATCCAACGTTCCGGCCGGACCCCTGGTCAACGGTCCGGCCGGAGGCCTCGAAAAATTTATGTTTCCTACGGTCCGGCCGGACATATACCCAATGTTCCGGCCAGACCTTTGATCAGTGTCCCGGCCGGAGGCCTCAAAAATTTGGGCTCTCAACGGTCCGGCCGGGCTCATCACTAACGGTCCGGCCGGAGCACTCAGCAATGATTCAGCCTGGCCAGGGGTTGGTTTCGGACGTCTGGCCGGCCCCCAGGTGAAACGGTCCGGCCGGGCAAAATCCCAACTTCCAATGTGAACAGGCCGGCCGGAAGCCTTGCAAAATCTGGGCTGTAAATGGTCCGGCCGGGCTAGTTTCTAACCATCCAGCCAGACCCCAGATGAACCGACCGGCCAGGCTTCTCCCAGCCAGACCCCTGATACACTAGTAATATAACAACAAGAATTGTTAGTTGTAACAACCAAGCTCAATATTTAACCACCAAGCCCAGAGATGAGCCACCAAGCTCGGTATCAAACCACCGAGCTCAATAGTGAGCCACTGAGCACAGTATTGAACCACCGAGGTTAAACAGCTAGGCTCGGTGGCCGAGAAAAATTGGCCGGGCTCGGCGCCGAGGATAAATGGCCGAGGCTCGGGCCGAGGTTTCGAGCGCCGAGCTCGGTGAAAACCGCGAGGTCAGTATCAAAGCATTGAGCTCAGTGTTAAGGGGCCCAGTTAAAGGGCCGAGCTGAGTGTTCAATGACCGAGTTTGTTGTTGAAGCACTGAGCTCGGAAATGGCCGAGGTTAAACCACCGAGCTCGGTGAAAAACGGCCGGGCCGTCAGATTGCCATATAAGGAAATTTGGTATCATCTGGTAGCCCTTCATTCACAGAGTACAGTATATGTTCCCTAGTGTACAGAGATGCCTAGTTAGGTCAGAGAATACAAAATAAAAAATGCTCACAGGCTTCTCTGAGAACGTACTATTCAACTCCTGAGGCCAGTTTTCTTTTCCCACAATGTTTGACTATCTAGAATGTGCTATTTCAATGCACAGACTACATCCCCAACAGGAATAGTCTTATTCTTTGAAGCTGAATGCAGGACAGGAGATAAGGGGCATACATGTTGGATAATGATGTTCACTCCCTGCAGCCAACATTCTTTCCAAATAGTGTTTGACTATCTAGAATGATTCATTTCCTCACAATGAGTGAGTCCTCCAAAGGAATAGTCTTATTCACACAAGCTGAATGCAGTACAGAGTTAAGGGAATCTGGTCTCATATGAGTATCACTCAATTTGAACAATGCTGATCATCACTTCTGTATCCATGCATGATATAGCTGAAGAGTCTATACATTGGACAGATGTGTCGCATTTTGCTCTGGCTGGCCTAGGACAGTGCACCGGCCGGACCGTTTGCTACGAGCAATGGCCGGCCGGACCATTGGCAATGAGCATTGTCCGGCCGGACCATTACCAATGGAGAAATGTTTATGTGGCCAGTGCAATGCGCATGGGTGCACATCACAGTTTGATACAGACAATCATTCAAAGCAGGCCCCATCATGACACAATAATGCATGTTCCCCTTAGCTCCATGCTCAGTTCAGCTAGGAAGAATAAGACTATTCCTCTTGAGGACTTTGCTGTTCATGTTCGATTAAGCCATTCTAGTTTGTCAAACATTGTGGGCAAAGCATATTGGCTTTACAAAGTAAACATAGTTCACATGTATCCCACTCCACCCTTGACACCTTAACTCTGTACTGCATTCAGCTTGTGTGAATAAGACTGTTCCTTTGGAGCACTTACTCCATGTGAGTAAATGAACCACTCTAGATGGTGAAACCCTATTTGGAAAGAATATTGGCTGCAGGAACCAACATTCAAGTCAGACATGCATATCCCATACCTATATGCCCCTTATCTCTTGTCCTGCATTTAGCTTCAAAGAATAAGACTATTCCTGTTGGGGATGTAGTCTGTGCATTGAAATAGCACATTCTAGATAGTCAAACATTGTGGGAAAAGAAAACTGGCCTCAGGAGTTGAATAGTACGTTCTCAGAGAAGCCTGTGAGCATTTTTTATTTTGTATTCTCTGACCTAACTAGGCATCTCTGTACACTAGGGAACATATACTGTACTCTGTGAATGAAGGGCTACCAGATGATACCAAATTTCCTTATATGGCAATCTGACGGCCCGGCCGTTTTTCACCGAGCTCGGTGGTTTAACCTCGGCCATTTCCGAGCTCAGTGCTTCAACAACAAACTCGGTCATTGAACACTCAGCTCGGCCCTTTAACTGGGCCCCTTAACACTGAGCTCAATGCTTTGATACTGACCTCGGCGGTTTTCACCGAGCTCGGCGCTCGAAACCTCGGCCCGAGCCTCGGCCATTTATCCTCGGCGCCGAGCCCGGCCAATTTTTCTCGGCCACCGAGCCTAGCTGTTTAACCTCGGTGGTTCAATACTGTGCTCAGTGGCTCACTACTGAGCTCGGTGGTTTGATACCGAGCTTGGTGGCTCATCTCTGGGCTCGGTGGTTCAACTCTGAGCTCGGTGGGTGGTTAAATATTGAGCTTGGTTGATACAACCTTGGTCATTTTCCAGCTGAGCTTGGGGGTTAACAATTCTTGTTGTTATATCACCGGCAGATCAATTCTGAGGGGTCTGGCTGGTTTTGGAGAAGCCCGGCCGGTCTGTTCATCTGGGGTCCGGCTGGCTGGATGATTACAAACTAGCCCGGCCGGATTGTTTACAGCCCAGATTCCGCAAGGCTTCCGGCCGGATGTTTGGAAGGTGGAATTTTGCCCGGCCGGACTGTTTCATCTGGGGTCTGGCCGGAAGGTTAGAAACCAACCCCCGGTCCCGGCCGGAACATTGAGAATCCAAATCTTTGGAGGCCTCCAGCCGGATCATTGCTGAGTGCGCCGGCCGGACCATTGCTGAGTGCTCCGGCCAGACCATTGCTGAGTGCTCCGGCTGGACCGTTGAGAGCCCAAATTTTCGAGGCCTCCGGCTGGGACACTGATCAAAGGTCCGGCCGAACGTTGGGTATGTGTCCAGCCGGACCGTAGGAAGCCTAAATCTTTCGAGGCCTCCGGCCGGACCGTTGACCAGAGCTCCGGCCGGGATGTTGGATAACAGTCTGGCCGGACCGTAGGAAACCCATATTTCTCAAGGCCTCCGGCCGGTACGTTCACCAGAGCTCCGGCCGGAACGTTACCCAACACTCCGGCCGGACCATTCCAAACCACCACCCTCCCTCCGGCCGGTTCGTTGCTGGCGGCGGCCGCTCCAAACGGTAGACCCGGAGTGCTCCGGCCGAGCCCGGGTACACCGTTAGAAACGGGCCAAATGCACTCCGGGTGGACCGTTCGAAACGGTCAAGTTCCACTCAGTAATGTGGTAATCTCGGCGACAGCCTCTGCTGTGAGCGTCTTTCCGCACCCAGGGTTACCACACAGTAATCCAATAAGGCCTTTCCCCTTCCCTGCGACCACGTCATCGAACCCTCCTGTGTGCGAGGCGTGCTCTTTTGTTTGAGAAGCATGCTCCGTAACGAGAGATCTGATCAAGGCCTTTGGCTTCTTCTCGAGCACGAGATTGTCGAATGGCTCTGTAGACCACTTAAGGTCTGTGATTCTATCGATCGCGAAGGCACTGATCAGCAAATGTGCGCGGGTTCTGAGGGCGCCTGAGGGATCTGAGGCGTCTGATCCGGTGCCTGAGAGCTCTATCGCATCTGACGCAATCGGGCGTCTATGGCCGCGCCGTTCGTCCCTCTCCGTCTGCTCGTTCCGTGCTCGTTCTCTCAGAGCGACGCAGTCCACTCAGACCCGTCAGACCCGTCAGACCCTTCAGGCGCAACCTCAAGCCACCCACACTGAATCTCCCCAAGTCCACTAGGCGCCTGCCCTAAACTGCGCCACGCTGGCACCTCGCCACGTCATCGTTCCCTCGCCTCTCTGTCTCGTTACTCGCCTTTCAAGCTCTCCCGCCTCTTGACTTGTTGCTCCGCGCTGTTCGTCGCTGACACACAGCGGCTGCAGAAGCCTGTCGCGACGCGCGAGGCGTCCGGAAGGGTGCATAAGCGCCGGCTTGCCCGCAGCCACGATGCACAGCGAGCGGACACCATTGCGAGGGCCGCGCCTCCCACCTCCGCCATGCCTCCCTTCTCACTGCCTCTCCAATCTTTTACATCCACATACACCAACCCTCGGGCAGCTCGCAGAATCGCAGTGCATCGGCCAAATGCATGCAGATGAGCAGAACATCGCGGGGAGAGGCCGCGTCATTGTGACGTGGCCCGGCCAGCGCGAACCCCGCCAGATTCTATGCCGAACAGTGTCGCACGTCGGGTGGACAGCGCTCGGAGGAAGCAGAGCTGAGGCAGAATAAGTAAGTTCCCTTTCCACTCACTCTCCCGCGTTGCCCTGTATGTACGTCACCTGTCGCCCGCTGCCCGCTGCCGGCTCATACTGGCAGATGCTGGCTGAGTCACACTCAAAAAACCCCGCCATGCTTCACCGACATGCAACCCTATACGCCGGTTTTGCGCGCCCACAGCGGCGCTGTAGGTGGGCTGCCTACCTCGTCTCGGACGCACCAAAAGCGTTCCGAGGTTGTATACCGCACGTCAGACGACCCCGCCCAAGAGCGGGTTCGTCACCTCGTGCTCTATGCCCGCCGCCACGTCACCGCCTTCGTTATCAACCACCCCGCCCTATACGCCTTGCGGACGCACCGAACACATGCCGAGCACGAACCTCACACACAAGACGACCCCGCATCACAGCGGGGGCGTCCATTCACTTCGTACCGCCCTCCCCACCCCCACATCTCGCTCCCCGCTTACTACCGCCCTCCGGCTGCTCGTCACACGTCTCGCACGCATCTGAAGCGTGCCGCAATCTTGGCACAAACAACAGGCGACCCACAGAAGAGCGGGGCCGTCTGTCCGTTTGCCACCACCCTCCTAGTCCGTCCCCGCTGTCCCAGCGTCCCAGGCGTCCCGACGCAACAACAGGACATCTGGTCGCAAACTCGGGCCCTCCCCACCACGTCACCACCTTCTCGCCATGCCTCGGCCCTCCTACCTCGCCGCTCCGCGCTCTGCAGCTCTCGGACGCGCCAAACACATGCCGGGCACGCAGCACGTACCCATGACGACCGCGCAGAAGAGCGGGGTCGTCTATTCGTGGCCGCCGCTTTCTCAGTCATCCCCTGCCATCCTACAATCTCTCGGGCGCGTGCGATGCACGCCGAGGACCTACCGCGCACGCCAGGCGACCCTGCACAATAAAACGTCTAGTCGCGAGCTTGGGCCCTCCGCGCCACGCCACCGCCTTCTCGCCCTGCCACAGCCCTCCTACATCGCCGCGCCGCCCATTACCATGTGGCTGGCGGCGAGCCTCGGAGCGTGTGGGCGAGCGAGCAGACGGCGGGTGAGCGAGCAGACGGCGGGTGAGCGAGCGGGCGGGTGGGCGAGCGGGCGGGCGAGCACGACTGACGAATGGAAGGTGGGCGCGGAACAATCATGGGTGACCGCGACGGGCAGGGCGCGTGCAACGCACGCCAACCGCGAGCACCTACACGATTGCCCACGGATCCACAGCCCGTGGACATCAGTTCGCCGAACCTCGACACGATAGCCCGACGCCCAGCAAGTGGGGCGTTGTCGGAAACGGCAAGCACAGTGGCGAAGGGAGGGTGGGTATGTGGGTGGACAGACAGGTAAGATCACGATGAGTACTAGCTGGTAGTTTACAGTGTATTGTATGTACTATTACTACGTTCTGTTACGCTCTAAGCAGCAGTCTGACGACCATCTGAAATGGTCTGAGTGATGGTCTGAAGGCCGTCTGACATCAGAGATTGCTTCTGATGTCAGAACTAATCTCCCGTTGTCAGACACGAAGTCTGACGGGTCTGAGGAGTCTGAGTCAGTACTCTCAGACTGCTTCAGACAAACTCGCAGTTTTGCTGATGGCCTACATCTTGTGCTATATACAGATCGGCATTGGACGGTCAACTCAGCTTCAAACTCGAGACATGGAGCTATGCTACAGACAAGTTGCCAACCATGAAGAGATCTCAAATCTTGTTGGTCGACGGTGAACATTGCAATGCGGCATACTATGCGGCCTGCACACCGAGCGGCTCGAAGTCGTATAGTATCTGCGAAGGTCAGGGTGGCGCACCGCTTGCTTCCTTCAGTAACAACGGCCAATGCCTTCGCATCGGCGTACAGCTGTACGTCGTCGATGACACTGGCAAGTACCAGGTCTTTGACGGGACGGACGCGCCGAAGAAGAGAGAATACATCGAGGAGATCGCGGGACGCAGTGATGTGGTTATCGTTGCCAGCCGACGGATTGATCCTGTGGTCAAGGCCGGGCATTCTTCGTACGGAGCGGAGAGCCGAGGCTCGAATTTAGTCCATGGGACCAGTGACAGCGACGAGGAGTGGGCTGACTCGGACACTGAGGACGGTATGACCTCTGAGTCTTCTGGTGACTTCGAGGATGGTGGGTACCAGTCTTGGAGCGACACCTCTTCTGCAGGTTCTAGACCTGAAGACGAATCGAACTCGGGATATGCGACCTCTCCAGACGAGCAAGGAAACAGTGATCCAGAGTGCTCTGACTACGAGCATGACGACCCTATCAGTGAACTGAGGATGCAGGTGGCTGAGGAAGATATTTATGATGACGATGCGGATGATCAATGCATGGAAGATGCAGATGAAGGCGAGTATGCTGACAGCGACGACTCGGGTATCAGTTCATCTGTATTCGCCTTCGGTCAAATCCGTCGATATGCAGGAGAGGATCTCTACGAACGCCGAGGGCACGGCCGTGGCAGGACGAAAAACGTCGACGGCCCTGTGCGACACCAGCGGGCTCGAATGCGCATCTTCGCGCCTGAGCCTGAGGGCAGACTCTACCAGTTCTCTAGACCCACCTCGACATCGCTGTCTGATTCTCCTCCAGCTCTTCACCCCACTCAGCCATTGGTAGTATGGCCTTTGGGAGGACGGGAGGTTCTGTTCGTTGACTACGACTACGGCTCCTGTTTTATCCGTGAAATTGGTGCCACATCGAAAGCGGGTGAGTGGACTACCTGGATCTCTCTACAAGCCATCACTCATATGTATAATTCAGCGTCTGATGTCCTCACTATGAAATGTCGCTTCACGGACGATGGTCGTTATCTCCACATTGCCGCCTTTGCAGGCAGTCCTGCGGCACCCGAAGATGGGCACCCCTCGTCTTCCGAGTCTGATGTCAAGCTGGTTGTGTATTCGTACCGGCTTTCCGCACAAAAGCCTACGCGAAGTCTACCTAGATTGGTGTATACCTCTCAGCAGGTCGACATAGGTGTTTCCGGCCGTGGAGAGCTTTCCCCTACACTCCCTTGCACCCTTACATGGACTAGCACTCATCTCTACGTGACCTGGAGTGGCATGACACTCCTGGTCTATCGAATCCCTCTCTTCGGCCAACAGGAATCCCCAGAGAACACGATGGTTCAGCGGCCTAAGGAGACGATACTGTTGCCAGCAAGTGCCAGGTATCGCGACGTCTTCTTCTTCCCCCCCGGCGACAACGATTCGCTCGCACAGATCATCGTAGGTGGACCCATCATCAGAGAGAAAAGGTTTGTACCGCTAGCAATAGACCTAGTAACCCCCGTTGGTTGCACCTTGCACACTGTTGAACACCTAGGAGATTGGATCGACGCGGATAACGCTTCGGAATTGAAGCGAGACAAGGAGGCTGGTCAGTTTATTGTACCGCTGGAGAAGTTTGATCGTGATGTGGACTGTCTCAGTAAGTACACATTCAGGTCTGCTTGCTTGACTGATATGACGCTTATTTTCTGTTTGCAGTCGAACCCTTCCTATGGCAGGGTTAGAAGAGTTGCTAGGCTGTCTGACGAGTAACGAGTTACGTACACTAACAGTGATCATCCATGACCGTCTCCCCCTTTTCTTTTCTTGCCCTACTACAACTTTGACGAGTTGGCCTCGCCTACCTGCCTCAGTATAGAACGAATTATGCCCTCATACAAGCTGTCTCTCCTCTTGTGATTACCACTTAAACAACGGCTCGCTGTGATTGATTGGCAGTCTGCTCGGGAGCGTCTAGTACGTGCCAGGCTCGGTGAGGCCCACATCATTTATTGTGCGGGTTTTCACGCCTGCAACTCTGTCCAAGTCAGCCAATGGTGAGCGCTTGAGCGTCGCGCTCGCCCGATCACTCAAGCGACCATGGGCTCGCAGATAATACCCTAATTCCTTGACGACGCAACACTCCTGTCACATGGCTCGAACCCTCCACCGCAGCGCAGCAAGTGGTCGGGTCAATGAAGCCGAGGATAGCATAGGTATTGTTCACAACAGGGAACTTGAAGGGGGCAGCCGGAGTTGGGGACGCAGCCAATGGAACTAGCGCAGCACAGGTTGGGCGCGATAGTGTACATCGGGAAAAACCCCCCGGGCTAAATAGCGCTCAAATAGTGATATTGTCCGTCTACGCTGGCAATATCTTTGCTACTAATCACTCAGGGGGACGACTCGGGACTATTCCCGATACCTTCACATACTACCGAGATATCACTGTAGCTTCCGAGTTTGCCTGCTACCGGCTGAAATCAATGAACCTTCAGTCTGAGCATCTAGTGACTGACCCGGTGACCGCCATGTACATTAATGTATGAATTACAGTAGTCTACAGAGATGAGCATTCATTGGTATAGGCTACGAGACGAACGAACACTACAGTGAGCAACAATCGCAGTGGACAAAGTAATTGGTCGGGACGGCGCGGACGTCCGTACAAAGGTGACTCTGACCATGACAGGCCAGAAGATTGTGCCGATCCGAGTCCGAGCCACTAGAAGACGACCTGGTACGCGTGTATATCATTGAAGGCGCTGACATAAAATGCAGAACACCGATCGAGGACATTGCTGCTGGTCCATTCGCGTGGTGCCACCGGTCCAAAATCGGGCCAGAGATGGCAGCTTCGGCGGATATCCTTAACCTCGACCACACTTGCGAGGCGCTGAGTGCCCTCCAACGATCGCGAGACTTTGTAGAGGCCATGGTTACTGTCAGGTCTAGTAAACGGGGAGAACCATTCAATGTACGCAAGGTGCGAAGGGACTTGTTCAACATTGGGGAGGAGGTCTTGGAGCGCGTTTTGAGGCACTTTGAAGATGAGCCGAACCTGTCCTACACGATAACCTGGACTGTGCGATGTGCGTTACACTGTTAGTGGAACTAGATTCGGATGTCACACGATCTGGTACGTACCTGCCACGCCGCTACGGCCTGCATTATCCGCATCTCTGATCAACGCTGTGTCGAATCGACCTGGAATCTGACGACCGCGTTTGTTCAATCTCTGGGGCTGCGCGTGAATCGCATCAGCACAGTCGTCACCGACCCCGAATCCAAGCACATCCTCGAGCCTGAACTTGATGCGGTGCCAGACCGGAAAAGTCCTGAAGTGGAGTTGGATTCGGGAAGCTTTGCGTTCCAACTCGGTCGTGTTTCGAATACCAGGATACCGCTTCAGAGCAATGAACCGCGCTAGTGCTGGGCGAAGGTATGTGGCGCCGTAGTCTTGCAGGGCTCCGTCGAACTTGACAGCTTTCACTGAGGGATAGCGAGCCATGGTGATATGCAACGTCCTTTCGCCTGGCGCCCCCTGGTCTCGATCAATCGGAGCAGGCACAGGGTGTTCCTCCTCCTCGGCATTCCGCTCGTTCGTCTCTTCGCGCCAGCGGCAGAAGGCGTCATACTGTTCAATCTTCTCCTTCCGGACAAGCCAATCTGTCATTTGCGGGTATTCGTCCTTGCAGTTGGTTGCACGGTACGCATCTTTTGCTAGGTCGATGTGGAGCCGTTCCGAGTATTGAGTGTCGTAGTTATCGGTCGTGCCGAACAGAGTGATAGAGAAGACGTAGTGCAGTAAGGCATGAAGCTTTGGTATGTTGAAGTGCTCCCGAATACCCAGCTCAACGAAGATACTCTTGTTCGCATGAAAGCGCTTGAGTGCGTCGTCGAGCAGCTTCAGCGTTTCGGATGTGTGGACAGGATACTGAGCCAAGTACAGGAAGTCGAGGAGCGCTCGCACAGCCCGGACAAGGCGCGCAGGTGAGCGTCCCCCATGAAGTGGAAGCCCAATGACCAGACCCAGCAGGAAACGGCAGATGTCGGCGTGCATCTTACCGGTCACCTTGCGTAGGGATGTTATACCCTTCATGAAGAGGCGAATATGGTGGTTGGGTGGGAATCGCCGACAACGTGCGTCGATCTCCTCCGTTCCGTACGCCGCTTTCAACCACGACACAAGGTGCTTGATCACACCTTGGTAGAGTTGATGCAAGATGTCGGGCGTGATCACGGCGAATATGTTGACGTACGGTAGGTCTTCCCAAAACGGCTCGACAATAGGCCTCATCCGGGCTTCCTTGCATGCTCGTGTAAAGGCAGCCGGCCCTTCGGAACGGGTGGACAGGGTTTCGTAGACCTCGTCTGGGTCCCGTAGATGCCCCGACTCTGACAGGATGCCATCCAACTCAGCGAGAAGCGCTGGGCATTTCGGACAGTCCCCTGTCTTGCGGCATGTGACGAGGAGTTGCTCCGGGTAGTCCCCGACGTACACTGCCAGGATCGGATGGCATCGACGGACCTTCCCATCGCCACTCATGAGGTGAATCCCGTCCACGCCTGCCTTCTTTATTGGCGCAAGGATGCGCTTCATACAGGCATGGAATAGATTTGCGAGTGCTCGGCGTCGTGCTGACTTATTCTTGATGTGCTCTAGGGACGATGTCGGCAAGTAAGCAAGGAGGATCTGGCCTCGACGCGAAGGCTTGCGTCGGATCTCCTTGGGGAGGTTGCCAATCGTGAGGTAGACAGGGTACGCCGCCTTATTCCCGAACATCGTCAGCTGTGTCTTATCTGATGAGACGATGAGTGGGACGATTGTTGCTCCGGGGTGCGTCTTCTCGATCTCTTTCTGTGAGAATGGAATCAGTACTTATAACAGCAACAGCAAAGCCATCAATGTACCTGCGTCGCCCACCACCACTTCCCTGTATGCAAATCAAAATACACCCGAACTGTCTTGTCTGCATCGGCATAGTGCTTCTCTGGTGCAAAGACCAGCAGAGGCGCGAACTCGGTGTCGCGCCAGAACGCCTCGAGACACAAAAGTATGTTCCGGGCGAAAACTTCAAAGGTCTCTCCGGCAACTTCGATCTCGTAGCGCTCGAATGACGGCCGCTTGGATGGTAGACGGTGGTCTATGAGTTTGTCCAGTTCCTGCGACGTCTTGAAGGACAGCCCGAGCAATTCCACTAACTGGTAGGTTCCTTGAACAACTCGTCATTGATGCTATCACTGGAGTACTCACCTTCTCGATTTTCAGCAGATCTGTAAGAGCCGTCGCACCGGGACCTCGTGTCTTCGCCCATCGCGCAAACTCCCAATCGCGCTGGGACTTGAATGGGGCGTAGGGCTCGTTCTCCGTGATGCCAACTGACTTCGCGTATGCCATGCGCTCAGTATTGGGACCAGCGCCATGGTCTTCGACGACTTCACCAGCTCGCTTACCCGGAAAGGGTTCAACAAACGTTTTGGCTGATGTTCTGGACTCGATGTTATGCCGATCCTCGCGACTAGGAGCGTCTGCGATGTCGTCGATGTCGTCATCCATGGGGATGTATGGACTGGGTGGACGTGATGGAGGTGGAGGTTCCCAACCTGGTTCGTCTTCCTCGTCTTCCTCGTCTTCTTCGTCTTCTTCGTCTTCTTCGTCTTCTTCGTCTTCTTCTCCCTCCTCTTCCTCTACCACCTCGTCCTCATCCTCTCGTCCTGATGCAGTATGTCGCTCGTCAGGAGAGTGATCCCTGTTGTAGAGAACATCAAACTCCTCCGGCTGGTAATCCCCGAAGAAGTCTCCTTCAAAAGGCACAGGATTGCGTTCAGGTGCGTCTCCATTGTCATCAGCATGTGCGGGACCAGCTTGTGGGAGATAGGCAGGATCATTCTGTGGAAGAAAGCCTTCACGAAGAGCAATGCACTCCGGATTATGCGTCTGCGTGAGGTGAGCGGCATAGCCTTGCTGCGTGAAGCCTCGGTTACAAGCACGGCACTGGGGCATAGTGACACAGGCGGAGCTAACTCAACACGGGATAGTTATGATTGGTGCGCGGAGTGAGTTGTTGACTGGAAAGTCGAAGACACGACAAGACAGAGGAGCTGTGGCTTGGTATGGTTGACGCGACGTCCAAGGCAGCAGGCCTAGGTTCTTTTGTCACGCGCCGCGGGCATCTGCGGACCAGAGACGTTACACGTAACAATACACCGTGACCCATTGCCAGCAAGCTCGGCACTGCTTCGTCGTCCTTTCTCTTTCTCCCTCTCGTTTTCTCTGTGCGTCCATTCCTTTTGTTACTCTGAGTCGAGTCTTGCATCCTGCCGGCAGGGCAGTGCCCTGAGAATGGCTTCCAAGATTCTCCAAAAAGCCATACAATCTGCAGGTGGCCCTCGTAGATCAGCTCGACATGCCAGCCAGCGACAAGTCCCGGATTCGGCCCCACCCCCTGTGGACGATGGCAACGCAGCACATTCTTCTGGCAACAACCGAGACAGTCCTGAGCCCAACAGCAGGCCACCTCGAAATGCGAAGACTGTCGCTCAGTCTAAGAGTATGATCCATCCCATTTTGCGCAGCTTCACTATCTTATGCACCAACTTTGTAGCCTCTGAGAGTCTCTTGAGTCAGCGGAAACCTCGTAAACGCACCAAGTCGGCTGTCGACGAGCCTGTGTCGGTGGATCCAAAGCGTAAGAAGTCGGGCCAGTCAGCATCATCTGTGACTGCATCGTCCAAACGTGAGTAGTTGTGAAGTACAACTTTGAACCTCTTGTGTCTGACTACCCTTCGTAATAGGCCGTCAAGTTCCTAGGGCCCCGAACTTTGAAGATGACGAGTCAAGTGACGATAGGCCTCTCGGAACACCAGCACAATCACGCGGTCGTTCCCTTCCATCAGCAGACCGTAACGTAACATCATCTTGTAAGTCAGTTTATTTTACAGGCCTTCAGTACTTCATGTACGCATGTGTAGCAGGCCCAGCTATGTCTAACACTAAGCCTCGTCACGGTACTAAGTCCACTGCTCGCATCCAAGCAGCCAGCAAGGCGAAGACCTTGCCGCCGAGCCATGGGCATGAAGACGCTGACGCTGACGGGTTCAGTCCGGCGTCGTCTGATTCTGACAAGCAATCAGATGAACACTCCTCTGAGTTGTCGTCCAATGACGAGGATCTGGAAGTCATCAATAACAATCCCAACAAGTTAAAGAAGACAATGGAACTTGAGGTACGTTGTAAACTTGTATTGCTTGATGTATAGTGCGTAGTATAGACTCCTGATCCATATTTCAGCAGGCAAGATGGATTGATAATCAGCATTTGGCCAGTCCAAGTCTGTCCTCGCGGATGGAAAGGTCCGAACGGTACGTTGATGAGCCCTTAGCTCACCTACCCACCGAAAACGCCATTTACGGTCGATACAACGGTACACTAAGTCAGAACGGTCGACGCACTGTCCGTCCGTTCGAGGGAACCGCCCGATGTTCGAAGCTCAAGTGTCAATGTTCGGAACCCTTAGTGGCAGAGGCAAGCGGTTTAGAAGCGTCGCTACATTGGTAGGACTCCGGAGCAAGTACATGGCTACGTCAACCTAGCTAGTGACGACCCCGGCAACTCTCGTATCTATGTCCTCGACCACCACACCCGTGACCACCACCCCTACCCCTACGAACAGACGGACCGGTGTCGGAGCCACGATCAGTGTTGACGCGCTCGAGTAGGCTTTCGAGCAACCCGACGAGGGTGCCGTGCGTGCGGCGCTGGTCGACTGCGATGTTGTGAATCGTCTACCCATGGACTCGAGGTTGTCGGGCAGCTGGCGAAAGTCGGACAGGATCAACGACTCGCGCTGGTACTGCGGGTTCGCGAGGGACGACGCTCGGCCTGGTTGACTTGTTCGAGCAGTACCAATGTCTCGGACCACGCGATCGTAGGGTAGGGCGAACCTAGGATGTCTCCCTGGTTGCCATCGCGGTGAAAGACCTCGTCGAGGTAACGCATCAACTCGTCGATCTCGGGGAACGACCTAGGAGCAGGAAGCGTATCGTTGCCAGCAGGATGGCCGACTGCGGGACTCGAACAAGAATCGCTGTTCGAAGGTCGGTTCGATGGTTCGAACGATAGTCTAAGTTCGGAGGCACGTACAATCATCCAACGGACTCCGTGAGCCCAAGCCAGCCACTCTCCGGGACTGTTGGCATCGTATCGCGGCTCGACAGTCCTCGGTCTTGAGGACCTCTAGGAGGCGTAGTACGGGCAGCATACGCTTCGGAAGTTGGGTCGAGGTGCGGCATGTTCGTGTAAGTCAGGCGAACTCCCGCAGCTGTCTCATATCTTCGAGGACTGTCACCGGCCCGGTTATGACCTTCGCCGTTCGGGGACGGTCGCCGTTATGCGGAACCTGCGGAAGGCCGAGTTGGATTCTCTCATGTGTTAGTAGGTCCGGGTCGAGCGTTGTGACATTCTC